>NC_132912.1:73605768-73980056 GCF_047675955.1 Chlorocebus sabaeus
CACTGTATTACTATAAATCACCCCTTTACTAAATAAACTATATGAGTACATTATTTGATTTTTACTCACCCATGATTGATAAAGGTGGTTTTATCACCTTTATCATTGATAATGTTAGTCTCACAGAAGGTAGCCATAAGGAAAATATCTAGGAAGGAACATTCTAGATAATGGAAAAATCTGAGGCAAAGCAACAAAGGCAGGTATGAGCTCTGTATGTTTGTAGAACTGAAATATTTTGGCTCAACAGTAGTGAAGAAGGGAGAGGATTGTAGGAAATGAGGGTGGGATCTAAGCAGGTGCCTATCTTGAATTCATGTTCTTGTTGTACTTAAAAAAAAAAAAAAAGCATCAAAACAGAGCAAAAAATGTGTGTCAGTAAAAGGCAATATTTTATGTGGCATGTCTTTACCTAATTCTGTTTATTTGTGAGTTTTGTGAAAGTAAAAGGAAAATTACCAAAAATAAATTATTTAAATTTTCATTTTCCTTTACTTGTAGCACATTTTCTTAAGTCATTTAAGTATGACTTTAGTCATCAAGTACATACAAGAAAAAAAGCATAAAGGAATGAATAAGAGGGTAAAATTTCTGCAGGCTATATTTACTATTTACCCTAATAATATTAAAAGGAATCATGAACGCATTGAGAAGTATTTTGAAGATCAAGTTTATGTATCAGTTTTTTTTAAATCTATCCTCATGGTTTTGTTGTGTTTGTGAGACAAAATGACTTCCTAAGAAACACAGATTTTATTTCTTTGGTGTTCCTTTTAGTAATTACTCTTTCTCTCATATTTATATTTGGTCAATTTTATCTGCTTTCTCTATGCAAGAAAACATTAACTTCTTAGACTTTTAACTTTCCTTCTTGTTCTCCCATTTGTTGTATTCACATATTCAGAGTAATGTTTGGTATTCTCTTAGTTCCCCTTTAGCCAGTTTATCAACTGTCTTCTGGATTTCTGGTTCTCAATCCTGCCAATAAGTGAAATCACATTCTGAAAGAACGTCATCATTCACTGAAATATTTTCATTTCTGGTAAATACATTATCTTGACTTAAAAAGTGATTTTTTTCATAGCGGATGACTCCTAGAATAGTGCCTGGCATGTGTTAGATGCTCAATAACTATTTACTGATGGAATGACCAGGGACTCTAGTGTAAACAGATGAGACTTCGCAATGTCACTTACCACATGGCACTCAGGAGATATTTAGCCTTAGCCTCGATTATCATCAACTATAAAATTAAGATAATAATAGTATCTATCATTTACGGTTGTTCTAAGAATTCAATGGCATCGTGCATGCAAAGGACTTAGCATAGAGGCTATCACCTAGCAAGTGCTAAAACATTAGCTATTATTTTTAACATTAATTATTTTACAACCCTAGAATGGTACATTTTTAACAGGTAGTAAATTTTAACGGTAAAATTTTAGCAGAATGTATTTATCCCCCACTTTGCATTTTTTCCTAAAAACTATATCATGGGATAATTTATTTTGCTGTGGAGAAAGACTAAATTATCTATGCCTCCCTTCACCTGAAGTCATTTCTGATGCTGTTGGCATTGGGCCAGGGGTTGAGTGGCAGAACGAACTCCTTATCAGTTTTCTTATTTTTGGTGTTGTACAAAATAAACAACTCATTAAAAACTCCAGTTTAGATGTTACCATGGTTGGGAAGAAGAGGGCAGTGACTACCTATCAAGAACCACAATCACAAATGCAGTCCTTCTGTATTTTATATCCTTCGTCAGGTGGGTTTCTCGTTCCTTTCCTTGTTTGCTCCATCTGGAGATGCCTGGGCACCCGTACAAAACTCACTAGTGCCTAAACACAGACACATTAGTTGGGGCTGCCCCTGCTTCAGATACCAGGGAGAGATTTGTTGGCATAATGCACCAGTGTCTCATGCCAGCTCCTGATTCTTTGCTGATGCTGAGATGAGGAACATGGCTGGGAGGGGGCTAGGATGGAATGAAATCTGCGGCAGCCAAAGCCTCCATTTGTCTTTCTGCCAAGTTTGCTAAGCTGTAGACACTGCAGTGTTTTCAAAAATAATAAAAAAATATTTTGCTCATTAACTTTTTAAGTCCTGCTGACTTTGTGAAATCAATATAGCACATTGTAATTGATTTATGAAATCAAAAACCCCTGCTTGACCAGGAAGTTCGGCAGTCGCTGCTCTCAGCACCCTGCCCTTCTGCTCATTAGTGCACTTCCTTTAGTGCTGCCTGAGCCAAGGGTGCCTTCAGAGCTGGAAGGCTGAAGCCCTCTGCAGACAGTCTGCTTAAGATGTAGCTTGCATTGTCTCCCTGCGGTCTTACGCGTTCTCCCTTTCTTCCTACCAGGTCAGCTGAAAGACTTCAGCTTCTCTCTTAGGGTCCCTAATTTCCTCATAATATCTTACTGGAAAGGCAAGACTCCATTCATACCTGTCTTTTGACATTTTAATCTATTTGCTACTTTTCTTTTCTTTCACCTTTTATTCTTCCTTAACTTGTCTTATTACATAGCTTATCTTTTGCCATCCGACCTTATCTATTCATTGATCTCTTTTATTCTATTTTATATAACCTCACAAGGTGAACAATTTTTTCTATTTCAATTGTCTTTTCTAATTTCAGTACTTGCTCTTTTATTCTTAAGACAATATTATATACTTCTTCCTTCCAAAGCCTGCTATAATTATGTTTGTATGCCACCTTTAAAAAACTGAAGTAACTGCTATACACTAGACATTGTCCTGGGTGCTTTACATTAAATTATCTTCTCAAGAAGTGTGTAAGGACTGCATTATCCTTGGTTAGAGGTGAAAAAACTGAGATATGGAGAAGTTAGATAACTTGCTTGAGTCACCCAGCTACTGAGGGGCAAGGCTGGTATTTGAAACTAATTCTGTTTGACTCCACCTCTGCGTTTCTTTTTTCCAGTACAAAATGATTCCAGTTGGCCTCTGTTTTACTTTAAATGCTTAACTAGCAAAATCTAGCTCTTGGCTGCCCTTAAAGGGGCTCACTGTCTTTAGTGCCATTCTTCCAAATAACTCTGCTGTTCAAACTGCCAGAATGCAAATGTATTTATTTTAAGATCTTGATTTATGCTAGTATATTGAATGACTTGTACTTTTTCACGGAATTCTCATCTATCTAATGTTATGTGTATGGATCCCCTTGCCTCATCATTACAGGTAACAAAAGTGTTCTCATATTGTCAAAAGTCACCAAGAGCGTCTCATAACCTAGAAAAATGGACAGATAGTGGAGCCAAATAGGCAGCCTTTGGTAGCTTCCTGTGGATTTCATTTTCTCTTTGTTCTTTTGATGCAACTTTGGGAGCAAGTAAGTGGGAAAATTATAGCACACTGCAGCAGCAGGAAGGTGATGCAATGTGCTCACTTCTTAAGTCATTGAAGGAACCTGTAGTTTCTCCATACATGTACTGTATGTTTCGGGTAAGTGCTATGCCATTTTTATAATGCATGAGTTTGCAATGAGTTAACAGGTTCCATCCATTTGAAGTCTCACATAATATCGCAGTAGCATTGGGCATTACTGCCATTCAATATGTGCAATATTGTACTAAAAATTAACCACAGATGCCATATTAAAACAGCTGCAGATTTAGATTTAGCTACAGAAGGAAGAAAATGTGCTATGGAAGTTGGCCAGAAGCGCAATGGATATATGCTGTAAATGAGGAGGAGGAGAAAGATATTGAGGTCAAAGTGCCAAAAAAATAGATAGAAATGGAAACAGGAATGGGTAAGTCATATGGTCAGTGGCAATTCAAAGGGACTCAAAATCCAGAAGATTGCAGAATGCAGTGTGACTTATGCCTGAGTGAGTTGATGAAATTTTAAAGTAGGAAGTCAGTTTTAAAGTAGGAATCAGAACAATACTTAGAGATATAGATGAAGGTATAAAGAAAACAGCTATAAATGTAATCATTCACTTTTAGGATTCTTAACTGTAGTCAGGATATTTATTTAGGAATAAACTACTAGAAAAACTGGATGCAGCTGGGCGCGGTGGCTCACACCTGTAATCCCAGCACTCTGGGAGGCCAAGGCAGGCAGATCACATGAGGTCAGGAGTTTGAGACCAGCCTGACCAACATGGAGAAACCCCTCTCTAGTAAAAATACAAAATTAGTCAGGCATGGTGGAGCATGCCTGTAATCCCAGCTACTTGGGAGGCTGAGGCAAGAGAATCACTTGAACACGGGAGGTGAAGGTTGGGGTGAGCTGAGATCGCACCATTGCACTCCAGCCTGGGCAACAAGAGTGAAACTCTGTAATAAATAAATAAATAAAAAGGAAAAAAGAAAAACTGTGGATGCTTGAAGTGATCAATGTGTGAGAAGAAAGTTCTGGTATACAGGGAGTCATAGCAATTCCAGACCATTACAAAATTCAAGATTATCTCGAACACTCTTATACATGAAGGCTGTCCTCTGACAATGGACCCTTATGAGATTGACAATTCCCATTTTGGAGAAAAGTGTTGGAGGGTTCAGTTGGCACAATTTTGTACTGAAAACTGAAGTGACAAGATTTTATTTCAACAGAATTGTGGGCTTGCAAGAATCTCATTAACTCTAGGGCCATCTGCCTCGTTGCTACTCATTTGGCTCATTTAATCACAGGTGGGTAGGAAGGTCTCAATAGTTTTGGTTCCCATTCAATTCTGATTTTTGCTTGGGAAACAGAAAAGGCCACTGACAGCTGTGGCAATGCCAGGGTTCTCTTTGCTCTGTGTGAGCCAGAACGTGGCTTCCCTATGTAGTTTGCTGCTAACAGAGCAAGCAGACAGCAAGCATTTCCTCGCCCTAGTGTTTGGCTGCTGAAAGCATTATTTTTGTTGACTTGTGGTATACTTGGCTTAAGAGAAAAGACAAGGAACACAGTGGTCTCTAAATTAGTAATTGACTTCATCGGGGAGGAAAGACTGGTTATTGACTACCATAGGTCAGTTAAAGCACCTGCCTTTTACCTATAACTTGTGTCTGCCCTCCTGGCTCAGAAATGAAATATAAATGAATTTGATTAGTAACCAGGAAATACAGTTGGTGCTTTATAAGTTATTAGGTACATTCTAGGCCTCTAAACACTTTAGGGAAAAAAGTGTCTCCAGTGCCAATGCATAACCTTGTTTTCCTTCCTCTTCTTTTGAACACAAAAGAATAAAAACGTGATGGAACCACCCGGTGTTCCAAGAGTACTTTAGGAAAGCAAAGCAAAGCAAAACACAACAAAACACAAAACCAGGCTTTTTCTGTTGTGTTTTACTTTGTTTTTCAGTCTAGTATTTCAAATCCAGGAAATGTCACTTCTTTCAAAGGACCTTTTCTCCATAGAATTAAATTTTGGAAAATTTTGAAAATGCTGTAGTTCTATTATGATAGTGATAAAGTAGATTATAGTTAACATTTATTGGGCACTCAATGTGTGCACAACAGTACTCTGTGTCTTACCTATACAATCTTATTCATCCCCACAAACATCTGTGTTATAAGTTCTGTTTATACTCCCCATTTTACTGATGTGGCAACTGAGGGATAGAATAGTTAACAAATTCTTCCAGGTCGCATGACCAGAAGTGTGGCAGAGTCATTATCAAGGCCCCCAAGTTAGTGCCTGAGTCTGCACCCTGAGCCGAAATTTTCCAGCTTCTGTGATACAGAATTTTATGCCAGAAACTCTTACATTGCTAAATTTTTCATTCTTTCTTTTAATATAAAGAGACATAAAAAATGAGGAAAAGTTCCATAGCTGTGTTCTAATACTGTGAGCAAATTAAAACCCAATTGAATGCTATTTTCACAAATACATATATGCTTATCTCACTTTAGAATTAACCAATTCTAAAAGTCATATTTAAGAAATAGTTATGGCCAGGCACAGCAGCTCATGCCTGTAATCCCAGGACTTTGGGGGGCCTAGGCAGGCAGATAACTTGAGGTCAGGAGTTTGAGACCAGTCTGGCCAACATGGAGAAACCCTGTCTCTACTAAAAACAAAAATTAAATTAGCCAGATGTGGTGTTGGGTGCCTGTAATCCCAGCTACTCAGGAGGCTGAGGCAGGAGAATCACTTGAGCCCAGGAAGTAGAGGGTGCAGCAAGCCAAGATCGCACCACTGCACTCCAGCCTGGGTGGCAGAGCGAGACTATCTCAAAAAAAAAAAAAAAAAAAAAGGGAAATAGGTATGTGACAAGTAGCTATTTAACAAGGGATTTGTTGGTAGTCAAGATTTATTAATGGCTTCCTTCAAATAATAGGCTTTGTGAAATTTACATAAAATGCAGTTCATAATAATTCAGGGTAAGCAATAATTTTAGGACCACATTTGTTGCATATGTCAAGCCTTCCTTTCATGCTACTTTTTATTTAATTAAATAAAAATCCTTTATAAAATAACGTGACAGGTTTAGTAAATGTATTCACTGGAACTTTATGAATTGCAAATTTTTATTTTCTATTTAGAGTTTCTTTCAGATCAATTTTTTTCTCTCTTTTTAAAAACTGTGGTAAGAACACTTAACATAAGATCTACTCCCTTAAAAATATTGAGAACACAATACTATATAAATATATATGTGTGTGTGTATATATATATATGTATAAAATATATATATATTCGAGATGGAGTCTCACTCTGTTATCCAGGCTGGAGTGCAGTGACGTGATCTCGGCTCACTGCAACCTCCGCCTCCCAGGTACAAGTGATCCTCCTGCCTCAGCCTCCTGAGTAGCTGGGACTACAGGTTCCCGCCACCACACCCAGCTAATTTTTTGTATTTTTAGTAGAGACAGGGTTTCACCATGTTGGCCAGGATGGTCTCGATCTCTTGACTTTGTGATCCACCTGCCTCGGCTTCCCAAAGTGCTAGGATTACAGCACAAAGTGCTAGGTAAGCCACCATGCCTAGCTGACTTTTATATATTCTGTCCATTATAGGTCCTTTAAACAAATCTTGCCATTTCAAGCCTTCATCTATTTCCTCATTGATTTATATTAGGTCATTATTTTAGACAATGGAACTATCAACCGTTGGCTAATTCTCCTGGAAGCATTTGGACATATAAAATTACATTGATTTTCACCTGAAATTCCCAATAAACTCTCCCATACTAGAAATTTAAATTTTTATTCATTTCAGTAACCAAATGATAAACACATCAAAGTAGTTCTTTGGAAAGCAGTCACTGCCTTTAAACAAAAGGAAGAGCAAAATGAAAACAGAGGCCTGTGATTTGTTATAAATTTTGCTATTAAAATCATCCTTTACGTGAAATTTAAAGACTTTAGATGAAATGAATAATGAGAGAAAGGCACTAAGTTCAGAGAGTAAAATTGTATTGATGAAGAAAGTGGATAGATCAGTGGGGCAGAAAAGTCATGAAAATAAGATAAGAAAAGTAAGTTTGATTAGCATTGAAAAGGGCCAAAAATGCCAAACTTGGGAATGTGACCATTTTTCTTTAGGGAAGTCACTGTAGATTTTTAGGAAGAGATGATGTCATTATAGTTATATTATATGAAGACATCTTTCAACACTTTGTAGGGTAGGCTAGTAATGAGGATATTGGAGTAATCTATAGAAATAGAAGTGGTGGTGAGAAAAATGGAAAGGTCATGTGGCTTCCAGAGTTGGGAGGATGTGTAACACGTTTTTCTTTGTCTGAAATGTTCTCTACTTTTTCTGCCTTGCCAGTTCTTTAATTTCAGGTCTCAGCTGAAATATCCCTTTTATAAGGGTATCATCCCTGATTCCCTATATTAGTGCCGCCATTCCATTTCTATGCTCTCCAACACTGTTTCTCACCTTGCACTATTTGAAATACTTATAATTATTTCATGAGTTATGTTAAATTATTTTTAAAGTCATTCTTACCGGACTTTATGTTTTACAAGGGCAGGGACAATGTTTGTTTTATTAATACAACACTACTAGCACCTCACAGTAAGTATTCAACAAAATTTTGTGGACTAACTGACCTATTATTGGGCCTTTACTGACTTGTTCAATATACAGGGAAATTAAAGAGGACGAGTTGGTAGAAAAGAGTCAACTCTGGTTTTTAACTGCAGTAGCATGTTAAGCAGTTATTGGTCTATAATTTATGCTTTCGAATAAATGACTTTTATATATTTTCCTATAAGGAGGTATTGATATACCGATTGAAGAAGACCAAGATTTTTGGTCAGATAGAAAATGACAAGTCTTAATGGAGTCTAAAATACCAAAATATCATGTGTTAACTTAGAAAAACGGACAGAGAGGAGTACTAAATGGAGGAAATAGCCAAGAATAAAGAGCAGAAATACTGTGTCCATTCTGCAGATAGGGCGAACCAGATAAACTTGTGGATGAACCAGCTCAATGCTATGACTAATCCTGAAAAGTTATACACAAACCACTAAGCCAAGCACTCTGTACATGACAATCATAGACTCATAGAATTGGATAATGTGAGAGAAGTCAAACACAGACCGCTTCCCAACTCTCAATCTGATTTGCAATATCCAGCCAAATAGTTGCCAAGCTTTTCTTGAAATCCTCAGGAAAGGGAAACCTTTCCAGCTTCGTTTTACTTACACCAATAGCTGCTGATTCAGAAGCCAATCTGAATAGGGAACATTTAATCAAATCTTAACTATGTCAAGTACATCCTTACCTACAATGCTTAGGCATCTACTTTAATACTTTTCAAAAGACAGCAGTATGCATGTTGTTCATACTACTCACGGGTAGTACTTATTACTACTCATTATATGTGAATACCTTCATTAGAAAATATGAGAGCTGTGTATTTTCTAAGTGTTCCTTCTTATCAAATAAATCAGTTCTTGAGCTAGCTATCAATTGCAGAATCACATCATAATTTGCTTAGATTGAAGCAGGCTTTTTGAAATGATGAAATGCCAATTTTAAATGGGACTAAAGAACAACCTTTTGGTCAGCTACAAAATGGCAAATCTTAATGGAGTCTAAAATACCAGATTACTCATCTTCTCTTCATCAAGAGCTACCTTTGATTCCAGGCCTATTGTTTCAGAATTGTATCTGTGGATTTTAGACCTATTCTTGACTCAGAACTTGTATTGACCTGGACTGGAATACTTTTTTTCCTTAAAAAAAAGTATTATTAAGAATGCTTAGAATTCAATATGAAGAAAAACAACTCAATTAAATATAGATAAAAGTCTTCAACAGACACTTCAGAAAAAAATATACAAATGGTTGGTAAGCACATGAAAAGATGCACAATGTCATTAGTCACTAGGGAAATTAAAAATAAAACCACAATGAGAATATGACTTCCTGATCATTAAAGTGACAAAACAAAAACAAAACATCACATATTAAATGTTGTATTAGTAGATAATATGAACCATTGAAACTCTTATACATTACTGATGGGAATGTGAAATGGAATAACCACACTGAAGAACAGTTTAGGAGATTCTTTAAAAAAGTAAGCATTTATCTACACTACGAACCAGCAACTGCAATTCTACAGGAGAAATAAAAACATATGTTGGTGAATGACTTGTATATAAATGTTTACAGCAGCTTAATTCACAGTAGTCAAAAACTGGAGGCAACCTAAATGTCCATCAACACCAACAGGTGAATGTGTAAAGTGTGCTGTATAGGAATACACAGGGGAGTATTACTCAGCAATTAAAATGAATGAACTGCTAAGAAGTACTTTTTTTAGATTACTCCTTTCTTCTTAAGAAACAATGTATTCTCCAGCCTATGTCACTAGAAGCTCTGCATCAGAAGTAGGACTAAACTTTTATTGAGCAAAAGAAAGCAAGAAACAAAAACCTACATTGAATGATTTCATTTGTATGAAGCTCAAAATCAGGCAAAATTAATCTGTGGTAATAGAGACAGATCAGTGGCTATCTGGTAGGGCGTAAGGAGGTTGACTACAGAGAGGCGCAGGGCAACTTTTTTGGTGATAGAAATTTTCTTATATCTTGATTTGTGTGGTGGTTATACTGGTGTAAACAGTTGTTAAAACCTATTAAACCATATACTTTAAGTCTGTGCATTTTGTTTTATGAAAATTATATTTCAATAACTTTGATTAAAATTAAAGAAATAAGGCTGGGCATGGTGGTTCACGCCTGTAATCCCAGCACTTTGGGAGGCCGCAGGGGGTAAATCATGATGTCAGGAGTTCAAAACCAACCGGGCCGACATGGTGAAACCCCATCTCTACTAAAACTACAAAAAATTAGCTGGGTGTGGTGGCGGGCGCCTGTAATCCCAGCTACTCAGGAGGCTGAGGCAGCAGAATCACTTGAACCCGAGAGGCAGAGGTTGCAGTGAGCTGAGATTGTGCCACTGCACTCCAGCCTAGGTGACAGTGCGAGACGCCATCTCGAAAGAAATAAGTAATTTAATAGTCTAACAAAATTATTTGAGATTATATTTAATTTACACAAGAGAATTTAGCATTTTAAAATATAAATTATATGTTGCTAATTATAAATGAGAATGTTACTAAAACAAACTTAGAAGACCAGACTTAAAAGGCTTCTATATAGCATTACTTGGTTACCAAGAGTTTAGTTACTATGAAATTAATGCTTCCAAGCTTACAGATACTTTATTGTTCAATTTAGTTCAGATTGTTCTTGTCATTTGTTAATACAAATTATTGAGAATTCATTGTAATATTGATGTTAGCATCATATCAAAAATGTAGAAAGTCCTAGTACAATGAATATTTTGAAATTTTCTTGTAATTGTCCATTTTCTTTTTCAAAGCTTATACATTGTAATCTTTACTCAATACTGTTTTACTTCAATTGGAAACTTACATTTTTGATATTTATAAGAGATTTTAAGTTATTTTTCATAAATACATAGATTACCAGAATATGAAATCAGTTTGAACAATTCGAAGAAGAACTGTTCACTTGATCTTAGCCAAAAGGCTGAGAAGCAATAAAAAAGAACCATCTTTAACCCTCCTCAAATATATTACTAGTATAGCATATTTTGTAAACATGATTTAAAACTGCTTGTGGTTGACTTAGTTTTTAATACTGACATTTCTGAAATGTTGTTTCTCTCTACTGTATTTATTTTTCCTACTTTTTCATCTGTGAAACATGCCAACTTGGTGAAATCCCATCTCTATTAAAAATACAAAAAATTAGCTGTGTGTGGTGGCGAGCACCTGTAATTCCAGCTACTTAGGAGGCTGAGGCACAAGAATCGCTTGAACCCAGGAGGTGGAGGTTGCAGTGAGCCAATATCGCACCACTGCACTCCAGCCTGGGTGAGAGAGTCAGACAGTCAGACTACATTTCAAAAAAAAAAAAAAAAAAAAAAAAAAAAAAAAATTCTGTTTGACAGAACCTTTAAATTGTATCTATATAAAGCTTTTAATATTATGGGTTTGCTTATGTTCATGTCTTACTTAGAAAAAGCAATTTATGAAATAAGTTTTTATCAACTGAAGTAATAAAACAATCTGGATGGCCCTGTTAGTGCCAAAGTTAACTATTCTCTGAAAGCAAATGGACCAAAAATACCATTTATGCTGAAGTAAGGGGAAAATAATGATTTTTTAAGTTAATAAAATGTATTCTGCAGGGCACAGTGGTGCGTGCCTTAGGCCCGGCTACTCAAGAGGCTGAGGCAGGAGGATTGCTTGAGCACAGGAGTTTGAGGCAAGCCTGGGCAACATAGAGAAACCTCATTTCATCTCTAAAAAAATGTATTCTATGATGCTGTATATAGTATAATAAATTTTGAGTTGATCATGTCATGTGGTTAAAGGAGTTGAACTCTGAAGCCGAATAATGAAAGAGGGAGAAAAGTTTAGCCTATGAGAGAAAGAAATCTTTGTTCATTATGGTGGAACTGGAAAACCACACTAAATTGACTATATGTTGTTAATTTGAGAAGGCAATATTCTATCACAAGGAGTAGGTGTGCAATGGCAACAGTGAACAAAGTTTAAAAGCTCAGTTGAGTGTAGAGTTCAAGATATTATAAAGACTGTTAAAGACCATAGATTCAAGGATAATGAGGAAAATTTTGGGGGTTAAATAGAGAAAATTTAATTTTCATTTCCTGAAACAAATATTACAGAATGGAACATACTGAAGTACATTAGTATGTTTCAAAAAAAAAAAAAAAGAATATGCTTTGACCTTCTTGGAAAAAAGTGATTTTGGCTGAGAAATGAGAAATATTAAAGAGAAAAACCGATTGTTAATTTATAATAATAGTAGAGATGACAGGGTCTCTTGTAATTAAAATAAATTATGTTTATAGTATATTTTCTCTTTGTTGGGCACTATTGCCAGGAATTACTTGCAAATTCAGTGAGGTGGGAGTGGTTTATACCCTTACAAGAATGATGACATTTGTCATTTATTGAGTGCTTACTCTAAGTGGGCACTCTACTAGGTGCATTACATAAAGTAATTCTCATAGTAAAGGAGCGAATTACACTCCTGGTTTTATAGGCTTAAAGAAGATGAAAACTGGCACAAAGCCATACAAATTATAAAGAGTACAAATGGGATTTAAGCACAATCTTATGCTTATTCTGAGTACAATTGGGAGTTAAGCACAGTCTTATGCTTATTCCAACACCATTTATTTATGTATTTATTTATTTATTTATTTTGAGATGGAGTCTCACTCTATTGCCCAGGCAGGAGTGCAGTGGCATGATCTCGGCTCACTACATCCTCTGCCTCCCGGGTTCAAGCAATTCTCCTGCCTCAGCCTCCTGAGTAGCTGGGATTACAGGCGTGCACCAGCATGCCCAGCTAATTTTTATATTTTTAGTAGAGAAGGGGTTTCACCATGCTGATCAGGCTGGTCTGAAACTCCTGACCTCGTGATCCGCCTGCCTCAGTCTCCCAAAGTGCTGGAATTACAGACGTGAGCCACCGTGCCCAGCCTTTTTTTAAACTTCACTATCCTACCTCATTGCTGCCCAATGTAATTAAAGTCCAAATTGATACATTTTCATTTTTTTTTCCTTTAAGATGATGGAAAGGGGAAAAAGAGCAAATAATGCAAATACTCATAGAAAGGCAAATAAACTTGTATGAAAAGAAGAAAGGAAAGGAAACAACTGAAATCCTGGCTTGATTAATAGATATCTTTCTATTTCAATCAGTTAAGGGAATTTTCTTGCTTGAACATTGAGAATTCTTGAGATCTGTATTATTCTGAAAAACAGAAGGACTATCAAGAGGAAATAATACACAGAGGATGGTGTTACCATGTATATACTGTCTCTTTTTCGGTAGAAGTCAAATATCATTTGGGCAATCATTTGTTGTCTTTTGAAATAGTTCTACCTGGAGACATGGAAAGGAAAGATTTTTGGCTTTCTAAGATATCATTTTGGGGCTTTGTGAAAATAGTGTCATTATGTAGATGCAGATTTTCTTGTTAGGTTTCATGGATATTCGAGGTCACAGTCATCTGTAAATTTCTATACCTCCCTCTTTGAAATGTATTTTCTTGGCATTATTTGAATTTATGTAAAAATAAGTAGATGATAAAAATTTCCCTAATAGAAGAGTTGTTTCCCTGCCCCCAAGAATATAGACCTTTTGTGGAGTATTTCTGGCTACCAGTTACCTCACTGAACTCAAATGTAATATTACCATGACTGTCTAGGAAGGAAAGAATAATTGTTACATATCTGCTGTATATAGAGAAGCAGCTGACTCGTGTGTGCAGGAAATATATGGATGACTTCCTAAGAGATAGTGCTGTAAAAACCAAAGCAAAAACTCACGAAATACAACAGAGGAACTGTAAAGAAATCCCAATAGCCATCCTTATGACTGACAGACTATAAACTTTTGTGGATGCTTGAATCTAATACCTACTTACGACATCTGACCCTGCTATAGTTTAGAGCTCCTGACTTTCATGTAATCAAAGTGTCTGTATTTTTGTGTGGGTTTAAAGATGTGGCTGTCCATGAGTGCCCCAGGGAATTATTACAGGTAACAATGATTTTGCAGTTGTTGAGATAGGTGCCACTCATTAAACCTATGGAAGTAGCCTCGACTCCAAGTCAGTTCTAGCCTTATAGTATTTCATAATAATACTGCGGGAGAAATCTTTGAGTTAGGTCAGTACTGTTACTGTCATGTTCATGTAGTAATCTTGAGGTTCATAAACTTTCATGCTGTTTCACTAAGATGTTTCTGGTAGGAGTTACAGATGCTATGCATGGTGTGGAAATATAGAGGGTCTCTAGGGTCAGGAAGTCTTATGAATGTTGTGAAAGGCAGCTTTTCTCCTCTAATGTGAGAGAGCTCACATGAAAGAAATACAAATAGTGAATAAACAATAAAAATATATTCAATCTCACCAGCAATCAAGTTTGAATTCTATCAGCTTTGACCTATCAAATTGTAAAAGAGATCTAAAATTTCTAGTTCGAAGTATCACGGAATAAAAATCTTCGTAACCACTGGGAGCAGTTACAATACAAATTATCATGAAAACAGTGTGGCGTTATGGATCAAAAATGCTAAATCTGTCCTTTGGATGCATCAATTTGGCATATAAAAATGTATCCCGAGGAAATAATCCAAGATACCATCCAAATTTTATGGATAAAGCTGCTTAAAATTTTCTCCCCAACTTTTTGGTATTATACATTATTCAAATGTGCATCAATAGCATAATAATTCAATTATTGCACATTCATTTTATGGAACAACATGAAGCCATTAAAACTCATGATTTTGAAGAAGTTTTAATGACATGGAAATGTTCACAATGTAATGATAAGTTATAAAAATAAGACATAAAATTGATATACAGTATCATTTCACATTTGTAAATATCATTGCCTGTGCATAGATGTGTGAATGTTTGCTGGTGGTTTTATCTGTCTATTAATGTTATGTTACATTTTCTTATAATACTTTATTTTTAAAAATATTCTGCAATGATTATATTTGCTTTTGCAGTCAGAAAATAAAGTGATGGATATTATTTTAAAACAAATAGCTCACAAAGTAAATATATATATATTTATATATAATATATATATAACAATATTTATTTATTTGTTTATTTTGAGATGGTGTCTCACTCTGTTGCCCAGGCTGGAGTGCAGTAGTGTGTTCTCAGCTCACTGGAACCTCCACTTCCTGGGTTCAATATATTCTCCTGCCTCAGTCTCCCCAGTAGCTAGGATTACAGGCACATGCCACCACACCTTGCTAATTTTTGTATTTTTAGTAGAGATAGGGTTTCACCATGTTGGCCACACTCGTCTTGAACTCCTGACCTCAAGTGATCTGCCCACCTTGGCCTCCCAAAGTGCTGGGATTACAGATGTGAGCCACCATGCTCAGCCAAAAATATTTATTTAAATTTAACCTATTAAAAATGAACTTTTAGACTCAATATGGTGCTGTATACCCAGTTTCATAGTCACTTATTTATTCTTCTTTTAATGAATATGTATTGTCTTTTCTGTGTTAGGTGCTATTTTAGGCACTGAGGAGACAACCTTTTTGTTTGCGGAAACTCCTGAATCCAATATCACTTCTAACCACGTTTTTTTTCAGATGTATCAACTTTCTTCATATCCATTTCTTCATTTTGTCTTTCCTAAATGTGGTTCTGGAATTGCATTTTCTCTAGTTTATATTCATTTTGTCTCTTTTTCTTAGTTTCTTTCCCTTAATGTCAAACTAATATGTATATATATCTATTTTCAATGTATCATATATATAGATATATCATATTCATTTCTATATATACTCTAAAACAGTGTCTGATATTCCTTACTTGCCATACTGTAGAATCAAACTGCCTCTTGGTATTGTTTTGGAAACTGTTTTAAAAAATTAAAACTATACCAAAATCCACAGCCAGCAACATACTCTTATTTGATGATGGTAGAGATGGTATTTTGATCTAGAGTAATTCTAATAAATTCCGTGGATTTTGTTGGCAAGTTTTTTCTAGAAACAGATTGGATCTTTCAAGCTCAGCAGCCATGGGGCAAAGAACTGCTTCCAAGTGGTAACTTCATGCCCAGAGTATAAATTTCTTTGCCTTTAGTATAGATTTACACTTTTATATAAAGAGGACAAATCGAATTCAGTAGCTGTTAAAAAACCCATTCATCAAAAAGCATTCCTAAATGTTTGAAACACACTGAATCCTAAATTTTATTACTATTCAATAGTACAATGACTTCCTCCCTTCTAAGAACCTATTAACTACTCATTGTTGTAGAATTGAACCTTTCGAGGGGGTATATTATTTTTTAACAGGATTTTGTGAAACGTAATGATAATTTAAATCTACTAAACAGATTATTTGTCTCACTGGCACTCTTATCTTTATGTTTCACACCTCAGAATATTCTCAAGACTTCATTTTTAGAATCTTCATTTTTAGAAATTCTCAATAAATGTTAGAAAATGTTTTTATTTGATCTGGGAAAATTATTTTAATGGACTGTTTTACATAGTCCTGCCTCATAGGGTTGTATTATCAGTATACTGCTTAAAGGTGTGTAGAGGGTGCAGAGGCAAGTAGTGGTTGAAATCTTGTAGTGCTGAGGGAAAGATGTCATTTTCCAATGCAGTTAACCAGATGGGACCATTATTGATTAATTCATTGTAATTCATATGCATGCTATGTGTGTATATATATTCATGTGTGTATATATATGTATATACACACATATGTAGATATATGTATATCTACATGTATCTACATATATATCTATATATCTGTCTATATCTATATCCATATGTATATCTATCTATACCTATATCTATATCTATCCACTAGCAGATGACCTGGTTTTATATAAGACAATGTTTTAATTGTTAACAAATGGAAGGTCATGGTTTATGTTAAGGCTAATGTATACATGTATGTGCCTGTACACATAAGAAAAATCTCACATTTCCAGAAAAATAATCTATTTTGTGCTATAACCATTGTTTCATTAGCAGAACTATCAACGTTTCTAATAGAGTGTTAATAATCACCTGCTTACAGTGGTACCAGGTTCTATGTTATACTTAATATTTCTTTTTGCCCTATGAACTTATATTTTAAGAAAATTGCAGTAGCAAATATAAAATGTAAGATAGGCCATGATATCCAAATACAAAAAATTTCTCTTCTAATTCTCCCATTTAGTTGAATATGAAACGGGGAATTAATTCAGTAAAGTATAGGAAAAGCTAGTAAACATGTCTTAAATAAGCTATAGTTCTGTGTTGGGTAACACAGCGATGTGGAGATGTGAGAGCACACTGATTCATGTTGTTTTTTTTCCATATTTATTTTCTTTTTACATATTTAGAACCCTGCTAAGTTCTAAATATGGTTTGCCTATCAGTGATCACCCCAAAACTTGTGGTTTTTATTCTTATGTGAATGTTTGTAGAATAACATCCTTTTTGGTTAATTGTAACCCCTACTTCCCTCCCAGTAAATTGGGTGTATGATCTATTAAATTTTTAACACTAAAACTGACCCACAGCTGGCTATGTTAAAAAGCTTCTTTGAATCTGATAGCTCATTTTTAGCTATTTCTTTGAATAATCTCAACGGTATTTCCTGAAAAAAAGATATATATTACATAGCCGAGTTAACCCAGCTGCATGTTAATTCTTTAAAACGATAAATAATTATATGACATTTGGTTATTTTAAAAAGTAATGACATCAAATAAATAAACTTTTCATTTCATTATACAAAGTCTTTTAGGATTAGTTAGATAATGCTAAAATTCTGTACATCAAAAATGAGAAAAAGACTTGTTTACTTAAAAGATCAATTAAATTGGCTACACATAATTTAAAAGGAACTTATTTTTCCTAAATTCTGATGAAAATAGGGAAAATTGTTTTCATTTACTAATGCCAATGGTTAAAATATGTAACATTTATTGTAGTCTTCTGTCAGAAGCTTCACTATTTCTCAAAACGGCACTATAAAATAATAACTAATGCTATCCCAATTTTACAAATTAGGAAACTGAGGCACAGGCCTCTCAAGTAATACGTCAAAGTGAAGGAAACAAAAGACTCAAATCTTAAGTCCTAACTACAGTTCTATACTCTGCCTTTACAGTACTGAGGTATATTAATTTCAGTCCCCTCTCCAGACTTATACAGTGCTTACAGAGCAAACAACAGGCTTTGGAAATTGCCAAGGAGGATGGATTTCTCTCAAAATTGTTTTATAACCATAAGAAGGCACATTTCATGAAATTGTTATTTTCACTTAACGTAGAAAAAAAAGTCTGCATGGTGAAAGTACTGTTCTGCCCTCCTGTATCAAGTATCCTTTGAAACATACGCAGCCTTTGACTGAGCAGAGAAATAAAAGATGGAAGGAAGAGAGAAAAATTCAGGGAACGGCTTTGTTACGTTTTGCTTTGGGACAACCAGTAACCCTTTTCTCTACATGGAAGTTCATTAGACATTTTGGGAACTGTTTTTTTTGTTTTTTGTTTTTTTTTGAGAAGTAGTCTCACTCTGTCATCAGGCTGGAGTGCAGTGGTGCGATCTCAGCTCACTACAACCTCCACCTCCTTGGTTCAAGCGATTCCCCTGCCTCAGCCTCCTACATAGCTGGGATTACAGGCACGCGCCACCACGCCCGGCTAATTTTTGTATTTTTGGTAGAGACAGGGTTTCACCATGTTGGCCAAGATGGTCTCGATCTCTTGACCTCATGATCCACCCACCTTGGCCTCCCAAAGTGTTGAGATTACAGGCATGAGCCACCACGCCCAACCAAAAACAACAACAACAACAATAACAACAAAGAACAGCTTTTTAAACACAACCCGGAGGAGACTAGTACCTAAATCCAGGGCATTGTCTGCCTCCCACCGTGGCTCCCAGCTGTCTTTTTTGGCATGTGACAAAGAACAGGGCTTGACCCACGGTTGACCCTCACAGAGTGGAAACCAGCAGAGTGAAGGCAGGAAGTTTTAGAAGGGAAATATTTGCTTGTTTGCTTTAATTCAAGAGTGGAATGTGGCAATCTTATTGCAGAATTCATCTTATTTTATTGCCTTTTAATAGCTTTAAATTTTCTATTATTCCAAAATGTAATTGTGTAAAATGTTTCTAAACACAGGTTTTTTACATTAGTCAGGTTTAATTTTGAGCTGTGACTTGAACTTGACTTTTCTGTGAGCAGTGAAGCTCAGCCCTTGCAAAGCTGGATGGGTTTGCGGTCTACATCTCATCTGCTTTATCTCCTCCCTTTTCCCTCCTACTCCCATGCTGCCTTATCAGTTTTAGGGAAGGATCATGAAATTCTATAAGAGAAGAAAACCAAGTGCAGGCTATAGGGATAATTGGTGACTCAGTCCTGTGATGGTCATCAAAGGGGTCAGTTCCTCCGAAGTGAATCAACCATCACCTGACAGACACATTTAATATTTAAGTGTAATGATGAAAGTGCCCAAGAGCCCCACTGGGTCTAAAGTGAGGTTTCTCCCAGACTGAGCACATTCCTTAGGAAATAGGAATCCTGGTCCCTAATTTATGAATATTTACAATTGCTATCAGCTGATGAACATTTTATCTATTTTCTTGCCTTCTCCCAAGACAATACTTTTGGGAGTTTAAAAATATATATAATTTTAAAGTATGAGAGAAACAAGGTAGAGTGATTTATGAAAAAGCACACTGCTTCTGAGTCTATCTTCCCTACAAGTTTAAACATCTAGATTGAAATGCAGAAAAAAAAAAAAAAAAAAAAAAGACCTGCTCTTCAATGTGGAATTCTCATACTTTAAATGTCTAAGGAAAGAGAAGAATGTTTGTGCTGAATTCCAAAGCAGTGTGACAAAGTTTTTCCTACAAAGTTACTGTGGACAGAATTTGATGTCTGGCTGGGTGCAGTGGCTCATGCCTGTAATCCCAGCACTTTGAGAGGCTGAGGTGGGTGGATCATGAGATCAGGAGATTGAGACCATCCTGGTCAACATGGTGAAACTCCATCGCTACTAAAAATAAAATACAAAAATTAGCTGGGCATGGTGGTGCGTGCCTGTAAACCCAGGCACTTGGGAGGCTGAGACAGAATTGCTTGCTTGAACCCAGGAGTTGGAGGTTGCAGTGAACCGAGATTGCGCCACTGTACTCCAGCCTGGAGACAGAGCGAGACTCCATCTAAAAAAAAAAAAAAAAAAAAAAAAATTGATGTCTATGCACTGATAAAAACCACAAATCCTTGAGAATGGGGCAATGCAAATTTCTAGCCCAAATTTTGCTCAGCTTTGTCACTTTCCGTTTCAGATGATAATGTCTCACCCTGCTCTTTCTCATGAATAGTCTTGGTCTCCTTCTATTTTGGGACCTGTTTTCTAGATGCCATCTATACCTTACCCTGAAAAGGGATCTAAACATCACTTTTGTGGGAACTGTCAGAGTTAGGGTGAACCCAGTAAACCTCTCTACCCAAACTACCACCGCAGCTGACTGACAGTTCATCTGATCACACTCTTTCCGATCCTGTTCTTATATTTGTTTGACCATTTTTAAGTACACTATTATTTGCTCATATCTACTTGGAAAGTAATCGGCTTGTCAAGAGGAATAGTGAAAGGAACATCTTTTTCAAGTGCCTAGGAACTCTGTGCATATAATTTCATTTAAGATGTATTAAGCATATAATCACATTTTCCATACTACAAACAAATAACTGAAGCTTCTAGACGTAAATAATTTCCCAGTGCTACACAGCTCACAAGTTGCAGAGGTGGAGTTCAAAGCTAAGTCTGTTTGTGTCAAAGTGCTTACTCTTCCCTGGCATAATGAAGTGGATGCACTGTCCCATGTGGTTGTCAGCCACTAGTTAGTTTTTACAGTATATCTATAGCAAATACTGTAAGCACTAGCTTTGTTTTATTTCAAGCATCACATTTAAAATAATTTTGGTTAATTTACAGAGTGTGATATGATTTTGGCAAATAGAAGTATGTGTGAGTTTTACTGCAATGGATAAATGTGATAGACTTCCCGGAAGATGAGATTCCAAAGAACCCCTTCATTCATTCATTCATTCATTCATTCATTCAGTTAGTCAGTCAGTCGACAATTACTTATTGAATTCCTGCCTTATGCCAGACACTGCGGAGAGATCTGTGAACATACCAGACAAAAATCTCAGCCTTTATGGGATGTATTGTTGGGCAAGACAGATAAACAAATGAGTGCTGGGAGGCATGAGCCACCGTTCCTGGCCCACCTCCTCTAAGTCTTTATTCAAATGTCCCTTCAGTAAGGCCTTCATGATACCCCCTACTTAAAATGGCTTTTAAAATTTCTTCTCCTTGTTTTATTGTTCTCCAAAGCAATTATTGCCATATAATATAGTACTTATTTTATTCATTTGTTTATCTGTCTTGCCCAACAATACATCCCATAAAGGCTGAGATTTTTGTCTGGTATGTTCACAGATCTCTCCGCAGTGTCTGGCATAAGGCAGGAATTCAATAAGCAGTTGTCGACTGACTGACTGACTGAATGAATGAATGAATGAAGGGGTTCTTTGGAATCTCATCTTCCAGGAAGTCTATCACATTTATCCATTGCAGTAAAACTCACACATACTTCTATTTGCCAAAATCATATCACACTCTGTAAATTAACCAAAATTATTTTAAATGTGATGCTTGAAATAAAACAAAGCTAGTACTTACAGTATTTGCTATAGATATACTGTAAAAACTAACTAGTGGCTGACAACCACATGGGACAGTGCATCCATAAAGAGATGCTTCATTATGCCAGGGAAGAGCAAGAGCAGTTTGGGAGGCCAAGGCAGGCAGATCACAAGATCAGGAGATCAAGACACCCTGGCCAACATGGTGAAACCCCATATATACTAAAAATAGAATAAAAATTAGCTGGGTGTGGTGGCACGTGCCTGTAATCCCAGCTACTCAGGAGGCTGAGGCAGGAGAATCACTTGAACCCAGGAGATGGAGATTGCAGTGAGCAGAGATCACACCACTGCACTCCAGCCTGGCAACAGAGTCAGACTCCATCTCAAAAACAAAAACAAAAACAAAAAGACAAAACAAAAATAAACTTAGAGGAGGCAAGGAGGCGGGCATTTGGGGAGAGAGTATTGTAGGCAGAAGGAGTGCAAGTATGGAGACCATGAGGAAGTTCTCCTGTAATAAGCCAAAGAGAGACTAGTGGGTGATAAGGTCAGTGAGAAAATGTACATTGTATGAAATTCTGTTACGCCTTGAGGCATTGTAATTACTTTGCCTTTCATGATGAGGAAATGGGGGAAGCCATTAGAGGGTTTTGAACAGGAAAGTGACTGCTATGAGTTATGTTTTAAATGATCACTCTAGCCCACATTTTGAGATGACGTGAAGGTGGAAGCCTTACTTCAATAAACCAAGACAGGAATAATGGTGGCTTAAACCAGAGTGGTGTAATACGGTTGGTAAAATGAGAGACTCAAGTTGTATTTAGAGCATGGAGTCTTCTAATCATAGAATCTAGTGATGAGTTGGAAGTGGCTTTGAGAGAGAAAGAAAAGCATCAAGAATGACTTCAAACATTTGGGCTCCACATACTATTAAATGGACTGGAGAATATTAGAGGAGGAAAAGATTTAGTGGGGAGAGAGCAGAGGTGAAGATTAGGATAATCACTTTGCATGTATTACGTTTGAAATGTCTATTATGCCTTGAGGAGTAATAGACATTTCAAACGTAATATATGCAAATATTGTATAGATAATAGGATATACAAATCTAGAATTCAGGGGAGAGGTCAAGGCTATGGATAAAAATCCAGAGTCATCTTCATTTGTCTGTATCAATAGTATTGATGAAATCACTAAAGGAGTAAATTTATACACAAAAGAGAAGGTTCAAAGACTAACCTGGGACACCCCAACATTAAGAGGTTAGTAAGATGAAGTGGAAAAGAGAACTTCACAAGAGAGTCCCAGTGAGGTCAGAAGAAAATCACTAGTGAGTGGCATGCTTGAATGTAATGAAGATGGTAGGTTAAGAAGGAGAATGTGATCAACTGTGTTAAATAGTGCTGACAGTTCAAGTAAGAGGAGGATGGAGAACTGACATTAGACTGAGCAATGTGGAGTTTGTTGATGGCCTTAAGGGGAGCACTTTTGGTAGAATTGTGGAGCAAAACTTTTGGAGTGAGTTAGAGAGAGAATGAGATGAACTGGAGATCAGAGAGGATACACAACGATAGAAATAACAAATATTATCATAATAGACTACAGGTATTATAGCTAGCTTTAAAGATAATTTTTATGTTCATCGCTTTTTTTTGACATGATGGCAGTTTCTAGACTTGCTAGAAGACCTTGCTATTGAACATTTTATGAATTAGCATACATATTACTGTATCACTAATTTGTGTTTTTAATATTGTGATAAATATGTCAAGTTAATTGAAGTTACAGTCCTATATTTTCATTTATGCATTTAAAAACATTGTTCTCAGAAAGGATCCTTGTGATTAACTAGTAGTCCTTAGCAAAAGACTACTAGTTTTACGGTCACTCTCAAGATTTCTATAGATCCTCTCCATCTCCTTCTATCCTTTATCAACACTGTCACTATTCTTAAACCTACCCTCCCCCCTTTACTAAGGGCACCCACAAAGTGGAATTAAAACCGAAGTTACTATCCACCATAGATCCTATACCATTCTGTTCTGTTCTGTATTTCCCCCTTAAAATTTTATTTTGGAATAGTATGCTATGAAGAGATGCTTGCAAATTTAAATGAACCTTCCAATAACTTTCAGAATGTCAAAGATGGAATATGTTCACAATATTTGATTCAATTAACAAATGCCTTCTGTTTTTCTCTTGTAGTCATTTATGAATAATTAACTTGTATTTTCATGCTACATATTATCTGAGAAAAGATCACTGTAATTAGTAATTAGTTCTCTAAAACTTTTTGAAGTTTTTAACTACTTCTTTTTTGCTGTAGGGTTTCAAATGAGGCAAATTGAAAAATTCAATCAGACTTAGCTGGTATTTTCTATACAACATCTGGTTTGACAGCTAGATCTGTAGTCAAGCTTATAAATCAAAATGAAGCTGACTTGGAAGTGATATAGAAATGCAAAAATGCTCCATGATTTTTGTAGGAGATTTGTGATCATTTTTTATGTTAATGTAATTGAACTAGAAATAAACTGCTGTATTTTCATTGTGAAAATGGTTTTATTATAATCACTTTATGAAAAATAAAGTTATCTGCAGAGAGATAAGGCAGAGAGCTTGGGGAAAGAGGAGATAAAGAAATATTTTTAGGGAGTCTGCTAGAGATGAAAAAAAATGTTTCAAATAGCTATGAGGGTCAACACGGGAAACTTACATACCTGGCTTGAAGAGACTTCTGAAAGGAAACAATTATAAACTCAGTACAGACTAGCCTTGTAGCAGGATCTGTTGTTTGAGATGTTGCCAAGTCATGCTTAGAAACTTAGACATAGGAGTATAGATGTGGGGGGAGTCTTGAGATTGGAGACTTTGCCAAACGACTTTGGTAGAAGAAGATGGGGCTAAGAAAGAGAAAAGAAAGATAGCAATTTGTGTCACCAAAGTTTCTTACTTTTGAGCTTCTGGTAGGATAGAAAATTAAAGCTAGGAAAGGAAAGAAAGGTGTGCTAAGAAATTAGGATGAGCTCAAGAAATTAGAGATTACAATGAGGGACAAGTAAGTTCAGTTGCACTAAGAGTAGAATGGGGGCATTGGCACAAATGAGGTTGTGGAAAATTAGACCTGAAAGTAGTTGTAGAAATCATCTACTTTCACCGCTTCATTTTCCAGATTTCCCAGAGAGGTTTATTCTGTTTCCCAAGCTCATGAAAATAACCAGGGGCAAAGCCCTTAGAACTCAGGGGACTCTCAGCCTTTGCATGTTAGAGTTAGAACTCTCAACTTTTGCATGTTTTTGTTCTCTTGGCCCAATTGCTGCAGAAGTGGAAAGAATGATAATCCTGACTCCTCTTAATAACATAAATGATTTAAAGAAACATCCTATTATTTTTATTGGGCATGAGGATTGAAACAGGAATAAAAATAGAAATCCTGTCTTGGTTTCTAGCTCAAAGAGTTCCCCGATCATCAAGCCAGGCAGTTGGATGCTCTGGAAGTTTTCCCTGAGAATGCTACCATTATCACTGAAGATTTGAGAACATGAAATTCTGTAGAGAGGAAGAGGTTTTGAAAAGAATAAAAGATTGTCAAAAAGTTGAATCTACTGCATTAGGACACTAAGCCAACTTCTGCTGTAAGCTTTTGCCCTGAGTCTCAGGGTGTAAAATAGCGGCAGACTGAAGTTGGTAATTATAACTTTTTTTCAACATCTACCCTGTGGATACCAGTGCTTGGCAGGACCTGTGCAATAGGGATGTGTATAATTAAGAGAGAAGGGTCTGTAGCAAGGCTGTGGGGAGGAGATAATTCATTTACACTCTCTGTCCCTATGTCCAAACAGAAGCATAACTACCTGGACAAGTTAAATGATATCTGACCTATAAAGGGAGCTTTCATGAACCTCCCATTTATTATGTATCTTGAAAGTGCATTTTAAACCTCAAACCTTAACTCTCCCCATTTTAATTCCCTTCTTTCTTCTTTGAACAGCCATGTTTGGAGGATCTCAAAATGCAAGAGTGTGAGAATCAAAATTAGGATAGTTTGTCCCAGGAGTAGTAGGATAGAGAGAGTTCCTTTGTCAAATTTGGCTCTGGTGCTGGAATTTTAACATGTGTTATTGGCTCCGGGGATTATGTTCTGTTTCCGGCTGAGTGAAAGCTTGCTTTGCTTTTGTTTTCTGTAAGTATTTAATAAAATGGCAGGATTCGCTTACTTGCTTATTGAATTCTTTTGCCTGGGAAACATGCAAATTCTGAACCCAGCTGCACATTTGTGAGGAAGAGATAGCTAATAATCTGAGCTATATGCCATTTTTTTTAAAAAAAAAAAAAGCTTTTTTTAAATTTTTCTACAAGGGCAGAACTATAGTACACAAAGTTAAGCGTTTTAGAGACTGAATTTAAATCTGCTTTCTATTAGTAGCTTTCAAGAGGTTTTTAAAATAACCTTCAGTGTTTTTTTTTGTTTTTGTTTTTTGTTTTTTACAAGAAAGCAGGTGGAGGAAAAAAAGACCTGTGGTTTGTTAACCAGTAAATGCTAAGTTGCTAAATCTGCCTGTTTTAAATACATCAGTTGGGTCAATTAGAATATTTATTTTCTTCCTTTCTCTATTATTCAATATTCACAAATGATACTAGAGATGGGTTAAACTTCTGAGACTATCTGGCTCAGATTCTTAATGTTCTGGAAGCTGGTACTGAAGGCCAGCAAGGATAAATGATCAAAATTGCATAGTTTGTGTGTTCAATAACTGCTTTTGGCCCCTCTAGTTCTATGTACCTTTCCTCTGTACTCTGCTCCATGCCACAGAGGCTCACCTTTATGAAATGCTTCAGAGGGTTCTCTTATTGCTTCTGGTTGCATTTGGCCATATGTAGAGTTCATATGCATAAGTCCAGGTGGCGGAAGGAGAGAGAAAGGAGAACTCTAATTTCTCTGGCTCCCTCCATGCCTAGTTTAGTAGTGGCTGCAGTGCTGGTGACCATCTCTTCTAAGCACACTTTTCAGCAGTTCTAGCAAATTTTCTCCCTTGTCTTCTGCCTTAGGATGGTGGTGGCATCCTGCTGATGCTCTCCTCATGTTTCACCATCCTTGCCAGCTCCCCCTAAGTCTGCCTACATTTTTGCAAAGGTTTGCTGGATTAACTTTCTTGAGTCACTCCTTTTGAGTGTGTCATCTGTTTCCTGACAGAATCCAGACTGGCACAGCTCTGGTAAGCACCAGTGCTGGGACTGGGACCCAGGACTGTTTACCCCATTCTAACATCCTTCCCACTATGCCCAAGACTATAAGAAAACTTTGTAATCTTCCTTCAGGATCATATATATATATATACACACATATATATACACACACATACACACACATATATTCTGGATATATTTCTTCTAAAGTATTTTTTTACTTGTCTCTCATTTCTACTGTGGAAGAAATGTATTCTTTCATTTTAATAAATGAGCAAATAGTAAATTTAGGATAAAATGATAATAAAAGATTACATCTCACTTCTTTTGATTTACTTGGTGAAGCCTGACTGTGGGAGATATCTTTGAAAAAGTTGGTCCTATTGACCAAGAAAGAAAACATTACACTAAAGGCTTCACATAACCTGTTTATTCTCTGTTTCCCACCAGGAGATGGTGTGTCAGGAAATATGTGATAGATACATGTCATGAATTTAATTTAGACAGAGCTAGGTAGCATTATGGCTGTTTGTCCACTTTTTCCTTTTGAATTATCTTCTATGTTCCTTGGTTTTATTACCACTACTTTTCTTTCCCCAAAGCAAAGCCATTAGGCATTCTTTTTGCTGTGCGCTTATTACATAATTTCCTCAAAAAACTTCTAAACTCTTTTTGTCCTGTAGGAGGATGGAGCCCTTGCCTGATCTCCTAAGGGTTAGGATTAAATGGGATATTGGTTACTGTTGAGCCTGTTACTGCATCAGTTTTCTGGCTTCTCTTAGAGTGTGATTTGCCAAATTCAGTTGAAGTCAGTTAAGCAACCACTTTGGAAAAATACAGATGCATTTTAAACACAGCCAGAGTACTGAGATTTACTCTGCAGGAAAACAGAGCAACAGGTAAAAATAATAAGAGGACTTAATTTCACTCTGAAATGACAGCATTATGCCTTTTGACTATTGACTTTTTGCAGAGAACATTTCACTGGAGGGAAATGACAGCTCTTACCAGCTGCCTGCAATGCTTGCCTCCTCCTTGCTGAGGAGTAGAAATAATGTAATTATTGTTTATTGCCTGGATGACAATAACTTCCTAAGATTCTCAGCCCAAACTCTGCAAGCCAGTTAACTCTGGATATCAGTTGGTTTTATAGGGTCAGTACATTAACACGATAGCAAGCAATGCCTACTCATTAAGGCGCAATTTACTCTCACTTCCCTTGGGAAGAAACCCCTCTGCTCCCAAAACTCTTATTAGTGGTTTTTCAAACCTTAGTAAGCTTGAGAATCATCTGCTGGGTCTGGCTTACTGAAACACATCCTAGAGTTGCACGAGACAGCCACTGGCCTATCCATTGCCTTTGTGTTAATTAGAAAAGGAGGAACCTCGTCTTTGGGCAGATGCAGCCCCCACATGTAGGAAATAAGAAGACTAACAAGCAAGAAGGTTGTTCTTCCTTGGGCAGTCAGGTACCTTTGCAAAATGCACAAGAGCAAAACCAAATACCACAGCTCTGGGGTCTTAATATTTTTATCAGCTTCTGCAGAATTCCCTTAGAGGCTCTGCGAGTTAGATTTGAGCACCCCTTTCCAGCAGGGCACTACTGCATGACCAGAATGACTAAATTCTGCCTAAGCAAATTTCTAAATGCCATGTTGTAGTGTCACTAGAGAAAGATACACCCCCCCCCCCCCCGTCAGATCTTGGTGATGAAGGTGAGACACAATGGGCTCCAAGAATATGAAATCCCTCATCTGTGGAGGCAGAAATACTAGGAGAATGGGTGATGTTTATACCATCAACGAAGAAACTCTTGTAACCTAGGGTTTTCAAATTACAGAAAAGGGAGAACAATGGAGGCTGATCTCCAATTTGTGACAGAGTCTAGCGAGGTGGCCTCAGTGTTGCTCTTATAAATTCTAATTCCCAGAAGTCATGCAGTTATATGTCTATCCACATATCCATTCATCCACTAACATTTATTGAGTGTCTACTCTGTGCCAGCTGTTATGAGAGGCAATGAGGAAAACTGGAATTAATGTAGGCTTTGGAACCAAACAGATATGTGCCTAAATTCTGACTCCCTCAAATTCTTAGATGCATACTCTCATGCAAGATTATGAACTTTACTGAATTGGCATTGTCATTTGGAATGTATTTTATCACCTACATCATAGGGTGATTGTGAAAACAAGATATTATACATTTCTATAGTGCCTACTGGGCTTGGTACATGGTGAATAATCAATAATTGATGGATATTATTCAGAGGCATGATATAATGATACCACAAAGTAATCATTGTCTTTTTTCCCTATTCTGTATTGATGATCTATGTATATAACATCCATTTTCCTGTCTTATATTGTACATGACTCAGAATAAATGGATCTTTTCAGGGAAACAATACTCAAGAGTAAGATTAGAAAATACCAAAGGCATCTAGGAAAAGTTTCTTTTCAGAGGTTAGAGGAAGTCTTCCTAATATTTTGTTGTTTACCATGTATTATGTGATAAGAAATTTGGAAAGACTTTGATAATGCTATATATGTTAATGTGCTCCAATGTTTTCCAAAGATGTTTACATCTAGTATCTTGGTACTTTTCCTGATTGAGATCTGGGCTTATTACTTCCATTTCATATATGAGAAAACTGCACAAAATTACATTACAAGCCAATGACAGTGCTTAGGCCAGAATCCACAGCTCTCGATCTAGTCCAGTAATTTGTCTACTCTTAGCACAAGGCCGATAATAATCAGCCTTTTGTGGGAAGGCCTTGAATAATTCAGCAATTAAAAAAACAAAAAGTAGCAGTCAGTTCTGCCAAGGAAGGGTATACCTGGGCTGTGATAGTTTCTCAGGAAATAGTTAACATTTTGAGGGCTGCTAGCACATTGAATTTTAATTCAAATTTATCTAAAAATAATTTTCAATTGACTTATAACCTCATTTTCCTTCTGTTGACAATTTGACATAATTTTAACTGAAGCTAATTTTATGTATTCATATTCATCCACTGGGCATGACCAGTGCCTACAGTTTGCCCTAAGAGGTCAGCATTAATATTGTAATCCATGTGAATGATACCTTGCAGGACTATGTAGTACACAACATGCTCTCCTATACGTGGTAGCCTTGCCTTTGCCTGAATGTGGTCACTCACATTATTTTAGCTATTTTAAGGGTTTTTGTTTCTCCTCTGTAGTCACTGAGGAGCTCTGCAAAAGGAACTCAAGAAGCAGCAACCTTGATTTTTAAATTAGTTTAACTAGACATAGAACAAATTTAAGGTAAGTTTCAAATATATTGTTTACAACATGATTCACATTTGTCTGTCAAATACTATACGGTTACACTCAATTTATAAATTCAGATACTGAAATGTATTAAGAAAAATCTATATATTTCAAATTTCATACTAGAAACTTTATTTTAAATAAATATCTTATGTTTAGGAGAGGCTGGATTTATTGACTAGTAGAGGCGTAAATTTTATTTTTGACCAGCATTTTAAGTTAGGAATTATGATGTATATATCCAGAATGGAAATTACAGCTAGTATTTGCAAGCACTTACTATACACCAGCTTTGTTCTAATTATTTTGTATTTCAAAACTTCTGTGATAGTCTTAACAACCTTTTGAAATAGATTTTATTATTATCCTGATTTTATAGCAGAGGAAATGAAGGTTCACAATGGACGGGTTATTTTTCCAAGGTCACACAGCTCTTCTGGTTGAGATTTGAACTGACGAGTGTCTGTAGATCCTGGCCTACAAAGCCTTGGGCTAATTTTTTAAAAAATAAAACCTGTATCATCTAATATTATCTTAGGAGGACAATATCCACACGTCATAAAACATGTCAGAAGTACAACCTGGATGATATCTATTTTAAGTTTCAAAAATAAAATTATTGTGTAGGAAGCAGATGAAATTCTCTAAGCAATATTTATTTATTTTATTATTTTCATGAGGTAATGTATCTTTGAAGTTTGTGTCTATCTTAGAAAAAAACAAAAACCCATGAGTCATAACTAACTATGGTGTGCCAGTAAGACTGTTTTAAGACAAGAGTCTTTCTGGAAGAACATGATGGTATGACTTATTCTTTGTTGGGAAAGTACAGAAAAAAAAAGTAAAGTAATCATCACCATTTGATCAAAATATGGAAAATCTTAAAATAAACCTCCTTGATTCATGTATTCATTTTCAACTCTCTCATTTCAGACAACTGGCAGGGAGCATTTACTAGGGAATATTTTTGTCTTTAATAACTTGAATTGTTGGTGGGTGCACACAAAGACAATTAGTGATTTCCTTCTTCATAAGAATTACTTTTCTGTGATATCAGAAATGATATACTGGACTGATTTGTGTGTTGCTTACACAAAAGTCAGAAAGATCTTGAGAGAACTAAGTTATCAGCCCATCAGCGAGGCTCAACTGGGTCAAGTTTATGATTAAGATAACAGAGGTCAGACCTGAATAGAAACTTCCACTTGTTTTTGCTGATTGGTTTCTCTGTACACTAGAGTTGTTTCTCAGTAGACTCTGTTTTCCTCAGTGGAAGGTAAAGAATATAGTGGGAATCATATTAATAGTTCCAGTTTTTTGAAAACTACCTGGAGGTCTTCTGTGGAAGTATTTCAAAGGATACCATGCATTCTGAACGGCTGGATGACTCCTGTGCTGGCTTTTGACTTTTAAGTTAACTAACCAGGGAAGAACCTGTTTTTGTATCAGGCTTATCTTAAAATTGTTGAAATTATATAATAAATTATAAGCAGGGGGCCGGGCGCGGTGGCTTACGCCTGTAATCCCAGCACTTTGGGAGGCCGAGGCGGCTGGATCACAGGGTCAGGAGATCGAGACCATGGTGAAACCCCGTCTCTACTAAAAATACAAAAAATGAGCCGGGCGTGGTGGCGGGCGCCTGTAGTCCCAGCTACTCGGGAGGCTGAGGCAGGAGAATGGCGTAAACCCGGGAGGTGGAGCTTGCAGTGAGCTGAGATCGCGCCACTGCACTCCAGCTTGGGCGAGAGAGCGAGACTCCGTCTCAAAAAAAAAAAAAAAAAAAAAAAAAAAAAATTATAAGTAGGGCTGATTTTCAAAATATTTAACAACTAGTAGGACATAAGCACTAACCAAGCAGAAGACTCCCTGGCTGTAAATAATGGATACACTCAAAATAATAGGCCGGGCGCGGTGGCTCACGCCTGTAATCCCAGCACTTTGGGAGGCCGAGGCGGGCGGATCACAAGGTCAGGAGATCGAGACCATGGTGAAACCCCGTCTCTACTAAAAAATAGAAAAAAATTAGCCGGGGCGCAGTGGCGGGCGCCTGTAGTCCCAACTACTCGGGAGGCTGAGGTAGGAGAATGGCGTGAACCCGGGAGGCGGAGCTTGCAGTGAGCCGAGATTGCGCCACTGCACTCCAGCCTGGGCGACAGAGCGAGACTCCGTCTCAAAAAAAAAAAAAAAAAAAAAAAATAATGGCAAGTCAGGTTATAAAGGAAAATGGATTTTCAGAGAGATCCTTAATTTACCTGACTGTGGCAATATCAACTTAGAATTAATTGATTTATCTACTATGATGGCCTATATTGCTTAAGTAGTACATAACCATGATGCACATGCATGTGTGCATGCGTTCATGCACACACACGCACACAAACACACACACACAGACACACACAAATATGCACACAGTTAATTTTTCCAATGGATATGATATCCTAATGTCATCAAAAGAAAAACAAAAGGGCATACCCTGAATCATCTCTAAGGCCCTTTGTAGCTTAAAAAATTTACTTTCTGGTTGCTACAGATGTGTTGCTTATGTCTTTTGTCTCTGAAGATTTGATTTTACCTCCTCGTGAGCATGAAATGTAGTAGCTCTTAGCTTGAGTATAAAAGTGACATCTGTCCCTTTTCAAAGCTTCAGAACTTTTATGTGCATCTGGGAAGCTTTGTCCTCTGCATAGTTTCAATTACAATGAGTATTCTTTTCATTTTGGATCTTAGCAAAGACTTTTGCCACTGTGTGGTGGTTTGACAGCTGCTGTACACCCTTCCAGTGGTGGCTGACGTGATTTCTACACCTGTCTTATGCTTAAAAATATTGGGGGGAGGAAATGGACCCAGCATGCTGGAAAATATTGACTTGTTTCCCATATTATGCTTAGCTGCTAAAAGTCACGGATCTGGAATGAGAGGAAAGCCAGCCAATTCATCAGTGTCACTAGCTCCCTCTCTGAAATGTGCTCTGTTTATCTAAACAGTTCTGAGACAGGGTCTTATGTCCATTAAAGATGAAGGTTCAGTGTTATTTTAGGGCTAGACTTGGAGATGGGCTCTCTGAAAAATGTAAACAACTTCATCAGGCCAGGTGAGATGAGCCTATCTTTGTATGCATCCCCTACCTCTACTTTCTGTCCTCTAGATGCCTTTCCAATGTAGTATTAAATGTTTCACTTGGTAAAATAAATATTCTGAACAAAGAGCAGGTCACGTAATCCAGTTTCCTTTTTGGGAAAAAAATAAATCACATTCAGGATTAATGGAGAGGAACAAAAGCCAATAGCGTGGTTAAGAACTTGGATTCAGGAGCAAGAAAGACTTGGGTCACATTCCATTTCCTGCCCTATCTCTGTGATCTTCAATATATTACTTTAAATTTCTATGGCTCAGTTTCCCTATCTGGAATATGAGTAAATAGTACCTATCTCATAGATTTGTCCTAAGAATTCAATATGTTAAGGGACACATTATTGCAATGCCTCAAACATAGTAAGCCATTTAGAAGATATGGTGTTGGCTGGGCACGGAGGCTCATGCCTGTAATCCCAGCACTTTGAGAGGCAGAGGCAGATGGATCATCTGAGGTCAGGAGTTCGAGACCAGCCTGGCTAACATGGTGAAACCCTGTCTCTACTAAAAATACAAAAATTAGCCGAGGGTGGTGGCACGTGCCTATAATCCCAGCTACTCAGGAGGCTGAGGCAGGAGAATCGCTTAAACCTGGGAGGCAGAAGTTGCAGTGAGCCAAGATCATGCTGCTCCAGCACTCCAGCCTGGGCGACAGAGTGAGACTCTGTCTTAAAAAAAAAAAAAAAAAAAAAAAAAAAAAGGTGACCAGGCATGGTGGCTCACGCCTGTAATCCCAGCTCTTTGGGAGGCCGAGGTGGGCAGATCACAAGGTCAGGAGTTTGAGACCAGCCTGACCAACATGGTGAAAAAAATTAGCCAGGCCCAGTGGCGTGTGCCTATAATCCCAGGTACTCAGGAGGCTGAGAAAGGAGAATCGCTTGAGCCTTGGAGGCGGAGATTGCAGTGAGCTGAGACAGCGCTACTGCACTCCAACCTGGGTGACAGAGCAAGACTCCGTCTCAAAAAACAAAACAAAAAACAAACAAAAAAGGGACGCGGTGCGTGTGTGTGTGTGTCTGTATTTAACGTTACGGAAAAAGCTGGCAGTAGGCTTGTGATATATACTGCGCAGCAAGGCAAAATGACTTGTATTTAAATAAGCATACCATCTATTCAGAGGAAATCTAGCATTCAGAGGGAGTTTCTGCACAGTGACAAGAGAGGTGCTGAATCCAACAGATCAGAATTCAAATTCTGTCTCGTATGATTACACATCAGTTCCTTTACCTATAAAATGGGTTAAAAGACCAACCTCCCTGCACTGTGCAAAGCCTCTAAAAGCTCTCTCTATGACCCTCACACAGTGTGGCCCTTATATGAACTCATAATTTTTTGTTGTTGTAAAGATTAAATGGTTGCAGCTGAGTAAATGCTTTGCATGTAGCTACTAAGGTTGCTTATAATTCAGGAGTAATTTTATACTTCATAGGATGATGCTTTTATATTTCTAATGGTTCTTTTGCTGTATGGAGCCATTCACATAACTGAAAATGGTAACCATTTATTAAAAATATTTGAAATATATTAAGTGCAATGTTTTATGATATGAACTAAATCTCAAATCTCATATATTTTTTGACAAAGATAGAGAAATAAGGATCTTTTGTTTAATATACTAGAGTCTCATGGGACTCTCACAAGTGTGACATTCATGTATTCACATATGATTCTTTAAACAGACATTTATTAAACATATAGTATATCTCAAAGCCTGCCTTAAGCATGTTTAGGATACAAAAAAAAATGTAAGATGTTTTTCCTTCCTATAAAATTTCCCTGAAAGGAAGATAATTATAGATGTAAGTAAATATAATTCAAGTTACAAAATTTTAATGACTGTAGAAGTAAAATAATAATAATATACAATTAGAGTTGAATGGGGAAGAAAAATGCTATTGGTTGTATCAGAAAATAGTTTATGTAAGAGTTAAATTTGGTTATAAAATATAATTTGTCAAAAAGCAATGTTCCAGGCAGAAGAAACAATTTGAGCAAATTAGAGATAGGCTCTGAAGGAGACGTTCAAAGAATGGCAAATTGTGGTTTTGTTGGAGCATATTGGTATTAAGAGTAATTGCATAGAGAAACAGAAAGACTATGTTGAGTCCAGATTGTGTTAAGTCATGGGGAGATGTTAGGAGTTTCTGAGCTGTGAAGTGACAAGTTTTCTATTCAATGTCTGGCTTTGGGCCCATGATTCTGAACCACTCAGAAATCTAGTAAAATGCTTTCCCATTTCATAGTTACAGTATCCATTCCTCTCTGCACACATGGTTAGAATCACAAAACATGTGAGAAAGCTATCCTTTTATGTGTGCATTGGGCACACAAGCCCTGTGAAGTTGGAGGCTGCTGCCCCTGTCTAGCAAGTCTGCTGGTATTTGCCAAGCATAAGCAAATGGACTTTAATTTTCACATACTATGAGCATTTGAAACACATATAGTGGTACTCAAATCACATTTAATCCTATACTCACTGCAGAATGGACGTTTTTAACCTACTAGGTCCTAATTTTCATATTGGCCATAGTGATTTTTCTTTTTTTTTTTTGAGATGGAGTTTCGTTCTTGTTGCCCAGGATGGAGTTCAATGGTGCCATCTTGGCTCACTGCAACCTCCGCCTCACGGGTTCAAGCAATTCTCCTGCCTCAGCCTCCCAAGTAGCTGGGATTATAGGCATGCACGCCAACACGCCTGGCTAATTCTGTATTTTTTTAGTAGAGACAGGGTTTCTCCATGTTGGTCAGGCTGGCCTCCAACTCCCGACTTTAGGTGATCCGCCTGCCTCGGCCTCCCAGAGTGCTGGGATTACAGGCAGGAGCCACCGCACCTGGTCTGGACATAGTGATTTTTAAAGGGGATGTTTATCATAATATTTCCACAACTAATAGTTTCTCAGTAAATTTATTACTGATTTGGCAAAATATGTATTTGAATAAATACAAATCACAGAAATTTGACTGCATTCTTTCATATTACTGAATGGCTCCATTGAACACCTTAGGAATATTATCAATGCAGATTATAAATATTTGCTAATGTTTGACAATAAATTTGTTATATTTGTTTGCAAGATTACATGCTTTTTCCACAGTCTCCTAATCAAATAGCTTTAACAGCAAAGAAAAAAAGGACACAATTATAATTTATCTGATCTGGAATTATATCTTTGATCTCAAAATTAATACAAAGCCTGATTAAGAGATCCACACTTGACACCTTCTCCTCCTCTCTTTTACTGAAAAGAACATTTCACTGAAGTATTGTATTGAACTGCTTTATGTTATGATTTATGGGTTCTCATTGAGTTTCTCGGATTTTTTTTAACTTCATTTTTAATAGCAGGATCATAGAAATGAAGGGCACAAATATCAGATTTTTATCATTTAATATGTTCAATTTCATCAGTTTGTGTGATTGCATATGTGGGTTACCAGTCCAGGATGGAACACCCCCATCTCATTGTGGTATTCTTCCTGAAGATATAAATTTTATAAAGAAAATGAGCCATGCTATATCTTATGGTTAAGCTCCATAAATCAATGACTCTTAGATAAGTAATACATTAATCAAATCTTCCCAAGTAGATCTTTAATTGAGAGCATTGAAAATAAGAATCGGCCAGTAGTCACAAAGTATCACATAACACATGTAGTAACAGGTTTGCTCTCTTAAAAATGCATCTCCATGTTGTTGCACAAGTGCATTTATCTTTTATCCTATCCTTGATCTAGGTATTTCCTAGATATTCTCCCATTCTGTCCATTTTGCTTGTTGGAAAATATCTTTGGTCAATGCATTCAGAAAGACTTTATTAAAACATTCTTTGTACATGGTACTACGTTATACAATGCCTCAAGTACCAGGTTTTTCAGTCTATCTGATCACAGTTCACCAAGGGGGCATAATGTGAGAACTATAAGAAGAGCCCTCTCCCTAAAATATACAGTCATGCACCACATAACAATGTTTTGGCCAAGGAGGGACTACATATGTGATGGTGATCCCATAGGTAATAATATTGTATTTTTATCCTATCTTTTCTATGTTTAAATATGTGTAGATACACAAATACTTACCATTGTGTTACAAATGCCTACAGTATTCTGTACAGTAACAAGCTATACAAGTAAGTTCCTAGCCTAAGAGCAATAGCCTATACCATATAGCCTAGGTGTGTAGTAGACTATGTCATCTGGGTTTATGTAAGTACACTCTGTGATGTTCACACAATGACAGAATTGCCTAATGATGCATTTCTCAGAACCTATTCCTGTCGCTAAGCGCCACATAACTGCATATTCCTTCCTTGGCCAGCCTGACTTAGTGCCAGTAATTAAAATTTTTTCTTTAACAAATAGTGTATTTCACTGAATTAATCTATATTTTTCCTAAATTTATCAGGATTAGAAAAAGAAAAAGAAATATTTGAAAACAGAACAAAAGAAAAAGTATGTGAAACCAAGGGTGAGAAAGGTAGGCTAAAAATACAAATTATAAAGTCCTAGAAAATTAGTCTCTGGAAACTTATTAGTGTTTGTCTCTGATACTTTTTGATATTTTCGGCAGGGGAGGGGAAGACAAAGAGGGCAGGCTCAGTTGCTTCAATAACAACATATTTTAAAATAGTTATGTAGAAGAAGCAGAACCATTCCCCTTTCCCCATAGACCCTCATAAAGAAAATACTTTGTGATATAGTGAAATGGTAATTTCACTAATGTTCTAATAGTAAAACCAGCATTGAGTGTGATAGCTCTGTTTCTCAGAGTCATTTAATACAGTGGGACCTCATAACAACTCAATGAATGCATCTGTACAAGAGACCCCATTAGAGAGTAATCAGAGAGTAATTGGTCCTCCAAGTTACAACACTGTCCTGGTGCCATACCTTGGAAAGATAAAGATTTAGGCATGAACACCTTGGTGTAAAGTAATTTATCCAAGTGTTTTTTAATACAATCTTTAGGGCGGGCTTTCTAAGTTGAAGGCCAGAGACAGAAGGCTCCCCTGGAGAGATTAAGTAAAAGTCAGGGATTTGGGGCTGAAAACAAGGGCAATTTAAAAAGATGATTACCTCAGTGTCTTTCTCGGAGCTGGTTGTGTACATAGCTAGATTTAAAAAGTGCCAAATATTCTATGATTAAGATTTATTAGCACCAAGAAAAAAAGACTATAGGAAATTTTTCATTAGCAATTCCTGAGTCATTCATGCTGTGGAATACATGAGACAAGAAGTTTATCAAGAACTTCCAAGTACATATATAGATCCATCATTTGAATAAAAGAGGGATTAATTCTATGTGTGTGCATGGGTGTGGTGGGAGAGAAAATGGGGAGGGACAGAGATGAGAAATGTGTAGTTCTACAACTACACTCAAGAATATAGATGAATCTTATAAAACATGATGTCAAATGAGAAAAAAGTGAGACTCAAAGGTACATGCTTTAGGACTGCATTTATGTAAAGTACCCAAACAGATAAAGCTACCTATGCTGTTACAGGTAACAGTAGTGGTTACCTTGGGGATGGGAATAGTGATTGGAAGAACTAGAGGGGGCTTTGAAGCACTGCTGATGTGTTCTGTTTCTTAATCTGTGTCGGAGAACATGAGTGTGCTCAGTTATTCTTTGAGCTGTACATTGACCATAGGTGCACTTTTCTCTATATATATTACATGTCAACAAAAAGTTTTTGTTTAAACTATACAAACATCTGTCACATATTAAAATATTGCTAACTTAATTATGCTTCTGCTATCCTTTCTCAACTTTCCAGCATGCAGGTGAAAATGTGATCACTATTTCCAGAGAACAAGATAATTATCATTGGATTTCAATTCTTTCCCTCTCTACTTTCTCACAGAATTAATTATCCAGCAGAGTGCAGGCACACCTCATTTTATTGTACTGCATTTTATTGCACTTTGCAGATATTACAATTTTACAAACTGAAGTTTTGTGTCAACCCTATTTCAAGCAAGTCTATGAGCTCCATTTTTCAACCGCATGTGCTCAATTCATGTCTCTGTGTTACATTTTGTTAATTATTGCCACATCTTTAAACATTTGCATTATTATTATATCTATTATGGTGATCTGTGATCCATGATGTTTGATGTTACTACTGTAATTGTTTTGGGGTCTTGCAAACTGCAACCATAGAAGATGACAAACTTAATCAATAAATATGTCCTGACTACTTCACTGACCAGCCATCCTCTATTTCTCTCCCTTACTATAGGCCTCCCTATTCCCTGAGACACATCAAAGTTGAAATTCCACCCATTAATAACCCTACAGTGGTCTCTAAGTGTTCAAGTAAAAGAAAGTCACATTTATCCCACTTGAAATCAAAAGATAAAAATGATAAAGCTTAATGAGGAAGGCATGTTGAAAGCTGAAATAGGTTGAAAGCTAGACCTCTTGTGCCAAACAGTTAGCCAAGTTGTTAATGGAAATGAAAAGTTCTTGAAGAAAATGAAAAGTGCTACTCCAGTGAATACATGAATGATGAGAAACCAAAACAGACTTATTGCTGATATGGAGAAAATTTTAGTGGTCTGGAGAGAGTCAAAGCCTAATCCAGTGTAAAACCCTAGCTCCTTTCAACTCTACAAAGGCTGAAAGAAGGGAGGAAGCTGCAGAAGAAAAGGTTGAAGGTAGAAGAGGTTGGTTCATGAGGTTTACAGAAAGAAGCCATCTTCATAACATAAAAATGCAAAGTAAAACAGCACAACACTTGAAGTGCAAGTGATGATGTAAAAGCTGCAGCAAGTTATTCAGAAGATCTAGCTAAGATAATTGATGAAGGTGGCTACACTAAACCACAGAACTTTAACTTACACTAAATTATATTCTAGTGGAAAAAGATGCCATCTAGGACTTTCATAGCTAGAGAGGAGAAGTCAATGCCTGGCCTCAAAGCTCCAAAGAACAAGCTGAGTCTCTTGTTAGAGGCTAGTGCAACTGGTGACTTTAAGTTGAAGCCAGTGCTCATTACCATTCTGAAAATCCTAGGGCCCTTAAGAATGGTGCTAAATCGACTCTGCCTGTGTCATGTAAATGGAACAATAAAGCCTGTGTGATAGCACATGTGTTTATAGCATGCTTTACTGGACATTTTAAGCCTTCTGTTGAGTTCTAGTGCTAAAAAAAGATCCCTTTCAAAGTATTACTGCTCATTGATAATGCATCTGGTCACCCAAGAGCTCTGATGGACATGTACATGGAGATTAATGTTGTTTTCAGGACTGCTAACAAAGCATCCATTCTGCAGCCTATGAATCAAGGAATAATTTTGACTTTCAAATCATATTATTTAAGAAATATCTTTTATAAGTCTCTTGCTGCCTTGGATAATAATTCCTTTGATGGATCTGGGCAAAGTAAATTGAAAAGCTTTAAGGTAAGAGTCACCATTCTAAATGTTGCTAAGAACATTCATGATTCATGAGAGGAGGTCAAAACATCAACATTAAGAGGAGTTAGGAAGAAGTTAATTCCAACCCTCATGGATGACTTTGAGGGGTTCAAGACTTCAGTGGAGGAAGTAACTGAAGATGTGGTGGAAATAGCAGGGGAACTAGAATTAGAGATGGAGTGTGAAGATGGAATGGAATTGCTGCAACCTCATAATCAAACTTGAATAGATGAGGAGTTGCTGCTTATGGATGAATGGAGAACGTAGTCTCTTGAGATAAAATCTCCTCCCTGTTGTGAACATTGTTGAAATAATAACAAATGATTTAGGATATTCCATAAACTTATAAACTTATTTGATAAAGCAGTGGCAGAGTTTGAGAGGATTGACTTCAATTTTGAAAGAAGTTCTACTGTGAGTAAAATGCTATCAAATGACACCACATGCTATACAGAAATCTTTCATGAAAGAGTCAATCAATGCAGCAGACATTCTTGTTATCTTATTTTCAGAAATTGCCACAGGTACCTCAGCTTTCAGCAACCACCACCCTGATCTGTTCACAGCCATCAACATCAAGAAAGACCTCATACCAGCAAAAAGATTACAACTCTCTAAAGGATCGAACACTTTTTAGCAATAAAGTGTTTTTAAATTATAAGCACATTGTTTCTTTGACTTAGTGCTATTGAACACTTAATAGACTACAATACAGCATAAACACAGCTTTTATATTCACTAGGAAACCAAAAAATTTGTGTGACTCATTGTGATATGCTGTTTATGGTGGGGTTCTGGAACCAAACCTGAAATATCTCTGAGGTATGCCTGTATTTGTTTTCCCCTGCTGTACAAAAGTACAAAACTGTTTAAGTAGCATGTTTAATTCTTGATGCCATTATTACCACATAGCATCTTTATATTATTATACAAAATGCCTCGCCCTGAGGGTTTCTCAAGGCTGTGCTTAGTGTTAACTGGAAGCCAATGCTAATACTGAAAAGAAAAGGGGGGCTGGTGGATTTGGGATCAGGGTCTAGATAGGCTTCCCAGGATTTCAGAAAAAAAATTTAGAACAGGAAAGAGTATCTTGAAGATACACCATAAAAAGACGGTATTTTTGCATGTTCTCACTCGTAGGTGGGAACTGAACAATGAGATCACTTGGACTCGGGAAGGGGAACATCACACACCGGGGCCTATCATGGGGAGGGGGGAGGGGGGAGGGATTGCACTGGGAGTTATACCTGATGTAAATGACGAGTTGATGGGTGCAGCACACCAACATGGCACAAGTATACATATGTAGCAAACCTGCACGTTGTGCACATGTACCCTACAACTTGAAGTTTAATAATAAAAAAAAAAAAAAAAAAAAAGACGGTATTTTTGAGTGGTATAGTCAGTTTCTAATTTAAGAGTAATTTCTCTCTCACATGTGTTAAAGTGTAAAAAATATCTAATAAGATTTAACACTTCAAAGCCATTAACTAATTAACTAATGAATCCACACAACAGCTCTATGAGGTTTGTGTTAAATATCTACCATTTCACAGATCTTGTGTCATTTAGAAACTCTTCTAGCTTTTTTCATCTCTGCTCTTTTCAAAGTCTTTAAAAAGAATGAATTATTTTCATGTCTTCAGTGAAGGACATGTATCAAATCTGTCTCTTGAGAAAATTCAATGCTTTGTGAAGTAAATTTCCAAAACCAGTCAAATAACTCAGTGATTTTCCTACTAATATGACTCCAAATTTCTGATATCCTTTGCCTTCTATTTTATTTTGTTTGCCCTGAGAAGAAAGAAAAATCAACATATGTGCCTGCACATAATAGGTGCTCAATAAATGCCCATTGGAAATCTTCCTTTGTAACTCTTTGAATAATTTGCTTTTGCTTAATTTAGCCATCATTTCACAGACTGTATTGGAAGTTTTAAAAATATAAATGTTGATATTGTGTTTTCTTCCCTCAAATGCCTAAATTATTTCACACTAGAAATGTATTAGTTACTAAGTTATCAGGCCATTTTAGTTTACTGTAATAACATTAGCATGCTCTCTTGAGTGCTGAGTATGGGAAAGTGTGATATATCCATGTTTGGGATAGAGAAAGGAAAGAGAGAATGAGAAAGTGAAGAGGGAGAAAAAAGGGAAAGAGAGACACACATGCACACACACAGACACACACACAGACACACACACAGAAAGACAGACATTATGGCAATGTTTTAAAGAGAGGTTTGTAGGATAATGCAACCAATTCCTCAAGTAATGTTTATGAAATGGAAATGATGTTGAGTTACTAGAAAAAACACAATACTAACAACAGCATTTTTCTGTTGTGTTGCTGAACAACATTGTTACAGAGGAATACTTAATACAGCAAGTCCATTAAAGGATATTAATAGAGGGCTTTCAAATTGCTGGTAGATCCTTTTCAGATGTGATTTAATAATGATCGGTAAGTGTCAAGGACATTTAATCATTTTTGATGTATTGCGAACTTGGCAATTTATGTGTTTAATGTGAGAATGTCCACTTCACCACTTGAATCAACTTGCTGCATTGTGAAAATATCTAGCAAATGACAGGAGAAAACTAACTTTTATTGAGCATCTGCTGTGCCTGCAAACATATCTTATCTCAGTTTATCCTCAAAATTGTGCTGGGACATGAAGTGTTGTTCCCATTTTACAGATGAGGAAACTGATGCCATGCCGTGCTACCAGGCTAACCACAACTGCACCCCAGGTTTATTTAACTTCAGGTCTAGTCGATTCAAAGTCTGTGATCTCCCTCCTATACCATGAAATGAAAGTGAGTCTTCCATGATCAGACTTAATTTGAATACCTTTAAAACTCTGACGGTGCATCTATCTTAAAGTGGTTTTTCAGGTATTCATATGTATATGCTGATGTACTGATATAATAAGAAACTTGGATATAAGAACCTGTTTTGTCATTTTTTGCTTTTGTCTTCTAAAATATCATTTGTGTGCTCCCTCTTTCAGCCACACTCAGCTCACGCGGCTTGAATTCTGGCTGGCACGGGCAGTGCGGTCAAGGCTGCAGCTGTTAGCATCCCCTCCTCCCATGCTCATCATGAGTTCTGCAAATGAGCCCTGCAGACTGATATTGCGTTCTGCAGTTTATTTGACAAATAGCTTTTGTGGCCTTTGATTTTTTCAGATCACTTATAAATTCTAGCAACAGACGGGTTGTTTGTCAGATTCAAATTCCATACATTTGAAAGGAAAGAGGTGAAAATTCCTGCGTTCAAAGTGGACTCTAACCTTAAGATTTATTTGTAAATTTTTCTTAAAACTACCTTGAGAGGAACCCAAGATATTCTCCTGGCAGTGCCTAGTTGCAAATTATTTCTATCCTTATGTCATAAATCTTGGTAATATGTCTTTTAAAATGCACTCGAGAAATGTATTTTGTGTTTTTAGTGCTGGATTTTAGTGAGTCAAATTGTGTTCAGGCAGTATGCTTGCCTCTTCACGTTCTGTGTGACACTGGAGTAAAATGGAGACTTGGGTCATTCAGCTGCAGGCTCTAAGAAAGTCTGTTGTAACTGTGCATTTTAATTAACCAACTCAGCTGAGGAAATATTGTCTCTCTACTGTGGTGTAGCTGTCTGCCTTGTAAAGTACCTCCCTGGATAAACAGAGGACTTTTATTTCTTAAACTGCCTTTCCCCCCCCATCGTCTTTAAGAGTATGTTGGGCTTTCTCTTTTTTATTAAATTACAGGTGGAGAAGGTTTAATTAACTCTAAAATGATTCTTCAGCAAACTTAGTTGCATTTTTTTTACAACACTTTGAGCTATGATCTAGTTACTGCAGGCTGCATACTGTTATTGGAGCACACAGAAACATTTAGAAACCTAAATCTGTTTTGTCATATTACCAGAGATGGCATCTGAGCTTGGGTACAGTTGAAATACAAATTGAAGATCAGATAGGTTTTTTTTTTTTTTAATACCAATTAGTGTGCCACTGTAAACTGAGCTAACAAAATGGGAATAATTTAACCATTGATTACTTTTGTACAACACACTGCTGGATCTTAAAACTGAATTGAATATGAGGAGATAGTCATAGTTCAAGGAGTTATATGCAAATTTGACCTCTGGAAATATAATTTGTGGGTCTCATATTTAAAGTTGCTGAACACATTTTGTCAGAAACAACTTCTTTCTGTGATTAGTTATAGATTAGTTAACCACTGGACTTCTTTTATTCAGTCATCATGAGACACTCTATACTATATATATATGTGTGTGTGTGTGTGTATATATATATATATTTTTTTTTTAAGAGACATGATCTTGCTCTGTTGCTCAGGCTGGAGTGCAGTGGTGCAATCATAGCTCACTGTTGTCTTCCCTGGACTTAAGCAATCCTCCCACTTCATCTTCCAAGCATGTGCTATTACACCCAGGTTTTCATTTTTTGTAGAGATTAGGCCTTGCTATGTTTCCAGACTAGTCTTGAGAGCTCAAGTGATCCTCCTTGCCTTGATCTCTCAAAGTGCTGGGACTATAGGCATGAGCCACCCACCACACTCAGCCTATGTGGAATTTTTGAATCTAAAGTAGATTAATGAAAATTACAGAACAATGGTTTTCCATCTTTTCAAACTATGTGCTATGGAGTCCAGGATTCTCTACCTAAGTTGGACCAAGCAGATTCCAGTACTGAAAGCAAAAACAAATACAAAACCTAACTACCTATTTTAGTTGTTCCTCTTTAAAAAGAATGGAAACAAAGAAGAATTGAAACAAAATTAAGTAACCACTGGGCGTATCTTAAGCAAGAGGGATGGATATAGGGGTAAGAAATGATGCAGTGACCACAATGAAACCATAGAATGGATAACAAAGAGAGAACCTGAGGATTGCAGTTCTTGTAAGATTGTTACAAGTACAATGAAATTCATTTGGAATTTCAAATAGAAGGTAAAAAAATGGACTGCAAGGTTCTCAAAAGTCCTTATAACTACAAGTTTTTATAACTAAAGAGTTTTATTTCAATTTGCTTATTACATATGTTCCCGAAAGGAATCCACTCTGTGGATGACAAAGGTTACCGTGGTCCAGAGGCTTACAAATACTTCACATGAAAAGGGATATGGATGGTCTATAAGTCTGTCCTACCTTACAAATCCTAATTAAAATGCAACTTCAAATATATTATGGAGGAGGTCATTTTTATTTCTAAAATTAAACTATCATTTACAAAATTATAGTTCTTCATTTATAGGCCCAAACAAGAGTTGAATACAAATAGAATTTTTCCTTCTTTTACATTAAATTATTAGACAGTGTCATTTTAATTATTGCTTTCATCAGATATAAAACTATTAGTATTTTTCTTTTAACTCAGTCTGAAGGTATATATCCAAGTTGTATAGATTGACTTATAAATAAAAGTTGGATAGAAACAAAAATTGAAAGAAATTTTAAGTGGAGATGAGAAAGAAAAAAGAAATTTAGTGCAAAGGAGTAAAGGAATGAACAGGAGGGAGGAAAGGAGAAACTCAGAAAAGGGAAGATGCTTCGGTTCTGTATAATCTAATATGCCTTCTGCATGATCAGTGTTTAGGAGGTAAAAAAGATGAACATTACTACTTGTCAGCTTCTGAGGGTTGGAGGCCTCCAGTAAAGTAGTTACTTTGGAAATGTGTAAAATCAGAGGACAAAGACCTAGTTTCTGTCATAGTGTAGGGTGTTCCCTTGGTGTGGATAAGAGAGGAGAGGCCTCAGAATGCATCTAAAGTCGAATCCTTGCAAACCTGGGGTTGAGATAAGGAGACATCCAAGCTAAAGAGCAAAGGACCTTTCTCAGGAGGAGGTAGACAGGAAACGATCACAAATGTATGGCTTTTAAGCAAACGTTGACTACCCAGCCTCTACAAAAATGAAGGTGTATTCGCAGCTAGACTTAAATATTATTTCTTTGTCTCAATTTTTGTTAGCTCTTATTCCCTTTAACATATCCCTCCAAATGTTCATAGCTTTGGTAACTCTCACAGGAAAAAAACGATTGGTAGAGTATTCACAACACGCAAGCAATTTAAATCAGAACATGATCCTTTAAAATCGTATTTTCCTAAGAATACAATTAACCTTTGAACAATATGGGTTCGAGCTGCATGAGTCTACTTACACGCGGATTATTTTCCAACTCTGCTACACTGAGACAGCAAGACCAACCCCTTCTCAGTCTCCTCCCCCTCAGCCTACTCAACATGAAAATGCCAAGGATGAAGACCTTTAGGATTATCCATTTCGCTTAATAAATAAAAATATATTTTCTTTTCCTTATGATTTTCTTAATAATATTTTCATTTTTCTAGCTTACCTTATAAAATACAGAATAAGATACATATAACATATAAAATATGGGTTAACTGACTTTATATTATCAGTAAGCCTTCTAGTCAACAGTATGTTATTAGTAGTTCTGGGGGAGTAAAATATTATATATGGATTTTTGACTGTATGGGAGGGTTTATTCCCTTAAGCCTCACATTGTTTAGTGGTCACCTATAATTTTTGAAGCCCATTCAATGGTAAATGAGAAGAGTGTATATAGTGAAAAAGTGTATATTAAATTAAAACTTTAAAAAGCTTATATTGACTACATAAGGAAATACGAGGTTGATATAATTAAGTTTCCATAGAGTTGAAATATTTACTATAGATTATTTGCAACAATAACTTTATAATAATGACCAGAAAATCAATTCAACAACATCTGTCATGCATTAAAGACTGTATCAATCACCACTGGAAGAAGAAAGAAAAGAAGAGATTATCCATTTCCTCAAAATGTGATGCAAACCCATTAATAACTCTAACATAAGGTAGACTGTGATGCAGTCTCTGGGAGAGGTAAAAAAAAAAAAAAAAAAAAAAAAAAAAAGCCAAACCAGAAAAGAGGGAAGGACAAGATAAGATTAATAAGACATCTGGGGTGAGTAGAATTTGATCTATTCTGGAAAGGCTCAGAAATTGTCAGGACTTGGGAGGGAGGAAAGGCGTTTCTCACAAAGGAAATTGCTTGATCGAAAGCACAGAGATAGGGAAGCATGGGCTACTTTGAGAACCTGCCAGTGGTAGAGCATGGGAAAGGGTAGGGCAATAAAGGTGGATGTAGCTGGGCTTTGTTGGGAGGCTGAGGACATTGGTTTTATGTACCACCATCACTCTTCAGTATTAACTACGTGCTCAGATGCCCTTGAGCTTATGGAAATTTAGATTCTATTTCCTGAAAGTCCACCAGGAGTCTGTTATTCAAAATAAAAGTAGGCAGTGTAATATGACTATTAAAGCACATTGTGATACTGAGATTTTTAGCAGTTGGAGCTAATGAAGGGAAGGAGAAAGTATTATGTGCCAACTTTCATATTAAATGATTTTATCTACATCATCTCATTGAATTTTCATAGGATCTTTGTATTATATATGAAATATACGTGGAAAAATATTTAACAAATGCTGATTCTTTGGTTTCTTGAAACAATCCCATGATAACTACATTTTTACACATTTTTATTAGGATGATGGTGTTGAGACTTAAGGTTTCAGTTATTAAAATCCCAGAAACAGAATTCAAACTAGTTCTTCCTGGATCCATAGTCCAAGTTCTTTCTAGTATACAATGTTGTCTCTGAGGAGAAAGACTTTGTATAATGGCAATTCACTGAAAAAAAAAAAAATTCTCAAATACAGTTTACTGAATGAAACATGGATTATTTACCCTGCCTTGGCTCCTTTGTAAAGGCCCAAACTCATGTTTGAGAAGAATACCGAGGAGTCTATACAGGATGATTTCAGAGCGCTTTGCAAAAGTCTTTGCCTCCAGAAGCACTTTCCCCAACCCTGCTGGCTATGCCTGCTCTTAATATATAACTTCCTTACCTTTAGCTGAAGGCTTTTATCTTTATTTAAAGGTGAGTGCCCTTGGAAGGGACAGTAATCCTGCTCTCGCTGTGGGAGCAGACATTCCTCTTATGAAACTAAGAAAGCTCTGGGCACCACTGGATGGAGGAATTTCAATATGGGTACTACTTCGAAATAGAGAAAATACATGGAAATGGGAGGCTGAGAAGACAGAAGGCAGATATCTCAGACTTGACTAGATTGCACTGTACAGTTAAATCTAGTCCATCTGTCTGATGACTCCAACCATGAAACTGACTCTGTGACTTTCTGACAGGATCAACATTTGATTGGGAATTCTAGAAAAACAGGCAAGGCAGTGCACTCAAAGAATTGAGAAAAGATCTGCAGGCAGAAAACAACACAAAAACAAAACAAACAACAACAAATAAAAGACAAAGCACCAGGAAAACCTATTAGAAATGGCAAAATAGAAGGAACATCAGGCTTAAATTTAAGAATGTGATGGCAAACTTGGGGGAGGGTAAATTAGCTTTCAAGAAAGTGAGTTACAGGATCGTCATCATTTGGGTTTTTTTTTTTTCTTTGTCTTAACATTAAGAAATGTATAATGTGAGCTTTTGGCTATTTTGAAATCTACCTTGACTTTCTCTTTTCATCTATATCTAGCTTAATGCTCTTGCATTTTAGTGTAAACAAATAAAGACCCCACACATCTCTGTGTAGACCATAAAAGTGACCAGAGTGGAGCCCATAAAAATATATGTAGATTTTTACATTTTATTACTTAGTCCTCCCTGTAAAAGTCCAAAAGACTAAACACCTGCTGCTTTTTAATGAATGACATGAAATGGGCTGGAGTGGGTGCCACAGGCTGGAAGGAACACTATACTGGCAGATTCGACTTTAACTAGCAGAGGGATGTTCTAATGTTAAATCATTGGAAATTATTTCCTAAAGGGATCTGGAGATGTATGATTTGGCTTTGAGAAGCCTTCGTGGGTGGGGTATTAATTATTTTAGGGCAGTCCTATAAAGAAGTGAAAATGTATAGGATTAATGAGTGAAACTTATAGGAAGACAGACTCAATATAAAGGGCTCTGTTCTTATATTTTAAGGAAAACTATCTGAGTTTACTAAAGGCATAAAAGGCATTTTATCAAATCGTTAGATAATATATACAAATTCCTGGTACATAATAAGGACTCAATTATACCCAAATATATTCACCTTATAGGAAAAGTATTCACCTAATGGGAAAAATATATTTTTTCTAGGCATGTAAAACCTGTCTACTTTGGTGGAAATACAAATACTTATGTAATATTTCCTTTGCCATATTAGAAAGATCTTTAAATATTCCATTTTAAAAATAATTCAGTGATGTTACCTAACCCTCTATTGGAGGCAGTACACAAACCAACTATTTATACTTTTCATGTTAAAATTTTGTATACATTGGGCAAAATCCTTTTCATAAATTGACAAGTACATGCCAACACTAATCTCAAAGTCCTTAGTTTTAAACTTCTTGGAGAGTTTTCAACTATGGTAAACTTCCTAGAGTTTTCACTGTTATAACTATTTTCACTGTTGTAACTCAGAGAGTTTTCACTGTTGTAATCTTATCACACGTTTGTCAGAATTTTAAAAGCTACTCTACTTCTTCAATATCAACATGATGCATTCTACAAGTTTCCTTTAAAGCTCTTATGAGATTCTGGTTGAACGCATCAAAGATTAATGAGGGAACTTATAGGAAGACAGTCAGTATAAGGGCTATGTTGGTAAGCATATTCTTTCTTTTAGAAAGTACATAGATCTATATTCATGACAAAGAGCACATTTTTAGCTACATGAGGACCACCCAGTTGAACCTATGAACACCACTCAATGTAGCGTAGCCTCATGATACTGTAGCTTCACTGTCTGATGGCATTTTCTTTCTACTCCCACTTCATTAATAAGCTTTAGCACCAAGAATGCTGAATAAGGATTTACATTTAATTGAAGCAATTTCCTCCTTACTGACAAAAGGTATTTTCCACCCTGCATAGATGTAATTGATATGATGAAATGTCAACAAAATTGCCTTTGCTAAATGTAGTATTTACCTTATTATTTTATATGCCAGACCATAAAACTATATTTTACCCTTGAGAAGACAAAATTCTGATTATTGAAAAGAGTGTTTCTGATTGGTGAAATACAGTTGAGTACCCCCATACATAAAGTCCTATACTTTGTTTTCTAGGATTTAGCTAATTAAGAGGAAAACAGTAAGCTTTAATAATGTGTAAGACTGTAATTCAACTATAGATCCTATTTCTTCAATTGAAAATCAGAATATACTGTGGAGGTGTTTTATAGATTGTAGAGGAAAGAGAAGTGTCAGCCAGCTTTGAATTTGTTTTGTGTCCTAATATTTAATGCAAGTGTGTAACTTTTCTTTTGGAGATAATGCTGCCCATTTGAGCAGAATGACCAATTGTGTTGGTTTATAAAGGTAGACATTTTTTGGTTATATAGGAATTAGAGACTCTTTCAAATAAGGAGAACAACAATTTAAGAGTGGGAGAAAGGAATAAAGGAGAATCCTGCTTGGGAGAAGTGGGGGCCCTTAAAAATAAAAAGAAAACATTGAGAATTGTTAATAAAGTTATTAATTATCATAACAACATTTGCTGGAAATGACAAGATAGAAGCTCTTTTTTTCTTTTTTTTCCCAATAAAATGGATTATTATTGCTTATGGAAGTTCTGTTGTTAGAAAGTATAATTGTAAAATACATTGTACTTGCTTAGTCTTATACCATGTCCCACATATTCCTGTTCTCTCTGTGTTTCTGGAATTTTCCTCACATGTTCAGGAGCCCTAACTCAAGAGCATCCGTTCATGACCCTATTAAGTTAAAATGGCATAAAATTCACAACTGCTTCCCCACCTGAAAAACCATCATCCTCTCTGTGATCTTTAGCTATGCCATAGGAAATCAGTTGTCAAAGAGGAACAGTCTGTGTCTTGTTAAATTCCAAAAATTTTGAGAATACACTTGCTACTTCATATTGGTAAGAGCAGCCACATCCAGTGGAGGAAGCTTTTGGTCATTCTTTGATGAATTAATGATGTAATTTTGCATAAGCAATGACATATAAAAGAATGTCCCTGTACATTTATGCCCCTCTTTATCCAGTGATTTGTCAATAATTACAATTGATAAAGTCAATAGTAATTTCTATACTAAGAGGAGATCTTGGGCACAGTCTTCCACTGGAGTGCCCAGGGAAGAAACATCAGAGCAGATATCATGTGACCGATACCTGGAATGCGTGCTAATCCTACAGTAACATGTTATATGCAATTACTTTTTGCTCAATAATGATGTCATGTTGCCATATAAACATTATATTGATCCAGTGTAAAGTCAACAAGGAATGAACACAATGATACTAGAAAGGGAGTGGACAGGTAAATGTCCTGATTGAAAGCCCTTGCTATAGTTACCTGATTTGAAATACAACTAGAATTTTTAATGGGTTTGATGAGTATTTGTTTTAGTGTTCCCTGGTCAGTGTCTTTATGTCTGTTGTACATTGTGACAATCAGTATAAAAATCATAGACTTAGATAACATGAGGTGAAAGAAGCTGTGTCTATGTGAAAACAGAAAGTCACAGACAAAGTTCTAGACTTGTAGTGATGTAAAATGGGCTTGGGGTTCTGTAACATAGAGGTTACTGATTTCTTTTTGGCTCATGCCAAACATAGAACAACGAACCCCACTCAGTGTCTCACTAAGTGCTTTTTGAAAAGAAGAGGTAGTTGCCATTTTAGAGTTTACAAAGTACTTTTCACATTTCGTCCTCCTCATAACCATGAGCAGTCAATAGTACACATCCGTTGTACATATGAGAAACTTCAAGTTCAGAAAAGCCAGGAAATTTACCTGCGATGTCTTGATTAGCAAGTGTCAAAGGAACTTGAATTTAGGTCTTAATTTCTAAGGCCCATATTCTACCATGCCTGGCTGTCATATTTTCCTCAAATGAAAAATAATAATAAATTATTGTTACTTAGATTTTCTTGGTTGTATTTTATTATATTCTAGCCAACTAGCCAAAATCATCACCAACTTTTGGAGGCTAAAAGAATTTGGGTCCAATTCTGTAGGCTATTATGATTTGGAAAGCAGTCACTTTCACCTGTGTATTATTATCGTTTCTTTAATTCGTTTTCAATTAGAGCTGTTTGATACAAGCTATTTAACATCCATTCATTTTACTTCACTTAAAACTTATGTCATTCAAATTTACCCAAATATGCTTTTGTGCTCATTGTTTCCCAAAACTGCCTCTGATTTTTAGCGTAGGGAGCTAGGAGAATACAAGAATAGCAAAACTCCATGGGTTTGCTACAGATCTGGATTCTAATGACAATCCAGAGCAAAAAGGAATAGATGAAGCAACAGCTTCTGAATTTTTTATTTCTCATGGCTCGATTCTTACTTGCCATGTCTGGAACTCACTTTGTCTCAGGCTTCATGACCTGATGCTGTTTCTGATGCAGTCTAATCCACACTTTAAATAAACGATTTGAGTTCTCATTTTGGTAAATGTCAAGGGAAGAAAAGATATTTCATGCACCTACAGCATCCTAAAACCTCTTGCCAAATCCATGAATCTGACTCTGCATTATCCTTCCCCAGAAGGAGAGCATAATTTCATTATCCATGAATCATCACCTCTTAGACTGTAACATCATTGTCAGAGAGCCTAATAGAACCAGTGTTCAGCTAACTGAAAAGGGGGAGGGAGGGAGAAAGCGCTGGGGCAAAGCACAGGTCACTGGCACAATCAGCAAACTGAGAGTTCTAAAGCCGGAAGGGGAGGCCCCCTCCCTTGACACCTTTGACATATCTACTGACCAGTAAATAACTAATGCCGACTCTTGATTTAATATTAAAATTTGTTTTTCCTACCTAAGTTGTATGTATCTTGCTGATGAAAAACATTAACCCCTTTAATAAAAATGTCAAAATGTTTACCCAGCATTGATGAGCATAAGCACTTTAAAATATTTCTTATCTATTCTTATTGCATTATTATTCGCTTTTCATCTTTGGACACTTATTTCTAGCCCTCAGTACCAATTCTATGGCCTCTGTTCCAGTATTACTAAAAAAGTTAAAATGAAAAGAATAACATTTAAAAATTACATTATAATTATATTTACCAGGGAAGTGAATTAAATAAAATTCAAATCTGATTTACTAGTCAAAAAACATATGTTGTAAACCACATTTACACAAGGATTCAGGATAAAAAGCTAAAATGTGTGAATAGCTGTGGTTAGTCTAACTAGCCACTAGAGGTCACTGCTGCTCCATAGAAAGACAATTTATTGCCTGTCTACTTAGGTAGTTCACTCACCAAATCAAGTGAAAAATGGTGTAAATTCTTTGAAAAGATGTAATATCAACATCCTTGGGAAATACAAACTCATTTAAATGGAATATATCTTGCATAAGTATTGCTTACAAGACTGTGGCACTGGGACTATTAACTACATGCTGTGGTAGCACTCTCTGTACTGGGGTTAATAAAAATGGAAAAAACCCACATGCAGTTCAGAGACTAAATTCCATTTCTTCTCTGTTTTGGTAAAGCAAAGTATTCTGTGTTCTGTTGTATAGTTCAACAGGTCAGGCTTTTTTTTTTTTTTTTTTTTTTTTTTTTTTTTTTTTTAACTGTTGTCACCTTTGAGGAAGTCCGATATTTTATGTAAATACGTACTAGAAACATAAATATCAATCACATTTCTCTAATCTGCATGAACTTGAAATACTTATACGAATAGATTTATGATGTGTAGTCCAGAAAGTACCATGAGATGGAGGTGAGGCAACAACTTTTGAGCAGTAGACTATTTGGCAGTTGACTTTTTAAAATGTACAGTGGTAAACTAGTTATTGTTAAATCTACAAGAATTATATATCTGTGCTCAGAAGATACTGAGAACTACAGAAGATTCATTCTCAAAGAGTGAGGAGGAAGAAAGAACTTTTTTCCCATAATTTAATGTGCCAAATCAAAATGAGTTTTACCACCTAAGGGATTTTATTTTTGTTCTTATCTATTATTATGTTTATAAGTAAAGTTAGCCATTAAAAAGTGACCAGCTTTCAAAATATTGGCGATTCATTTAGTGTTATATCATATTTTATATACCAAGTAGCTTTGAATTTGAGAAATGCTTTTCAATATAGCAAGCATATTTTAAATATACTAGTAGCACCACAGCATCGAGAATCTGCAATAATTCAAAAATATAAGTATACATTGCCTAAATATATTTGGTATCCATCACAAGTAAGGCAGAAGGTTAAGTAAAAAAGAATAGAAATGGGGTTCTTTTCTTTAAGACTACATTTCATTAATACAAACATCTTTAGTACAGATAAAAATGAGGCTAACCAAAGAAAATTTCTTTTTAAGATGGAATATGTATTTACTGATGCTTTATGAAAAATGTAAAGTTACAACTTCAGTAAAAAACATCACAATAAGCTCAGTCATCCAGTAAACTGTAAGGAAGTATCTGCATTATTAATCCATTGGAAATATGTGACTTTTTGTCATTAATACATGTACATTCAACAATTATTCATGGGTAAACATTGTAGCTACGATGTTTTTCTGAAGTGGAATCTATTGTAAGATTTAATCAATATCAAAGTACCTTGAGAAATCCACTTTAAATACTTCTTTTTCTTTATTGCTTATAAAATTATGAATTTAATAATCTGGCATCCTTAAAATTTTATTTTATGGTGACTTGCCTAGACTTTTCTTCTTGGCATATGAAAAACCCCCAATCAATAAAAAAATTTAGTAAAAATAGCCATTCACTTTTTCTTTTTTGCTGCAGTGATTCTGTTTTCAGAGAAGAGGGACATGGTTAAAGATGTAGGGGTTGGCAAGCCAAATTAAATGAAACAGCCTCAATGTTGCAATTCCTGATATTTGCTTCTATAATAGAACTGTTCATTTTGGAGGATGAAGGAAAATACAGACTAAATATATATTTCTAAAAACCTTAATTGGCTATGGTTCAAGTTACTCAAATACAGAGGCTATGATATTCGTGCTGCAGTCAATAAACTTTCACCAATGGCATAAAAACATGCATGCAGCTTGCAGATTGCCAACAGGGTCTGTACAGAATTGTACTGATGGATGAGTTCACAATACAGATGAACACAGGGACACTGTAATGTCAGCAATAGAAAAGCAACAGAACTGTCATAGTGTTGGTCTTTTTTCCTCTAAGATTTATTTTATACATTTATTAAGGTGTTATCAAAGTCATCCTTTTCAATGAGGCTATGGGTGGAAGGCATGTCTTGGAATGTGTTCTCTTTATACATCTGAAGGAAGTGTCTGTCATTAGGGGACTGGTGTGTGCAGGACATGTAATGGAACACAACAGGGCAGCCTGACAAATCCTGAATAGATCAGGACAGAGCTAATGATTATACTAACTACATTAGGGTCTTTGAAAAAACTGGAAAGAGAAATTCTGATAAGTTCTCAACCACATGCCTGTAGCAAGCTGCTTTCCCATTTGCAAACCTTACCTGAAAACTTGCTAACTAACATGAGGTGTGGTGGAGAAATCTGGCTTCTCAATGCTGTTTCATTTATTTATTTGTGAAACATACAGGCTGGAAGAAATTGACAGTGAAACCTCTAGTCTGATTTTACAGACATGGGTTTCAAAGACAAGGCTTTGAGTTGAAAACTTTACATTTTTGTCATCTCCTCACATTTTGCAGTTATCTACTTGCAGTATTTTAACCCTTCATCACTTTGTCCCTGTGCTTGCCTTACTGTAATTCAGACGCCTCTGGAAACTGCTCAGGGTGCTGCTTTAACCTAGCACCATCTTTTGATAGTTTCCTGCAATTTTCTTTTTAAGTCAGGCATTGGTTTAAAGGCTCTGCCTGTCTTTAAAATGTTCCCATAACTGAGTCATCTGCAAGAATCAGCTCAAGCTCCAAGCACTTGGAATCATTCACCTCTTTCCTTGATTTGCCAGTGAGCTGCAAACCTTCTATAACTGTAGATTTGGTACCACCAGGAGGATAACAGCAGATGTAGGGGATTACTTTTGAAAGAAGTTTTATCTTAAAACAAATGCGACATTAATGGGATCAATAAAGGGTCTTATACAACAGGTATTATATTAAACCGGAGTTCAAGCCTCATCTTGATTGTGGTGTTTAAATTTCAATGGGTTGATTATGTATGAGAGGAAAATGACCAGTATTATGAATGCACTAATACGGACAGAGAAGGACCTTGCCAGCAAAGTGAGAGGGTAGAGGGAAGGGGGGCGGGGGGGCATCGCGTTCCCTTGATAGTCACCAGAGTTCAATAAAGCACCACTTATTTCCCAGCTTTTAAGAGCTCTTTTATCGCAATGGTTCATACCTCACACTCCCTGGAGCCCGATTTGTTATAGGTGCAGGGACCCGTCCCATTCAGCAGCATCTCGCTGGTCTCCGTGTTGGTGGGTTTATAATCTACATAAAATTCCTGGGTGCTGGGAGTCATTTGCTTTAGGGACTGTCTTTTCTTTTTCCTGTGCCTTCGCATGAGGGAGCGCTGCTGCAGCTGCTTCATGCTCGCAGGGTACCGCTTCCATGACACGTAGATAACCAGCAGGATGACGAGTACGGACAGGAAAAGCGCTACGCTCCCCGCGATGATTTTATGGAAAGAGATGTGCTCGGCGTCAGCATCGGTCTCTGGGCCGGGCTCTGTGGCTCCCACCGTCGGGGGCAGAGGGGGTTTGCTCTCATGCTTCGGCCTGGGGAGCTTGGGCTTAAACGTCGGCTTTGGGAGAGCCCTGGCCAGATCAAACCTCTCTGTAGTACTTTTGCCACAGATGCTGTAGTTCTTCACTGCATCGATCACGTTTACTCCTTGCAGCTCTTTGGGACTGGCACAGATAATTGTATTCTCTCTTAGACCTTTAAAACTTTTCAGCCAGTTTACAAGGGAGCAAATATTTCTGCTGCATTCCCATATATTCCCAGCAAGACTGATGTCATTGAGAGATATCCAAGAATCCAAAATCTCTTGACCAATAAATGTGAGCTTGTTGGAATCCAGGTTGAGGCGCTGCAGATTTGGGACGCACTGGAAAACACTGGGTCCACTGAAAGCTTCGATCTCATTGCCTGATAAATCAAGCCTTTGTAAGGAGCTCCAAGTCCAGGACATGGTCTGTCCTATGACACTGATTTTATTCCACTGCAAGTAAAGGTTCTGAAGGCTGACCAACCTTGGAAAAAGGGCCAGGTTGAGCTTGGAAAATTGATTGTGCTCCAGGTGAAGTTCTTTGAGTCTGATCATGCCAGCAAAGACATTCCTGGCTAAACTTCGGATCCGGTTATATCCCAGGTCCAAAAGTTCCAGGTTGCGGCAGTCTTGGAATATTCGCACAGGGATGGTTCTCAGGGAGTTAGACCGTAAATGTAAACTCAGCAGCTTCCGCAAGCCCCGAAACTGTTCAGATCCCAGAGAATGCAGCTGATTATAGGACAGATCCAAGTTCCGTAAATTTGTCACAGGTCTGAAGGTATTGTTAAGAAAATAGGAGATTCTATTGGAACTAAGAATCAGCTCTTTGAGTCTGCGTATTCCATTAAAAGCATTTTCGTCAATATTGCTGATATGGTTATGGTCAAGGTATAGCCAGGTGAGCTGGTTGAGCCCTTTGAATTGATTATACTTAAGTTTTTGAAGGCTGTTATAGCGAAGGGACAAACCTAAGCAACCAGCAGATATACTTGAGGGTATCTCCTGTAATTTCTGAGATTCACAATATACCATTTTGCCTTCACACCTACAGCCCTTAGGGCATCCTCGTTCGGCAGAAGAAAGCATTGTCAGTAAGACAGTGGGGGCTATAACCAGTGCTACAGCTGATCCGCTCAGTAGCCTAATTACATTGAAACCTGGAAATAAAAACAACTTAGAAAAGTTATCCCCCCAAAAAAGAATTAATCTTTAATCAAGCAAAAATAGGCATGTATTTTTCATTTTTTTAAATGTAAATCTAGATAACATTTAACATCTCATATTATCTCTTTGTAATTAAAGAGAATTGTCTTTAGTGTTTTGTTTTTTATAACAGTTAAACAAGGAAACGTGTCCACTAAGCAAATAAATTCAGTCTTAGAGCAGAGCAAGGTAATCTCTAAAATAATTAAGGCAGAATTATTACACAGACTAGAGGTTTTTTGCTTTTTGTTTTTAAGAAGGAAAGAAGAAAAAATGACAAAACATACCCATCCTTTGTATTGTTCAAAGGTCGTCCTTAGGTCTTTTGCTTTGGCTTAGGGGCCAGTTGCATGACAGCCCCTGTCAGCTGCACTGTAGTGAGTCAGGGCTCGCTGACACCCAGGAAGAAAAATTGGACCCCTTGGGAGATGGACCGATTTTGGAACATTATTCTTTGCCAGTCACGCAGAACACTCCAAGAACAAATAAATCCCAACACCGCATTCGCAGCAAAACATCAAAATCTTCCTAGGTAATAGGATCTTCATGGATATTACGTTTTTGCATCTTTACAGTTTTTTGGGGGGCGGGGGGACGGTAAAAAAAAAGAAAACTAGCTCCTACAATTTCTTCTTATGGAAAAACATGATGTATTCCTCCAGGCAATGTGGGGCTACCTGAGCTGCCACATCTGTATTCCATAGCCCAGCAGTTCGCGTGGTGAGCACCCAGTTCAGCCACAGAGCTGCGTTGGAGCCCAGAAGGCAGGAGAGCCCCGTACCGCGCACACGCTCAGCTCACTTCTGCAGACTGTCATTCTGAAAGCTGCTCGGACTGTTGCTTTGGTTTCACTGAATGCAGTCTTATGTAAAGCTGCCCCCAGTGGTGAAGAACATTATGGGCATGTGCAGAAATGTCTCTCTTTTATCTTGCAAATGAGCAGGCTCTCTGCTGGAAAATGAATGATTCTTTTGGGTGGCTCAGTAGGAACTGAATGGTCACCGTAATCAATAACTAGCAACATTTTCTGTGATTTCCAAGTCTTGTTTTACAATTTGGCAACGTCTTTATTGTCTGTGTCCACTTAATTGCTAACCATGTGCTGCCCAGAGTTTTTCTGGAGCTTGACATTAAGTTCACAGACTGAACGTCAATTTTTCTTAACCTCAACGCAGGCTTTAAACTGGAATTTATAAAATGAATTATTGAGCTTTTCACGGAGAAGCATTAACTGCCTGCCCATTTGACCTCTTGGAGTCACAGATCATATTATGCAAGGTGTCTCAGGATGCTAGAACACAAACATTTTGGAATAGAGGGGATGACTGATGACAAATGAATTAATGTGTCCAATAGCCTTTCCAGTTTTCTCACAAAAGATATAATTGATTTTATGGCTATGGTTTGGTTTGTTGCTTGGTGGTTGTAATTTTCTTTTAATTAGAAGGGAAATAAACCATTTTTAGTGTTAGTATACGAATCAAGAGATCATTTGGTTCATTCTTTATTGATGTTGCTGCTATTTATTACACCAATAATATTTATGGAGCACTTTCTAAGTGCTTTAAGTGGGCTATGTTGTTTTCTCTTTAAACAATAGGATGATGTGGGTCCTATTATAACCTCTCTTTTAAAGATGAGGAAACAGACTTGGAGAGGTAACTTTCTCAAGGTCACACAGCAAGCAAGTGGTACAGCTGAGCTTCAGAAGCAAGTCATTCTTATGCTGAACCGCTAACCACTAGATGATCCTGTTCAACAACACTGTTACCTTCATTTAAAAAAGAAGTCAACGAAAATGAAGCCGATTAAAGGATTGGGGCAGGAAGCTGTGATCAGCAAATTCTTGCTTGTTCTATTAGAATTGTCTAAACTTCTCTTGGTCTGAGGCTTCTAAAGAAGTATAAAAACTAAGGCAGGGCAGTTTAGTGATTAAGAGTGTAGATTTTTGTCACCTAGATTCCAACTCCTGGCTACAATTTACCAGCTATGTAACCTTCAGCAGGTTACTTACCTTCCCTATGCCTCAGTTTTCTCATCTGCAAAATGGGCATAAAAACAAAAACTCACTTCATGTTTTGAGACATGTTTTGAGAATTAAGTCATCTTATTATCTGTATGTTACTTAGAACAGTGTGTTGCATGCAATAAGCCTGTGTAAGATATTTGAATAATATTAACTTTATGTGTACTTGCTAGGATTATGTACTGAATATTGACTACACTGACCTTCATTAACTCACAAAGAACAACTTTAGGGAGCATTTTAAAATATTGTACATGGTGGACTTCTGAGATCTACTCAGTCTTGCCTTCTTTGATGAGGTAACTTCCTTTATGTTCATCATCTGAACTTTATCTTTAAAATAAATCTTGTGATTCTGTGGACCATAACTAATAATGTTTGATTCTTTTCATCCCCAAAGTAGAACATAGTACCATCTGCCATGTAGAGGCATTTTATTTAAAAATAATGGTATTCTTGAAAAAGTTTGCCTTATTTTTTGTTAGGTGAATTGGCCGTGGAAAGCCTTGGAGAGCTTTCACATTCTCCAAGGATGAGATGTTTGGTAATCACAATCAAAAGGGATCCTACAGATATATTACAATGGATATTACCAATTTCTTCGGCAGTATGCTCTTAATAAGGTAGTGCTTTCCCCCAGAGTTCTCACAGACCTAAAGCTGTGAATGCACATGAAACACCCAGTGAGTTTCTTAAAAAAAATAGACTTTCCAATCCCTCCCCCAGGATTCTCATTCTGGGGGGATGGAAGAGTGTGTACTTTTCAATAGTCTCTGATGAAATAAGTTTAAGAAACTCTCTGTGAAAGAATGATTAAAAATAGTGTTTTCTCCTAGTAGGAGGAGAGGGTATGCACACTTATAATACTGAGATGTAAGTTCCATGAGGACAATGTTTTGTCTACTTCATTTTTCCTAATATGTACAACACAACTTGGCACATTGCAGATATGCAATAAATAGTTATTGAAAAAATATATTTTTATAAGAGTCACAAGTACAATGGATATAGTATAACTGATTATGTAATGTTCGACATCTGTACATGGGATTGAGTCCTGAATATTTCCTCAGTCAGTCAGACTGGAAACAATTTCGGAGAATGTATTCTTAAAGGAGGTATATACAAAGACAAAAACTAGAAAGTGAGAAAACTTAGTTGATCAGCAAGTGATCTTTACTTTTCACAGAGATATCTCTTGTCTTCATAGTTAAACTACAAATTTCATGAGAACAGTAAATATGCTTTTGACTATTCCCTTTTGCACAGTACAGAAGGGTAATACTGAACCCTTATCATTTAATATCCCAAATGGGCTTGACAACTTGTATCTCTGAAAAACAGAGTAATGGGAATTACGTGGATAACTTCTCTCTCACCCTCTGTTGCTTGAAAGGCTCTGAGTTTTCCCCTCACTCTCCCAGGTAGTCATTGAGACATCTGTTTTGCCCAAGAGCTGCAGAGAGTCACTCCAGGAGGCTGAAGGACCCCATCAACTTTGTGCTTCTTGCTCATCATGCTTTACTTCCCAGTGACAGAAGAACAGAGCAACCTACCGAGAATGTGGGCTTTCACTTTGCTTCTCCTAGGATAAATCTTCTTGAATTATATATGGTGAATATTATTCTCCCCTGTGTTACACACATTGCTGTTAGTTCTCAGACATTTTTCTGTTATCTCTGTTCCTGATCTTATCTTACTGCATAGTTCTGACTTTACACCTACCCTTTGGATCTTGTAATTGATATTTGGTCTTAATACTAACAACTGAGGGTACAAAATATTAGAATGAATAAGTAAGACCTAGTATTGGCTAGCACTATGGGGTGACTATAGTCAATAATTATTGAATTATACATTTAAAAATAAAAGTGTAATTGGATTGTTTTTTATACAAAGGGTAAATGCTTAAGGGTATGGAAACCACATTTACCCTTATGTGATTATTACACATTGCATGCCTCTATCAAAACATCTGATGTACCTCAGAAATATACACACTTACTATGTACCCACAAAAATAAAAAATAAAATAAAAATAAAACAAAACTATATGATAGGAATGATGTGCTACAATAAAAATTGTTTTGGTAGCAATATATTGATTGACAAGGAAAAATGTTCATAATAAAATAATATTAAGGAAAAAAATACTGACCATCAATCTCTTTCTCAACAGTAATCAGTAGCCACTCTGACTGAGTCAGCCTTCAGGAACTGTGTTTGGCCCCTACCTTGGCACGACCCCGTAAGTCGGCATCACAACCAGGTCTGATCTGGTTCAGGATAATAAATTGTTTGAAGAGGGAAGATTATCCATGAGGCTACTTGAGAAATCCAAAACAAAATATGTAATTCTAAGCCACACTGAATACTTGAGGCTGCAGAAATTACTGCAAAGACATAGAGTAGTCCCTCAAGAGAAAAAGAAAAGACTGTGTTCTGAAAGCTTTTAGTAAATTGCCTGTATACTTTTTATAAGTTTTTTTCTCCTTTTACTTGTCGACTATAGTGAGTTGATTATTTCTGATTTGCCTTTCAACAGAAGCAAAATTATACTGCATTATGTATTTAGCAACTAGTAACTTCTTTTGCACTTAATATCACATAACCATAAACTACCTGACAAGTTAAATATCCCCAATACATCTAGGGCCTTAATGATTTATACAGTTATAAAATAGTGTGATGTATCTAAAGACTTTCTATTTTATTGTCCTTATAGGACTTCAAATAGCTAAACATATTTTGTTTAAATTGGATAAATAAATCAAACCTCAGTTTGGTGATACTGCCAAATTTCAGTTCAATATGAAACTGAGTCGCCAGACATAAACTTAGAAATTCATAACTGAAAAAGGATGTACTGATATCTTAACAGTTGTTGACTTCAGATATTTTATTTATTTTAAAAATATATAATTTGAATAACCATTATGTGCTAGACACTGTTCCAGACAGTGGGAATACATCTGTGTGCAAAATAAAGGCCTATGCCCTTGTGAAGATTACATTCTAAAGGGATAAGATAGACAATTAAAAATAAACATATTAAGTGTATTAGTAGGTCATATGTACTATGAAAAAAAGAAAAAATATAAGGAAGATTGGGAGGGCAAGGTATGAGGTGGGTTGCAGTTTTAAATAGGATGGTTAGAGCCATTAAGAAACTGGCCTGAGCAAACCCTGAAGAAGATGAGCTTGTGAGACTTAAATATATATATGGGGAGTGGCCAGTACAAAGGCCTAATGTGGAAGCAGATCATGTGTTCCATGAACAACAAGGAGGCCAATGAGCCTAGAATGAAGAGAGAAAGTGATAGAATAATTGGAGATGGATGTCATGGAGGGCTTTGGATGACATTGTAAGAATACTGGCTTTATTATGGAGAAATGGGGAGCTAACTGGAGATTTTTGTGCAGAGTCAATATGTGATCAAATTACCTATTAAAAGGGTCACTGCTGTGGATCAAATGTTTTCATTTACCCTCCCCAAAATCCACATATTGAAACTCCAATTCCCAATGTGATGGTATTTGGAGATAGAGCTTTTGTGAGGTATTAGGTCATGGTATTGGAGCCCTCATGACAGATCAGTGGGATTATAAGGATGAGAAGAGAGAGATGTGAGAGAGCTTGCTTCTTCTCTCTCTCTGCTATAAGAGAAGGCAGCTATTAAGAAGCCACAAATCAGGCTCTCTTTGACGTCAGGTCTTCTGATACCTTCATTTTGGACTTTCCAGCCATTAGAACCATGAGAAATAAATGCTTACTGTTTAAACCACCCAGGAAATAGTATTTTTGTTATAGAAGCACAGACTGACTGAGATGATCACTCTTAGCAGGGGACACAGTAACGAGGCTACCATATCAATCCAGGAGATAGATGATAGTGCTTGGACCAGGGTGGTAACAGTGGAAGTGGTGAGCATTGGTTAGATTCTGGATATATTTAAAATAAAATCAACAGAACTTTTCTAAGGAAATAGAAGTGGAGGTATGAAATAAAGAGGGAAATTAAAGATGGTTCATTTTTATTGGCTAAGCAACCCTAGGGATGGTGAAGCCATAACTGTTTTTGTGGGTCAAATTTTGTGAGCAAGACCAAGAGTTTAACACATTTGAATTAAATCTGGATTTGGCTCTCACTTTTCTTTACTTTTATGAGACTTTAATTCTTGAAAATATTTCTTAATATTAAGCCTCAAAGCACCATGATGTATTTTAAAATATTTTAAAGGTATTTTTTGAACAGAAAGTTATGAAATGACTTGCAATATTAGCCCTCAAACAATAGCAAATGGGTTTCCTTTCAAATGACCTAGACAGAGGCAACATCTTTGCATATGACCTTGGAGGGCAATAGGGCAATAGGGCAATAGGGCAATAGAGCCAACAGATTAGATGAAAATTAAAATGGAAGATTACATGAAGACTAGGTAAGGAAACATTTGGACTCAACATAGGTACTCTTTATTGCGTATGTCAGTTGACATTTGAAATTTGGAACTGATTCTGGCGAACTTCTTAGGGTCTCAGTTTGCTCATCTGCAAAATGGGACTCATAAAACCTGACTTACAAACTTTTAAGGGTTTTTACTTAGGAAACATTTTCGTGAGTTATGTGTAAGTACATTGCACAATATTTATAAAGTGTTAGAGATATTTCTGGAATCAGAATATCTACGAGAAAATTAATTTTCCCTTGATTCCGTATAGGTTCTGTGGCCATGAGCATATATTAAGGGTTATCAAGGGTCATCAGCATGACAAAGGGCATGCCAGAATTTACTAATATTATAGGAAACATTCCTCAGTATTTCTTTTCTACTAATTTTAATACCACAGCCATTTATTATAAAGAATACACCATTGATATTCTGTGTATTCGCTTATAAAGTGCTTTCACCAATAGATGCATTTGATTTAGCTTTTGTAAAGAGTTTAATGTTTGTGACCCAATAATATTACAGGGTTGTCAGAATGCCAATATAGAGATTCCTACAGCTGTGAAAATAATTTTCTTCATTTCTAGTTAGAATACTCATATGCATGTCTACATTTGTAATTATATCCAGATCTTCATCAGAGCATTAACACTTCTCTGAAATATCCTTGATTTCCATCTGCTTGCTTTAAGGGCTCCATTAAGAACCCTGTCTGGTCACATATGGTTATGAGTGAATATCTCTGACTTAGGTAAATAAATAAAGAATATTCCAGGTCTGACCATTAAAATGGTCTCACAGTGTCTTTCTGGAAAAAGGCAAATTTAATGAATGAGACATTGCAAGGTTATCCAATGTTTCTCCCTCCCATTCACCTGAAGACACATTTATGCAGCAGCATCAATCCATATTCTCAGGTTTTATTGCATTCCTCACTGTCACCTCCTGCAAAGGTAGTCCTAAGGTAAATATGGGAATATGGAAATCTAGCCAACACTGTAACCTTCAGTGGCAGACTTCTGAAGGCCGAAATGACTATACGACTTCAAGGAAATACTTGTTTTTCTTCCTTTCAGTAGGAAAGGTAAAGCATACACAAAAGTAGAGAAGCTAGTATGATAAATATCAACTCCAATAATTATTACTGTTTTGCTAATTTTAGTCTATCCTCACACCTCTTCCCACATATGTGTAATAATTTTTTTCTTTCTGGAGTATTTTAAAAGGAGATCTTCCACATATGTCTTTTTTTTTTTTTTTTTTTTTTTTTTTTTTTTTGAGACGGAGTCTCGCTCTGTCAGCCAGACTGGAGTGCAGTGGCGCGATCCTCTGCCTCCTGGGTTGAAGTGATTCTCGGGCCTCAGCCTCCCAGGTAGCTGGGACTACAGGCGCCCGCTACCACGCCTGGCTAATTTTTTGTATTTTTAGTAGAGACCGAGTTTCACTGTGTTAGCCAGGATGGTCTCAATCTCCTGACCTTGTGATCTACCTACCTTGGCCTCCCAAAGTGCTGGGATTAGAGGCTTTAGCCACCATACCCAGACAACATATGTCTTTATAATCTCTCTCTCTCTCTCTCTCAGTCTCTCTCTCTGTCTGTCTATTTATCTATCTACACACACACATTTCAGTATGCATTTCTAACTAATAGACTTTTATTTAACCATCTAGCATTATTATACCTAACAAAATTAATAAATTCTTCAAGTAGGTTTGTTTGTATCAAGATCCTAGAAAAAGTCCACAGATGGCATTTGTTTTTGATGTAGTTGAAGTCTCTTTCATTTTGTAATGCCATGGATTTGTTGGTTGCCAGGTCATTTGGACTGTAGCTTGTTCCATGTTCTGCATTTGATTGTTTTCCCATTGTAGACTTTAACTTGCACAGAGTCAATTTTCATGGCGTATATGTTTAACAACAGTCTACTCATTAATTTGAGCAGAATATCCAGCCCCAAAGTGGATATTTGGGGCATCTATTCATTCTTGGTAACAATTTAAGATTTGAAGAACTTTTGAGTAATACAGGACTTGGAGCTTAGAGCGAAGTTGTACTTCTACTTTGCCATCAGAGAATTCAGTAATGTGTTAAATGACAAGTTTGAGAACTTTGTTGGTTAACATTCATATCACCAGGATTTCTGTTCTTCACATCCCATCACAATTGCCTTTCTGCCCTTAGTCAGCAACAGCAATTATTTGTTGTTGATACTTACTAAACAAATCTGCTAATTTTGGTATTGCCGTTTAAGTGTTCATCTAACTGAGGCACAAATGATTTTTATCAAGAGGATAGCAATAAAAATTCATTTGTAGTCACTTAAGCTGAGAGAAATCAGTTTTCTGGCTTTCGTTTCAGAACAAATTCCATCAAGAAACATGTGGCACCAGAGTGACATTGTAAAACGTCTAGTTTTCTATATATTTCTAAAATTCCTGTAATTTCTCACAGTGGAAAAAAAGACTTTTAGAGGGACTATAAAAACCTCTTGACCAAATTTATACCTTAATATTTGATGTTTTACTTTGCATCTTTGACTGTGCTTTGAATGTAAAGTCAGTCAGTGTTGTTTAAATGGTATCATAACATTTTGCTATATCCACTTCACATATATTCTGATATAACAAGAATTTTTGAAGAAAATTTCTTATTGTATTTTTAAAGCATTGTATATAATAGTTTCAAGTGGATACACTGGTGTATTTTAAAGTTTGACTTCCTGACAATTATGTCAGCATTAGGAATTAAATTCCCCAGTCACCAGGAGGAGAAAGATCATACACAATCCTGATTTTGATAAACAAGCAGCTATGCCATAGGTTGGTTTTATTTTTGTTTCTGAAACAATGTCTGATTTCTAAAAACATTTATTTTAGGCCCCAGATCTGAACGATATTAAACTTCTGACAAATGAGAATCCCTGCATAGTTTGCAATGAAGTAGCAGAGAACAGGAGTCTGTGGGTCCTTATATTACTCTTACTCTAAAATATATCAGTCTATATGTCAAACTGGAGGATCCTTCCTCGTACTGTTAGTACTTGGTAGTTGTGGCCATTCCCAGTTGAAGAGTTCCCTTAAGAACGTTGGGGAATGCTTAGGATACCCTTGTGAGTAACAGCAGCGCCCCCATGTGGCAAAATTGTGACTCAAGCAAAAATTGACAGTCCCTGGTAGCATTTGCTGCCGATCTTTAATAAAAATAAAACTGAGTTTTTCTGATAGAAAAATAAGTGGAGAATTCATTTGTTTATTCGATGAGTATTTATTAAACTCTTACATTGTTCTTTGTGTTGGGGATACAGTAGTGAATAAGACAAAGTGCCTACTACTAGAGGACTTCTTGCATTCTTGTTGATGAGATGGTAAAAAATAAAAATAGCTACACGCTACAATGTCAACTAGTAATAAGTGCTGTAAAGAATAATAACAAGGATAAGGGCAATGACCATTTGATACTGTGGCCAGAAAAATCCCTTTCTGCGTTGTTGACAGTGGAGAGCAAGTAGTGAGCAACTCACATAACCTTAGATGTAATCTCCCTTTGGGTTTTCATTGGCCACCATTAAGAAGAAAAAGAAAATTGTTTTTCTATATACTCCACACTTCTTATACCAGAGTGTGGAGTTTCTCCATACCAACCAATTCTCCAGCTCTCTGGACATCAACTGAATGTCTTACAATTCAGTTTCCCCCCAGCACCTCCTTACCTCTCCCTTGCTGATTTTCTTTCATTTCTACTTTGTCTCCAGGTGCCTATGGTGACCCAGTTCTTTTTGGACATTTTCCTACTTATCAACAAATGAATCCTATGGTATTAGCTGATAATATCTTATAGTATTAGCTTTCTCGGGGTACTTGAAATTTAATAGGTAAGTCTTAGAAATGGAAAGTGTTAAGGAAGCACGGATAACTGTATTTTATACATATACTGTAGCTTAAGAAGCAAATAGGAGAAAAACTCTGTATTAAAAACATTCATCCTTGCTCTTCCCTCTCAACTTCTTACTAATTACTCTTTTTAGATGCAATCATTTTATTTTGACTACTGTTTAATTCTTATAATATTTTTGAATTTTGTTGATATTTTAATTTCTTGCAATTTCAACTGAGGATTCAGAATCATTTACTCTCCCTGCTTCCCATATTAATATGTTATGATTACAGTGTTAAATATCTAGGTGAGATGACTCATGATCACTGTGTAAATGAAGACACTCATGAATTAAGTGGTGTACTGGACTATGTTGCCATTCTCATTCCACATTTTACTTTTCTTACAGTTTAAGGATTGTTCCTATTCTCTTTCTCTCTTTACCTCTTTTACATTTGCTGTTTTGTCTGTATCTAGGGCTTGTTTTTTGTCCCAACATTTAAAAATACATGTCAAGGGCTGGGCACAGTAGCTCACACCTGTAATCCCAGCCCACCTTGGGAGGACAACGTGGGCGGATCACCAGGTCAAGAGATCGAGACCATCCTGGCCAACATGGTGAAATCTCATCTCTACTAAAAATACAAAAATTAGCCGGATGTGGTGATGGGCACCTGTAGTCTCAGATACTCAGGAGGCTGAGGCAGGAGAATCGCTTGAACTCGGGAGGCGGTGGTTGCAGTGAGCTAAGATTGCACCACGGCACTCAAGCCTGCAACAGAGCAAGACTCCGTCTCAAAAAAAAAAAAGAAAAAAATATATACATAAAATATATATATATATGTCAAATACCTAAGCTTTCCAAACACTCAAGCAATTTAGATAATCCTATTTTTCTGCAGCACTCCATTTCTCAGCTCCAATATCCAGTTCTAGCTGTGTACCTAGTACTTCACCATTTTCCAGAACAGGATCCCTATTTCCTGGATTCCATGTATTTATTTTCTTAATTTACTACCCATTTGGTTGAAGCACCTTCTACTAATAGATTTTTAAGAAAGGGTGCATGCGAAATAAAAATTTCATGTCTAAGTTTTTTAGTACAGTATTACTGATTGATAGATTGCTGTAATATAATTCTGGGTGGTAAATAATTTTCCCTCAGAATCTTTGAGACATTGAAGTGGTATCTTCCCATACCACTCTCACTGTAGAGAATCAGACAATATTCTGATACCTATTTCTTTGTGTATAATCTATTTTTTTTCCTCTGGAGGTGTTTATACTTTTTTCCCCCCTGTTGTATACAGATATACTTTGGTTCATGCTTTTTTTTTTTTTTTTCCATTAATTGTTGGGTATTCAGTGAGCTTTTTGAGAGAAAGGAAAGGAAAGGGGAAAGGGGAAAGGTAAAAGGAAAGGAAAAAGGAAAGGAAAGGAAAGGGAGCTTGCTTCAGGTGCATGTATGTAGACTCCACCCCACACACCCCCAGAAAAGACTGCCAACCTCTCCTACATGGAAGATGTGCACCTGCTACCAGTGTTCCGGAGGCAAGGCAGGGAAAGGGTGCTGGGTGCCCCAAGTTCAATATGTACATGCTCTTTTTAGTTTTAGGTTTTCAGTCCCAAGCCTCACTGCTATGCCTAGTATATACTTCAATGTAGCTTTTCAGGTTTGAATTTGCCAGAAAGTAAACTCTTTCTCTGTTAGAAGGATAGGGTAGTCTTTTGATTGCTTGGGGTAAAGATGGAAATCTGGCAGTTGATCTCACTCCATGAAAATCACTCCCCATCTTTTTCGGGACCCTTACTTCTGGTGCTTCTCATGACCTTTATGGTGCAACATAAGATCCCCCTTCAGTAAGCACTTAGACTGTAGCAGCCTTGACTCTACCATATATTCTGTTCTCCAATAATTTGTAGAAATTGCTCATTCATTCTTTTCTCTTTATCCTCATTTGTATTCATTTGTCATTGCTTGAGTTTTGATGTGAAAGAGACAATAAAAGCATGCGATCAGTCTGCCATGTTTCAGATACGGATTTTTCATGACAGATTTCAGGCATGGCAGATGATACAGGGGGTGAGGGAAGGAGACTGGAAGGCTGCCATATAAATTAAGACTATAGCCCAAGGTTGAAAATGGCAGCTGAAGATCTTTGTAAAAGTGAGATGCTGTCCTCTTTTGTTATCCATATCTTCCAATCCATTTTGCAGTAGTGTCATTGTAAGGTCCCTTACTGTGTATGCATTTCTCAATACCTTTTTAATTAGAAGAAACTTGGATATATTGTATTTACTTCTGGCTTCCTTGGCTGTATAGTTCGTTAAGGGTGTCTGCCATTATTTCATTTACTCTACTGGGGGTGTGATTAAAATGTTCCCCCATTTGTTCATTTATTTATGAATTTTGAATAATCACTTTGATGTGGTTTCTCCCGCATCCTCCTTTTAGCCTAGACCAATCTACTAATATCAGCAAGCTCATCAGCCTCCACAAATGCTAGGAAAAAATATTTTTACTACCGTTCTTGGGGGTTATATCTTACTATAGATATTGAGGGAATATATTTGGTGGAAATAAGATGACTCTTCCGGCTGTTGTGTTCATGCACGCTAAATTTTCTTTGGCATCTCATACTTTGTATTTATTATAACTTTGCAAACTTAAATGTTTTCAATATCTTACAGGTATTTAATTTTCCTGAGCCCAGTGTTTCTTCTAAAAAAAAAGAACTTTTAATTTTTAATGAAATAGAGAGAATAGATTTTATGTAAACTTTTAAAAGAAACAAACTACACCCTATTGGTATCTGTATTTATTTTCCTACTTTTTTGTACCAAAATTTTGTTTTTAATTATTATCATTTATACTTTGGAATATACTTTCAAATAAAAAAGTATGCTTTGCTATTTGTAAATTTGTGTTTGTGATTTTATAGTAAAAAACTAGAAAACCTGAATTTGATACATATGTGTATGGTTCTGGTGGTGATGTGGTGTGTGAGGGTGAGTGTGTGTTTACAACTCTAGGAAGTAGAGGTTTACAAGTAAATTTAAATTTCGAATAGGCAACCACTTATGTATAATCCAAGTCTGGGTATCTCCTGATAATGCAGTATGGACCTGTATGCAAAATCTGGCAATAGGTGTCACACAGTAATATAAAATTTCTTCTCTTCATTGGCTCTATTTGAGGCCAGACTTTCTCTAAAGGCAACAGCCTACATTGATTCTATATTTTTTCTCTTTATAGTATTAAGTTAAAATCATGAAAATATTTTTGATTTAGTGTATTTAATTTTCAATCATTGTGTTTTCCTTTTGAAATACTCCAGGATTCTGCCTAGAGAAACCAAAACAGTTAAACATGTCATTATATGTTCAGGCCATTAGTCCTGATTCTTAGGCTTTATATATTTTCTGTGGGTAGTTCTCAAAGACTTGAGAGGTTTTACATAATTTCAAATAGCTCACAAGCTTTGAAAGTTAAACTTGGAAAATATTGTAGTAATACCAAGTAGTAGTGACATAAAGGCTTAAGAGACTCACATAAATGGGATTTTGAGATTATTTTGTCCAATCCACATTTTACAGATTTAAAAATGTAGACCAGAGAGATGAAGTAACTGGTTCAATTAATATACGACACAGATACAAGACTTTGAGTAGAACCTGGATCCTTTGAGGTTAGTCTATTTCTTGTAATCATTCTGTCTTCTTTGAAGTCAAATCAATGTTTTCGTACCATGTGAAAAACAGTAGTTGACACTTTATGTAACTTTTTTGCTAACCTCGTACAGATTTAACTAGACAACTAGGACTTAAAATCTGTTTTGTTAGATGAAAGGAAACAAACAAGTCTTCAATTGTTCTTAAGTTTGTTTTCTTTGCATTATAATAGTGATATACATTTATTGTAAAACATATGAACCGTGATCTTACCATCCAAAGATAATCCTTACTAATATTGGAAACTATACAAAATTTTTATTAACTTGAATTTAATGCATGGCATTCTTTGCTATGGGCAAAACAATTCTTTTATGTTCCTCCTACTGTTGGAAATGCATGGAACAGTCTTTATTAATGTTGGGTTATACAGACTTTCTTTCCCTTGAGTAACTGAAACATGCATAATTGGCTCTGAAAAGGAAAGAAATTACTAATATTCTAGCACACATAATCTGTCTTCCACATGGCTCGCATAATATTTTAAGTAGAAAGTTATTCCCCTTCAAGTAATAAGGTAAACAAAAGAATTATTTCTTCCTTCTTGTTTGAAATTTGGTTAGGCCTCAGTGGAATGGCTCAAAGGGCAGTTTCAGAATGGTCTTACTCCGTTCTCAATATACTACCTAAAATTGCTTACATTGTTGTCTTCTTTAAATCCCATTAATAGCAACTGTGACCTCTGGTTAAATAGTGACTCATTGTCATGACACACAAAGTTGTCATTTTGTTTATATTTTTCTTAGATAAAGGCAGACAATTGTTTTTGAGGAAGAGCAGAAACCAAATTGGAGAAGGATCCATAGCTTCATTTCAGTGCTCTGCCACTTTACTGTTCTCCACGTCACCTGTCTTGTGTCCACCTCTGTTCTGCCTCACAGCTCTAGCTTATTCATGGATTTTGATTACCATGGAGTTGGCTTTACATATTATCTTCAATGCCTACACGCTACCTTGTGACTGTCTTAGTTGTACTGAAAACCACTTCCTTCTTTGGATTGTTTGCTGTTAAAATTCTAATGAAGAAAATTCTGATTATTTTTTCCATGCCATCTTATAGGTTGCTATCTGACTTATGAGTTGACTGTTCTAGGAAAAGGTGATCACCGTAAGTTTCCATCAGATGTGATAGTTAAGGGTAGTGATAAAGTTGGTACAGTCATGTTGTATAAGACTTGGCAGATGCTTTAAGTGAGGCCATGAAGGACAAAGAATTCAATTTGATACAAAGATTATTTACCATCTGGCTTAAATCTACCCTTTTGTCATTACTTGCACTTACTATCCAAGATGCTATGCTACCTGCAATACAGTCACACTATAAGTATTTATTATTTATTATTCCTGGAACAAGCCATTTTCTAGCTGACTTTAAATCACTGTTTATGCTACTCTGTCTTATTGGAATAGTCTTCCTCTAGTTTTTATCTGGTGAAATCTTCTTTAAGATGTATCTAAAACATTATAGTCTTCATAAACATTTTCTAGGGATTTTGGTGACTTCCTCATAAGCACTTTTATAAACCATTTATACATGCCATATAAATGCATAGTATTAAATTGTTTATTTGCCCTTTTCCCCATAGAATATTCTTTAAATTCAGGGATTATGGAGTACCATTCATCTTTGAATTCTACTCTTAACAGATAACGGATACTCAATGAATGTGTGTTGAAAAGAAAACATCAAGTTGGTGCAGAAGTAGCTACTCCTAATGCTTATATCATTATCATAATTATGATTCTCTGGGAATACCTGTAGTTGATTCACAAATATATGTTACCCAAGATGTGAAAAGTGCAAGTGGTAAGTATGTACTAAGCATGAAGCTCACTCAAAATTTGGACCAATTAACCAGATTACTCGTGTATTTTTCACCATTTGGCAGTCTCTATTTGACTAAGAAGTGTTACAGATGGATTTTTATTGCTCTCGTATTTGCTTCCAATCTGAGTAATTGGTTGGAGGAAATTTCCTATTTTGAAGGAAATTTCATTTGTGTCTGAAGGTAGTGATTTATTTATTTTTTGAGATGGAGTTTTGGTCTTGTTGCCCAGACTGGAGTATAATGGTACAATCTCGACTCACCGTAACCTCCACCTCCCGGGTCCAAGCGATTCTGCCTCAGCCTCCCAAGTAGCTGGGATTACAGACATGCGTCACCATGCCTGGCTAATTTTTGTATTTTTAGTAGAGACGGGGTTTCTCCATGTTGGTCAGGCTGGTCTCGAACTCCCAACCTCAGGTGATCCACCTGCCTCGGACTCCTAAAGTGCAGGGATTACAGGAGTGAGCCACCGCACCCGGCTGGTAGTGATCTTGTATTCACTCCTGATTTGGGGTGTTTGTCAACAGGTGCAGGGGCAATTTGGGGACAACTCCTTATTTGGAGCTGTTTGCTCTTCTTGTTTCTTACCACTAGTATTATCACAAGTGGTTTCCTAGCTTAAGTGGGCTTTCAATGAGGACCTTACTGGAAATACCTGTAGTCTAAATAAATAAATAAAAACTGGCCAACAATACCATGTCAAGAAGGCTGGCTTTAAAATCCAGCTTGAAGAAGTCTCATTTAAATGACTGTTTGTAATCTGGTCCTCATATGTCTACCATGTGCTACTTCCCATTCTAGGTGCTGAAGAATTAAGAGAAAAGATACATTTCTACACTTGTGGCATTTACAATCTAATCTGGCGTAAACACTTGTTACGCCAGATTACGTAACAAACACTTGTTACGCCACATAAACACTTGTTACAATGTGTGTAGGGAGTGCTATTATGAAAAAAGCACAGGGTGCTTTGTGACTCCATATAAATGGCACTATCCAGACTCAACTTAAAGGGCGAAACCTGAATTAAGTGACAGCAAAGCAAAACTACTATGATAAAAGTGAATGATTTTTTTAAAAAAACAATGATTAATCTAGCCATAGCAGCAGCTGGAATACTCTCTTATTCATTTTATAAGTTCTCAGTTTATGCTCAATAGAGATAGTTGACACAAGTTAGGAAACTTAACCAAATAGTATTCAGTATGACTAGGACCTTTTAGAGAACATCCATAACTTACTGGACAAGGAAAAGTCAGCCAAGAATTGTCGATCAGAACCTTCAAAAGTCCACTTCAGAGTGTCTTTGGTAGTCTGCACCAGCCTTTCATTCTAAGCGTTTGGTAAAACAGGTGAAGTGCAATGGTGACAGCTTGGATGAGATCCTTGTCCACAAATACCCTAACTTGACTGAAACAAATGTGGGCCTGTTGTCAGGAATAATTGTGTCTGGCAGCCTGTATGCTGCAAGGAACTGGCATGGAGTCACATTGTCATCCCAGAGGCCTGAGGTAGAAGTGAAAGATTTGATGTCACTGTGAGAAACAGTATACTAAAGGACAAAGTTTTCATCTCATAACATACAATCAACGTATGATCAATGTGAAGTCCTGGTCCAACTTTTTTGGTCTTTTCCCACTGGAAAATTAGGTGTCTTACTCTGTTATGCCAAGTTGCCTGGCATGTGGCATGTACTAACTTCCTTTAGACTTTTCAATATCAGAATCAATTTGAGGCCATCAAATAGAACTTCTAGCCAAGACTTTCAAGTAGACAATTCCCAGATGTGCTATGTGAGTGAAGCCAAGATAATGTCTTCTGAAATCATAATGCAACTTCTCTACAAAATACATCCCTCGTGTTAAGAAAATTCATATGAGTGTTTTGAGATTGGCTTTAATTTTTTTAGTCAGTTCCTATGATAGCCTTCACCATATTTGCTTTATGACAAGGGATAGTCTGGGTTTCTTTTAATTTAATTACCTTATTTTATCAGCTTGAAAATAAGAATCAAGGAAGCCTTCTCTTGTCTCATCTTCCAGTGGTAGTGGCACATGTATTTTGACATCTGTTGGGGTAGATATTCCCAACTACTTGATATTGATGATGTTCTCTGAACTATAATTGATGGTAGAGTGAATAGAAAACTTCTATCGTTGTTCAAACTCATCAGGTATATAAATCTGAAAGTTCCTAACATGGGATATTGAGAGTTAGAAAGCTGGCAGGAACATAATACAAGTTTTTCTTTGCTTTAAGATGGAAAACCTCTCAAAATAAGGATTTCAGGAAGCAACTGAAAGGATATCAACCCTTTCAACACAGTTGTCAGCACGTATTTTTCAAAGAGAGGAGAAAAAGAATTATTTATTTGTAGATTATGTATTATCTACCTGAAATATCTAAGAGACTCAAGTGAAAAGTTATTAGTACCAGAAAAACAGTATAACGACTGGGCAAATTACAAAGTAAGTATACAAAAGCAATTGCTTCATATTTGTTTTTAACTGCTTATTGTTACTAAAACACAAAAAGACTTACAAATTAGTGAAATTGAAAAAAATTGTACAAATTATAACTTACCTCTGAGTAAGCTTATGAAATGTGCACAGTTTATACCTAGAAACTAGAAATGAAAGTGGCAATGCTAATGACAAGAAAAATGTTATTGAGGCACAGAATGAACAGAGATACATTTTTGAATTGAAAGAATCAATAACTTAAATGAATCTGTGTATAAATTCAGTGCAGCCTGATCAAAACCTCAGTAGGATGTTTTTGTATCTAATTCTATATTTTAATATTTTTTATTGTTTAGTGTTCTGTTATGTAAATTTACATACATACACAAAAGTCCAGAGAATAATTAATGGACTTCCTTGTATGCATCGCCCAGGTTCAGTGTCAGCAGTTACTAGCATAAAGCCAGAGTTTATTTATTTATACTCCCAGTTATACCCCACCATCGTGGATCATCTTGAAGCAAATCTCAAACATCATATAATTCATCTCAGTGTAACTCTAAAAGATACAAACTAAAAAAATGCTATAATGCTATCATTCTACTTTAGAAAGGTAGCAAAAACTTGATGACTTCAAATTAATACCAGTCAACACCAAATTCAATATGCACACACACACAAACACACACACACGCACACTGTCAGTTTTTGAAACAAGATCACAAGTAGTACTTCATATTGTATCTGAGAATTATCTGTAGATTAATGTAAGTCTACGATTCCTTTAAACTTGAAAGACTGGTGCAGACAACCAAAAGACACTCTGAAGTGGACCTTTGAAGATACTTTTGAAGACAGACTTTCTCTTCTCTGTATTTTCCACTCACACTCTGTTTGTTAAAGAAACTGGGTTATTTGTCCTGTAGAATTTCCCACTTCTGCATGTTGTTGAGGGTAACTCCATGATATGGCTTAAAATTTTCCTCTGATCCTTTGCTTCCTGTAAGCTATTTCTAGGCATAGAAGTTTGATCAGATCCAGGTTTGATATTTTGGGAAGAATACTTCATTCAAGATGCTGAGTCCCTTCTACTGCATTCTATCAGGAAGCCCATAATATCTAATATCTCTTTATTATGGTGTTAAGATTGATCCATAGATTTAAGTATGGTTGGCCTGATTAACCCATTATCAAGTTCCCTGTCAACTATTCATCTAATGGTTTAGTAGTCACTGATGATTATTACATAGATCTATTTGTTAAACAGAGATTGTAAAATAGTAATATTCTGTTATTCCTTCTTCATTTATTAGCTGGAATTCTTAAGTTTTTATTAAAATATTTTTATCATGGTAAGAACCCTTAGCATGAGTTCTACTTCTTAACAAACTTTTAAGTGCACAAAACAGTATTATTAACTATAGGCACAATGTTGTACACAGATCTGTAGAATTTATCTATCTTTTATAAATGAATCTTTATAGCCATTAAAAAGCAATTTTCTCTTTCCTCCTCACCCAATGCCTGGCAACCACCATTTACTCTCTGTTTCTATGAATTTGACTATTTTAGATACCTCATATAAGTGAAATTATGTATTTGTCCTACCATGACTGGCTTATTTCACTTAGCATAATGCATGTAGCAAAATTTCCTTCTGTTTTTAGGCCAAATACTACTCCACCATTATGTGTATTACCATGTTTTTCTTTATCCAGTCATGATCAATGGGCAATTAGGTGGTTGTTATATCTTGACTATTATGAATATTGCTGCTATTAACATGGGAGGGCAGATATCTCTTCAAGATCTTGATTTCAATTTTTTAAAAATTATGCTTTAAGTTCTAGGGTACATGTGTACAACGTGCAGGTTTGTTACATAGGTAACAACACATGTGCCATGTTGGCTTGCTGCACCCATCAACTCGTCATTTACATTAGGTATTTCTCCTAATGCTATCCCTTCCTCAGCACCCCCAATCCCCGACAGGCCCCAGTGTGTGATGTTCCCTGCCCTGTGCCCATGTGTTCTCATTGTTCAGTTCCCACCTATGAGTGAGAACATGCAGTGTTTGGTTTTCTGTCCTTGTGATAGTTTGCTGAGAATGATGGTTTCCAGCATCATCGATGTCCCTGCAAAGGACATTAACTCATCTTTCTTATGGCGTCGTAGTATTCCATAGTGTATATATGCCACATTTTCTTAATCCAGTCTATCACTGATGGACATTTGGGTTGGTCCCAAGTCTTTGCTATTGAGAATAATGTCGCAATAAACATACGTGTGTGTGTGTCTTTATCGTAGCATGATTTGCAATCCTTTCAGTATATACCCAGTAATGGGATCACTGGGTCAAATGGTATTTCTATTTCTAGATCCTTGAGGAATCGCCACACTGTTTTCCACAATGTGTGAATTAACTTCCACTTCCACCAACAGTGTAAAAGCCTTACTATTTCTCCACATCCTCTCCAGCATCTGTTGTTTCCTGACTTTTTAATGATCACCATTCTTTAGGCACAATGTTGTACACAGATCTGTAGAATTTATTTATCTTTTATAAATGAATCTTTATAGCCATTAAAGAGCAATTTTCTCTTTCCTCCTCACCCAATGCCTGGCAACCACCATTTACTAAAGCTATCTCTTCCCCAGCCCCCCAATCCCTGACAGCCCCCAGTGTGTGATGTTCCCCACCCTGTGCCCATGTGTTCTCATTGTTCAGTTCCCATGAGATGGTATCTCATGGGCATGAGATGCTGTCTCATTGTGGTTTTGATTTACATTTATCTGATGACCAGTGATGATGAGCATTTTTTCAAGTGTGTGTTGGCTGCTGCAGAAATGTCTTCTTTTGAGAAGTATCTGTTCATATCCTTTGCCCACTTTTTGATGGGGTTGTTAGTTTTTTTTTCTTGTAAATTTGTTTGAGTTCTTTGTAGATTCTGGATATATGCTCTTTGTCAGATGGACAGATTGTAAAAATTTTCTCCCATTCTGTAGGTTGCCCGTTCACTCTGATGATAGTTTCTTTTGCTGTGCAGAAGCTCTTTAGTTTAATTAGATGCCATTTGTCTATTTTGGCTTTTGTTGCCTTTGCTTTTGGTATTTTAGTCATGAAGTCTTTGTCCATGTCTATGTCCTGAATGGCATTGCCTAGGTTTTCTTCTATGGTTTTTGGGTTTTTAGGTCCTACATTTAAGTCTTTAATCCATCTTGAATTAATTTTCATATAAAGGTGTAAGGAAGGGATCCAGTTTCAGCTTTCTACATATGACTACCCAGTTTTCCCAGCACCATTTATTAAATAGGGAATCCTTTCCCCATTTCTTGTTTTTCTTAGGTTTGTCAAAGATCAGATGGTTGTAGATGTGTGGTATTATTTCTGAGGGCTCTGTTCTGTTCCATTGGTCTATATCTCTGTTTTGGTACCAGTACCATGCTGTTTTGGTTACTGTAGCCTTGTAGTATAGTTTGAATTCAGGTAGTGTGATGCCTCCAGCATTGTTCTTTTTGCTTAGGATTATCTTGGCTATGCAGGCTCTTTTTTGATTCCATATGAACTTTACAATAGTTTTTTCCAATTCTGTGAAGAAAGTCATTGGTAGCTTGATGGGGATGGCACTGAATCTATAAAGTATGGCCATTTTCGTGATATAAATTCTTCCTATCCATGAGCATGGAATGTTCTTCCATTTGTTTGTGTCCTCTTTTATTTCGTTGAGCATTGGTTTGTAGTTCTCCTTGAAGAGGTCCTTTGCATCCCTTGTAAGTTGGATTCCTAGGTATTTTATTCTCTTTGAAGCAACTGTGAATGGGAGTTCACTCATGATTTGGCTCTCTGTTTGTCTGTTATTGGTGTATAGGAATGCTTGTGATTTTTGCACATTTATTTTTATCCTGAGACTCTGCTCAAGTTGCTTATCAGCTTAAGGATATCTTGGGCTGAGACAATGGGGTTTTCTAAATATACAATCATGTCATCTGCAAACAAGGACAATTTAACTTCCTCTTCTTTTCCTTTTCCTTCTTCCTTTTCTTGTGCCAATTTTCAAAGGGAATGCTTCCAGTTTTGTCCATTCAGTATGATATTTGCTGTGGGTTTGTCATAAATAGCTTTTATTATTTTGAGATAAGCTCTGTCAATATCGAGTTTATTGAGAATTTTTAGCATGAAGGGCTATTGAATTTTGTCAAAGGCCTTTTCTGCATCTATTGAGATAATTGGTAGTTTTTGTCATTGGTTCTGTTTATGTGATGGATTACGTTTATTGATTTGTGTATGTTGAGCCAACCTTGAATGTTAGGGATGAACTGACTTGATCATGGTGTGTAAGCTTTTTGATGTGCTGCTGGATTTTGTTTGCCAGTATTTTATGAGGATTTTTGCATCGATGTTCATCAGGGATATTGGTCTAAAATTCTCTTTTTTATTGTTGTGTCTCTGCCAGGTTTTGGTATCAGTATGATGCTGGCCTCATAAAATGGGTTAGGGAGGATTCCCTCTTTTTCTATTGGTTGGAATAGTTTGGAAGGAATGGTACCAGCTCCTCTTTGTACCTCTGGTAGACTTTGGCTGTGAATCTGTCTGGTCCTGGACTTTTTTTGGTTGGTATGCTATTAATTATTTCTTCAATTTCAGAACCTGTTATTCGTCTATTCAGAGATCTCATTTCTTCCTGGTTTAGTCTTGGGAGGGTGTATGTGTCCAGAAATTTATCCATTTCTTCCAGGTTTTCTAGTTTATTTGCATAGAGGTGTTTATAGTATTCTCTGATGGTAGTTTGTATTTCTGTGGGGTTGGTGGTGATACCCCCTTTATCATTTTTTATTGTGTCTATTTGATTCTTCTCTCTTTTCTTCTTTATTAGTCTTGCTAGCTATCTATCAATTTTGTTGATCTTTTCAAAAAGTCAGCTCCTGGATTCATTGATTTTTTGAAGGGCATTTGTATCTCTATCTCCTTCAGTTCTGCTCTGATCTTATTTATTTCTTGCCTTCTGCTATCTTTTGAATTTATTTGCTCTGCTTCTCTAGTTATTTTAATTGTGATGTTAGGGTATCAATTTTAAATCTTTCTTGCTTTCTCTTATGTGCATTTAGTGCTATAAATTTCTGTCTACATACTGCTTTAAATGTGTCCCAAAATTCTGGTACATGGTGTCTTTGTTCTCATTGGTTTTAAAGAACATCTTTATTTCTGCCTTCATTTCGTTATTTACCCAGCAGTCATTCGGGAGCAACTTGTTCTGTTTCCATATAGTTGTGTGGTTTTTGAGTGAGTTTCTTAATCCTGAGTTCTAATTTGATTGTACTGTGGTCTGAGAGACAATTTGTTGTGATTTCTGTTCTTTTACATTTGCTGAGGACTGTTTTACGTCCAATTACGTCCAATTATTTTATAGTAAGTGCAATGTGGTGCTGAGAATATTCTGTTGATTTGGGGTGGAGAGTTCTGTAGTTGTCTATTAGGTCTGCTTGGGGATGCAGAGCTGAGTTCAAATCATGAATATCCTTGTTAACCTTCTGTCTCTTGATCTATCTAATATTGACAGTGGGGTGTTAAAGTCTCCCATCATTATTGTGCGGGAGTCTAAGTCTCTTTGTAGGTCTCTAAGGACTTGCTTTATGAATCTGGGTGCTCCTGTATTGGGTGCATATATATTTAGGATAGTTAGTTCTTCTTGTTGAATTGATCCCTTTACCATTATGTAATGGCATTCTTTATCCCTTTTGATCTTTGTTGGTTTAAAGTCTGTTTTATCAGAGACGAAGATTGCAACCCCTGCTTTTTTTTTGTTTTCCATTTGCTTGGTAGATCTTCCTCTACCCCTTTATTTTGAGCCTATGTGTGTCTCTGCACATGAAGTAGGTCTCCTGAATACAGCACACTGATGGGTCTTGACTCTTTATCATATTTGCCAGTGTGTGTCTTTTAATTGGGGCATTTAACTCATTTACATTTAAGGTTAATTTTGTTATGTGTGAATTTGATCCTGTCGTTATGATGTTAGCTCGTTATTTTGCATGTTAATTGATGCAGTTTCTTCATAGCATATATAGTCTTTAGAAATTGGCATGTTTTTGCAGTGGCTGGTACTGGTTGTTCCTTTCCATGTTTAGTCCTTCCTTCAGGAGCTCTTGTAAGGCAGGCCTGGTGGTGACAAAATCTCTCAGCATTTGCTTTTCTGTAAAGGATTTTATTTCTCCTTCACTTATGAAGCTTAATTTGACTAGATATGAAATTCTAGGTTGAAAATTCTTTTTTTAAAATGTTCAATATTGGCCCCCACTCTCCTCTGGTTTATAGGGTTTCTGCTGAGAGATTCACTGTTAGTCTGATGGGCTTCCCTTTGTGGGTAACCTGACCTTTCTCTTTGGCTGCCCTTAACATTTTTTCTTTTATTTCAACCTTGGTGAATCTGACAAGTATGCATCTTGGGGTTGCTCTTTTCGAGGAGTGGCTTTGTGGTTTTCTCTGTATTTCCTGAATGTGAATGTTGGCCTGCTTTGCTAGGTTGGGGAAGTTCTCCTGGATAATATCCTGAAGAGTGTTTTATAATTTGGTTCCATTCTCCCCATCACTTTCAGGTACACCAGTGAAGCATATATTTGGTCTTTCCACATAGCCCCATATTTCTTGGAGGTTTTGTTCATTTCTTTTTACTCCTTTTTCTCTAATCTTGTCTTCTTGTTTTATTTCATTAATTTGATCTTCAATCACTAATATCCCTTCTTCCACTTGATCAAATTGGATACTGAAGCTTGTGCCTGTGTCATGAAGTTCTTGTGCCATGGTTTTCAGTTCCATCAGGTCATTGAAGGTCTTCTCTATACTGTTTATTCTAGTTAGCCATTCATCTAACCTTTTGTCAAGGTTTTTAGCTTCCTTGCGGTGGGTTAGAACATGCTCTTTTAGATCAGAGAAGTTGGTTATTACCGACCTTCTGGAGCCTACTTCTGTCAACTTGTCGAAGTCATTCTCTGTCCAGCTTTCTTCCATTGCTGGCGAGGAGCTGCAATCCTTTGCGGGAGAAGAGGTGCTCTATTTTTTGAAATCTTCTGCTTTTCTGCTCTAGTTTCTCCCTATCTTTGTGGTTTTATCTACCTTTGGTCTTTGACATTGGTGACCTACAGATGGGGTTTTATTGCAGATGTCCTTTTTGTTGATGTTGATGCAATTCCTTTCTGTTTGTTAGTTTTCCTTATAACAGTCAGGCCTCTTAGCTGCAGGTCTATTGGAGTTTGCTGGAGGTCCACTCTGGCCCCTTTTGCCTGGGTTGCACCAGCGGAGGCTGCAGAACAGCAAATATTGCAGAACAGCAAATATTACTGCCTGATCCTTCCTCTGGAAGCTTTGTCCTAGAGGGGCAGCCACTTGCATGAGATATCTGTCGGCCCCTACTGGGAGGTACCTCCCAGTTAGGCTACATGGAGTCAGGGATCCACTTGAGGAGGCAGTCAGTCTGTTCTCAGAGCTCAAACACTGTGCTGGGAGAACTCCTGCTCTCTTCAGAGCTGTCACACAGGGGCATTTAAGTCTGAAGTAGTCTGCTGCCTTTTGTTGAGCTATGCCCTGCCCACAAAGGTGGAGTCTATAGAGGCAGTAGGCCTTGTTGAGCTGTGGTGGGCTCTGCTCAGTTTGAGCTTCCTGGCTGCTTTATTTACCTGCTCAAGCCTCAGCAATGGCAGATGCCTCTTCCCTTACCAGGCTGCAACCTTGCAGGTCAATCTCAGACTGCTGCACTAGCAGTGAGCAAGGCTCCATGGGTGTGGGACCCACCGAACCAGGCACGAGAGGGAATCTCCTGGTCTGTCGGTTGTTAAGACCATCGAAAAGCACAGTATGTGGGCAGAAGTGTACCGTTTTTCCAGGTACAGTCTGTCATGGCTTCCTGTGGCTAGGAAAAGGAAATCCTCCAAAACCTTGTGCTTCCCGGGTGAGGTGATGCCCTGCCCTACTTCAGCTCACCCTCCATGGGTTGCACCCACTGTCCAACCAGTCCCAATGAGATGAACTAGGTACCTCAGTTGGAAATGCAGATCTGTGTCAATCTTGCTGGGAGCTTCCGACTGGAGCTGTTCCTATTTGGACATCTTGGAAGCGACCACCTTGATTTCAATTCTTTTGAATATATTCCCAGAAGTGAGATTGCTAGGTCATATGGTAATTCTGTTTTTATTTTTTTGAGGAACCTCCATACTGTTTTACACAAAAGCTGTGTAATTTTACATTCTCATTAACAGTGGACAAAGGTTCCAGGTTCTCCATATCTTTGCTGACATTTGAGCTGTTGTTATATTTTTCTATAATAGCCATCCTAGCAGGTGTGTGGTGATACCTCATAATTTTGATTTGCATTTCCCTCATAGTGAAGTTACTGTTTGATATAACATGTTTTCCATGTTTCTTTGAAGAAATATCTATTGAAGTCCTTTGCCATTTTTAATTGGATAATTTAGTTTTCTGCTGGTGAATTGTAGGGGTTCCTCACATATTTGGATATTAATCTCTTATCAGATATATGATTTGTAAATATTTTCTCTCATTCCATAGATTACCTTTTCATTCTGTTGATTGTTTTCTTTGCAGTTCAGAAGCTTTTAAGCTTGATATAGTCCCAGTCATCTCACGCTTTTGTTGCGTGAGCTTCTGGTATCATATCCAAGAGATCATTGCCAAGCCCAGTGTTGTGAAACTTTCCCCTTATATTTTCTTCTAGGAGTTTTATATTTCCAGATTTTACATGTAAATCTTTAATCTATTTTGAGTTGATTTTTGTGTCTAGTGTGAGGTAAGGATCCAGTTTTGTTCTTTGCACATGGATATTCAGTTTCCTCAACATTATTTGTTGAATATGCTACCTTTCCTCATTGTGTATTTTTTGGCACTCATGTTAAGTATATGTGTGTGGTATTATTTCTGGACTCTATTCTGTTCCATTGGTCTGTCTGTTTTTTGTTTGTTTGCTTGTTTGTTGCCAGCACCATACTGTTTTGACTACTATGGCTTTGTAGTATATTTTGAAGTCGAGAAATATGATGCCTCAATCTTTGTTCTTCTCACTCAAAATTGCTCTAGCTGTTCAGATACTTTGTAGTTCCATATGAATTTTAAGATTTTTTTTTCTGAAATCCATGATTCTACAAAGAACAACCTTACTATATTATGTGTGTATTTATATTGAATCACATTTTGTACAGAGAAGGCAGAAATAATGCAAGCTACTCTCTCTAATGATAAGTGATTGGTTCTCTAAATTTCTCTAGAGATGATCATTGAGTTGTTTTTAAATATCATTATGACTGCATAAATTTTGTGCTATTTGATATTTTTCAGTCCATTGCAGTTATTGTTCCTTATAATGTTCAATTTATCTCATTTGCCAATAGGAATTCTTTCACTTTTGCTCCTTAGTCCTTTTGATATGATACCACTAGTCATTGGTACATTTTCACTTTCTGGTGGGACAAACTAGCCTCTTCTCTTGTATTTTCTGTCCTGACCAGGACATAACCATATCAATAAGGCACCTTGGTTCCTTTTGTGTCCACAATCCAGGTACTGGAAACGTTCATTTCTCATTTAGTCACTGTTTCTAGGTCTTTTCTGAAGAGAAGTTTTGAAAGATAAATATTTTGCATGTTTATGTTGATATTTTTATACTTACAATTTAAGTTTGAGTTTGTAGGTTTTTATTTTCAATTTTATTTCATATGTTTATCTCTTTTCTCTTAAACTAAAAGTGTTAGTTTTATATGATTCTATATATGAAACAATTTATTAATATTCTAAGACTAACTAATATTATTTGATTAACAACAATGATTTAAGATTTCCTTGCATTTCTCATTGTCCTTAGAAAATATCCACCAGGAGTATAAAATCAAGTTATTGGTTTTCGCCTTTTAAAATAATTTGTTGTTGGTTAAGTTACCAATCCATACAGAGTTATATTCCCTTTTTAAATTTTATTTTAATTTTTATGAATTACTGTTTTAGTTTGAATTAATTTTGTTTAATAATTATTTGGAAACATGAACATGTTTCCAAAGTCAAAACCTCAAAGTAAAGCATATTTGGAGAAGTGTAACTTCTCTTGTTTGCTTTACCTTGTCCCTTTTTTTCCTATGGATATCACCACTTTTATTAATTTTTGGCTTAAAATATATATAATGTACAGACACACACACACACACACATCTTTATATATTCCTATCCCTTTTCTTTGATAAAAGGTAGCATACTGTATATGCTTAAACATTTTGCTTATTTTCATAGGAATAATATATTTTAACAATATTTAGTAATATTTCTTATTTTTTTTCCACACAAAGCAGACATTTTAAGCATGAGATCTATTCAGGATCCAGGATGGGTAATCTCATTCATTTATTCAACAAACTTTTGCTGAAAACTCAATAAAAGTAGGGGTGATGTTCTTGGATACTAAGATTAATACACCACGGCTTCTGTTAGAATGGAGCTTCAGATATAGTAGCAGAGAGTACACTTAAACCAAGGATTGCTCCTCAATGGTAAGGGCGAATGGAGGTGAGAACAGGGTGCTGCTGCAGGAGCCCAACAAGGAACACAAAACTTAGACTGAGATGCCTTGAGCTGACTCCTATGGAATGATCAGGAGTTAACCAGATTAAAGGTGAAGACAGGAAGGTTCCGGCAGAAGGAAAGGCATACAAGAAGTCCCATGGATGAGGAAAGGAGAGCATGGACCCTAGTAAGAGGAGGCTAGAGAAATAGATGAAGAAGGCCCTGACTGGTAAAGTCCTTGTACTATGGATGTGGCCTGAAAGATTCTCACTGGCCCAGAAAGGGAAAAAAAGGAACCTTTGAGGCAGGAGTTACATTTTATAAAAACCACTCTTCATTTAGTTATTTACCAGCATTATTTAGGAAACCATCTGTAGTTCATGTTACTGTCAGTTAGGTTCTTAAATATCAGAACACAGCCTGTTAGATATACCATAAAATTTGCAACCTTTAATAAAATATCATTATTAGTGTAAATAAAAACAAACAAAGCTGTGGCCCAATTATCCATCATCTGGCTAACCACACCCCCTAAACTTGTTATGTAATCTAGAAATTTGAAAGAAACAAAATATTAATTCTCTTTTATAGGGTCCATTAGCCTACTTAAATAATAGACTTATAGCCATTTAGGGCTAGAAGGAAGGATATATTCAGTTGCAAGGCACAAGAAAGTCATGGCACTCTTCGTGGAGCACAATGCAGTATATACCTTTGAATTTTAGAATAAATATCAGATCTTGTGCTAAACTTGTTCCTATTGTACGCACCATTTATGGCAACTATTTTATTTTATTTTATTTTATTTCATTTCATTTCATTTCATTTCATTTCATTTCATTTTTTTGAGATGGAGTTTTGCTCTTGTTGCCCAGGCTGGAGTGCAATGGTGCAATCTCGGCTCACCACAACTTCTGCCTCCCGGGTTCAAGCAATTCTCCTGTTTATGTGGTGCTTAGGTCTGCACTGTTCTAGTGCTTTATGTGTATTACTTTCATTAATCATCCTGACTTCTTTATAAAGAAGCACTTGTACTATCCTCATTTTATAAATGAGGAAACTGAGGCATAAAGAAATGGACTGTATCAATTATAGGTGGTGAATGGTAGGGATTCACATCTAGGCAGTCTGACTCCAGAGTGTGTGCTGTTAATTGTAATAGCATACTGCATCTCTCTCCTGGAATATAAAAGAAAGAAAGAAAGAAGCTGAAAGATAAGAAAGGTGAAGACAATATGTGAAAGAACATTTTATATTAAGAAATTTTTAATATTAACGTTTTCCCATTTAGTGAACAAATCTTTCTTACTTTTACTGATAATCCATTTTTTATCTACTTCATAAAATTTTGAGTGTTCTTAAAGGCATTGGTTGAAGATCCATTGATACCCAGTCCTTGACAGATGAGGTACCTGCAGTCTTGGAAGACATAGTGACATAGCTGGTTTGTAACAAAAAGTGCTTCAATTCATGCCTTCTGTCTCACACAATGAAGTGTGAGAATTGGGGCATAGCTTTTGGGCTTTTGAGATCCAAAGTAACCAGAGGTCATTCTGAAGGGATTATATTTAATTCTAGACCCTTTTACGCTCTAAGAAGTGAAAGATGGAATTGAGGATGCATCTTCTTCAGGGGCTACATTTCCAAGTAGACCACTTTCTTTTTGTTTGTTTGTTTGTTTCACTTTTTCTCTATAGCTCTCACCAACGGCACAGTTATACATAAATATAGCTGCTCATTGTATTACTTCCAATTTTATTGTGTAATTCTTCATTTTTCAATATTGAAAATGCTCTGATCATTTTCTAACCTTCTTGCAAATGAAAAGTCTACTATATATACATAAAGTACAGTATTAGTATCTACAAATAATTGCTTCGAGGGAAACGAGATTTTTTGATTTGGTGCCACAGCTAATTGGTTTCAATTATGTATAAATAAAGCCCAAACTACTTAGTCCTATGCCTTTCCTTTCTTTGTTGAGCTTGTTGAGCTTTAAAAAAATCTAAAATGTAATCAAAGTGATACGCATTATCAGAAATTTAATTGTAAATGTCTTAATTAAAATATGAATTCACACAAATACGGGGAGTAAGAAAATTAATTTTTCAGTAAATATATAAATAGGCTCCTAAAATTTATTATTGTCTTTTTAACATCTGGTTCCAAAAATCTTTTGTTTGTACTATATTAATTTGCCCTTATTTTATGTCTTTAAGTTCTTTCTTTTGTCTTTTAGATAACTTTTAAGATCTCCTCAATGAAGAAACGAGCTTGAGTCAGATATTTTGTAATATTTTGACATATTTAAGAGAAAGGAACAAGAGAGGGAAGCTTGTAAAATAAAGGCTTATATAAGAAGACATAAGAACAAGCAACTTAAACAGAAAATCAGAATTCTGGATAGACTTTAGAGTGATAAAGTGGATAGAATATGGTTTCCAGTATTGTTCCCTGTCATGAGTTCTGTTCAAACTCCTTTACCTGTAAAATTCTGCTCAAATTATTTGCCATCTCTGCAACTCAGCTTTCTTAATTCTAAAAATTAATCTGTATAAATTACTTCTCAAGTTGTTTTGAGAACATGTGACACCATCTAATCAAGTCATGGGTAAACACCTAATCAATATTTTGTTTTATATGTATATATTTTATTATACACATGATTTAAGGTAACATGCAATAACTTTTTTCTTTCTGTTAATGATTTATTCTGCAAAAATAAATTTGGAGATGATACCAGTTGATACAGAAAATTTTAAAAATACATATATTAAACACCTATTGCTTTTCTTACAGCATTAGATACAAAGAACATAAGGATAAGTAAAATAGTGCTCCTATTGCAAAGAACTTGTAAATTTTTTCTGCTGACCTCTGACAGAAGGACTTCCTTGGACTCAGTCTTGATTGTCTATGTTCTTTTAGGTAATATCCATGACAAGTCAAAAGGACTTAGTATATAGCCTTACAGCAGAATAATTTGAGTATTTCATTTAGTACTGAAAGGATTCATCTTGCATTAAATTTGAGTACAGTAGGTTTCCCTCATATTTTTTCCCCCATTGATTTGCTGGACAGAGTAAACAATTCTTTACTCTTATCTCATAAATCTTACTTTTCTTAGTCTTTGTCATCAACAAACACTTGTAAGTAGCTAGTAAGTGCAAGTCACTGTAATTAAATGGGTTTTTCTTTTTTGAAATTCTGTTGTTTACAATATTCTCTTGGCTTATCTCCCCTAGAAAGTTTGTACCTTAATCTATGCTTTAGACGAAGTTTATTGAATTTCTTTTATTGGCAATTCTCTGGTTATTAGAGAGATTGCACATAATTATTTAGATCCTCCTAGAACAACTCAGAGGGCCAAAATTAACCATTCCTGTTAATACAGCTTCTCTCTGGGGATCACTTGTTAGTTTATTTATTCTTTTACGTAAGTGCTTAATCAGTGCAAGCAATTAAAAGATATAGGGCATCTTGGTTGCTTTCTGCATTTCAAAGTATTTTTGATGTCTTTTCAAATCTCCCTATAGAGAGTTTTGTAATGCTTTTTGCAACAGAGAACTGCATGCAAGGACCCAAGGGTCAGGCCTTTTCTAATGTAAACTTAATGCCTTTGCTTCGTGAGCTAAGATCATTTATAAAACTCACAGAAGAGCAGATTCATCTGTTACCATGTATAGTAACATCTCAAAGAGACAACTAAACATGACAGTTGAGGGGATTTGCAAGTGAAAGAGAAAAACATGAGCAGAGTTGAGAGCCATATAATTATGCTCATTCACACTGTGACTAGTTTTAAAGTGATTTATTCAAAATGGTTACCAGTGTACTCTTAGTCCCCTTCTTTCTTGACTATGTGCTAATTCTGCTTTTGGCATTTGTCTATGGAATATATTTGTTCTTCCTCTTGAAAAGGAATTGTGCTATGTTTTAAGTAGTGTTTAAATCAGTTGATCATGTTTTGCAATTATTCCATAACGTTAGTTATTTGAATTTCAAGTTGCAGTGTTCTTAGAGAAAGCTTAATATCTTCATTATACATACAGTCATGGCTAGCTAATTAGCATCATGAATACTGCAGCTTAACCCTGGATGCCAGTATTTCTGACTTCAAGAATATACTGGATTTTCTCACTTTAAACAGTTTAGAAGGAAAAATATCATTGTTGAATTCTACTTCTTATTTCAAATAAGAAGCCCCCTTTAAGTGTCCAGACTTACTATAAATGCATTACAGTTCTTATCTATTGGTTTATAAATAAAAGCATCCTTGAATGTTTTCCAAAAGAGTAACGCGATTTACAATATAGTTAATGAAAATTAAGCTATATTGGTTTTCCGGGAGGGAAATTGCACTACCTAATTAATTTTAAAAATCACTGTTTACTTCTTCAGTTTATTGGGAAACAAGAAACAGATTCAAAATAATGAAGGTAAAGGAACACATTGCATTTTGACATCGTCCCTAATTAAAAGATCAGTGTTTTGGAGGCAATTTCATCTTGTTTGTGCTGCCATTTTAGTTGCCATTGTACTTAAAGCTTTCCTTCTCCTTTCTTATATAGGGGTTCTCAGCTTTTAAATAAAAGATGTGAAGGAATTATGATTATTTCTGTTTTCAGAATAAGTGTCCTAAAATTTTAATAATTTTAACATTTTTGTTTTGGTTTTTTATTTAGTGATTATTATACAATAGGCAAAACCATAGGTCAGTATAAATAAGAGAGGTAAATTGATTTGCACAAGGTTACATGTTTGGCAACGGCAGGCTAAAATGTGACTTCTAGATATCCAGTCTAGTGTTTTTTCCCTTATCTGAACTTATGGTGCCTTAGGATTCCTTGATTTGTGAAATTTCAGAAAATAGGCATTATGAGATTTCTAGCCCAGAGGCTGTACAGGAATGGCAACTTCTTTATTTGAGTGGTGACTTAGCCTAAGCTTTATATACATATAATCACACTCTACATTTGTGAAACATTTCATAGTTTAAAAAATTCTCTCTCATTCTCTCCTTCCCAACTTATCTTTCCCTCTCTTTCTTTCTTGCTTTCACTGTTTCAGAAAGTGGGAACTTTCTCTGAAATCTGAAATCTACATACAAGAAAATAAAATGAAATCATGGAAAAGGTACAGAAGCAACTTATGACATCTACAAGGGAGATGGCTAGAATTTTTTAGTATAAAACAAATTGACTGATTATCCTTACAGTGAAGACAAAGTTTGAAGTTTTTCAGAATGTGATTAAAAATGATGAATGATATGATCAAAATACCCTTCAAAATTCTGTTTTATTAATTTGTGTAAAAGTCTGATTTCCTTTGAACGAGGCCTTCCATAGTGAGAGTTGCCTTATGAGAGCTATCAGATCCTCACCATGAACTTAAATTGACTTAGACTGACTTCGACAGAAATGCCTAACCTACATTTCTTTCCATTTCTCTTCATCCTTTCAATGTCTTCCAAGCTGTATGATTCACCTTAATATGTAAAAATAAAGTAAAATATGTTTCTACATAATGGTCTTGATGTTAACATCTTTGATGCACAGTTGATGAAATGAAAGCTCAAACAGAAATACTGATTACAGTGGGGCAAATAGCTTACCAGAATTATTCTTATCTGGTCCTAAGATTTGGATTGGAGATATGGTAACACTTCCACTCACAAATCCATGAGGAAAAGATGGGAGAGGAAGGGTTGGGGTTTTAATGTGAACTATACCTTAGGTTAGAGAAGAGCCTGGGGACTGGCCAGAGGTCTCTTCTAGAATCGAGGTGGGTGGGGCACACAAATAGTTCTTATCCTTCCCCTGATCTTTCTATCTATGCTCTGATTTTGCACCTTGACTCTTTCAAAGCACTTCAGTTCTTCAGTGGTGGCATCCTCCTTGTCTCACCATTCTCTTTCTTCATACTAAATCATTCCTAATAGTACACCAAGATTTTTCTTTTTTTTTTTTTTTAATGTTTTATTATACTTTAAGTTCTAGGGTACATGTGCACAAAACGTGCAGGTTTGTTACATACGTATACATGTGCCATGTTGGTGTGCTGCACCCATTAACTCATCATTTACATTAGGTATATCTCCTAATGCTATCCCTCCCCACTCCCCCAACCCCATGACAGGCCCTGGTGTGTGATGTTCCCCTTCCTGTGTCCAAGTGTTCTCAGTGTTCAGTTCCCACCTATGAGTGAGAACATGCGGTGTTTGGTTTTCCATTCTTGCAATACTTTGCTGAGAATGATGGTTTCCAGCTGCGTCCATGTCCCTACAAAGGACATTGACTCACCCTTTTTTATGGCTGCATAGTATTCCACAGTGTATATGTGCCATATTTTCTTAATTCAGTCTGTCATTGATAGATGTTTGGGTTGGTTCCAAGTCTTTGCTATTGAGAATAGTGTCTCAATAAACATATGTGTGCATGTGTCTTTATAGCAGCATGATTTATAATCCTTTGGGTATATACACAGGAATGGGATGGCTGGGTCAAATGGTATTTCCAGTTCTAGATCCTTGAGCAATTGCCACACTGTCTTCCACAATGGTTGAACTAATTTACAGTCTGACCAACAGTGTGAAAGTGTTCCTATTTCTCTATATCCTCTCCAGCACCTGTTGTTTCCTGACTTTTTAATGATTGCCATTCCAACTGGTGTGAGATGGTATCTCATTGTGGTTTTGATTTGCATTTCTCTGATGGCAAGTGATGATGAGTATTTTTTCAAGTGTGTGTTGGTTGCTGCAGAAATGTCTTCTTTTGAGAAGTGTCTGTTCATATCCTTTGCCCACTTTTTGATGGGGTTGTTTTTTTCTTGTAAATTTGTTTGAGCTCTTTGTAGATTCTGGGTATGTGCCCTTTGTCAGATGGGCAAATTGCAAAAATTTTCTCCCATTCTGTAGGTTGCCTGTTCACTGTGATGGTAGTTTCTTTTGCTCTACAGAAGCTCTTTAGTGTAATTAGATCCCTTTTGTCAATTTTGGCTTTTGTTGCCATTGCTTTTGGTGTTTTAGACATGAAGTCCTTGCCCATGCCTATGTCCTGAATGGTATTGCCTAGGTTTTCTTCTAGGGATTTTATGATTTTAGGTCTAACATTTATGTCTCTAATCCATCTTGAATTAATTTTCATATAAGGTGTAAGGAAGGGATCCAGTTTCAGCTTTCTACATATGGCTAGCCAGTTTTCCCAGCACCATTTATTAAATAGGGAATCCTTTCCCCATTTCTTGTTTTTCTTAGGTTTGTCAAAGATCAGATGGTTGTAGATGTGTGGTATTATTTCTGAGGGCTCTGTTCTGTTCCATTGGTCTATATCTCTGTTTTGGTACCAGTACCATGCTGTTTTGGTTACTGTAGCCTTGTAGTATTGTTTGAAGTCGGGTAGCATGATGCCTCCAACTTTGTTCTTTTGGCTTAGGATTGTCTTGACAATGTGCGCTCTTTTTTGGTTCCATATGAACTTTAGTTTTTTCCAATTCTGTGAAGAAAGTCATTGCTAGCTTAATGGGGATGGCATTGAATCTATAAATTACTTTGGGCAATATGGCCATTTTCAGAATATTGATTCTTCCTATTCATGAGCATGGAATGTTCTTCCGTTTGTTTGAGTCCTCTTTTATTTCATTGAGCAGTGGTTTGTAGTTCTCCTTGAAGAGGTCCTTTGTGTCCCTTGTAAGTTGGATTCCTAGGTGTTTTATTCTCTTCGAAGCAATTGTGAATGGGAGTTCACTCATGATTTAGCTCTCTGTTTGTCTGTTATTGGTGTATAAGAATGCTTGTGATTTTTGCACATAGATTTTGTATCCTGAAACTTTGCTGAAGTTGCTTATCAGCTTAAGGATATTTTAGACTGAGATAATGGGGTTTTCTAAATATACAGTCATGTCATCTGCAAACAGGGACAATTTGCCGTCCTCTTTTCCTTTTTTTTTTTTTTTTAATTTATTTATTATTATTATACTTTAAGTTGTAGGGTACATGTGCATAATGTGCAGGTTTGTTACATATGTATACTTGTGCCATGTTGGTGTGCTGCACCCATCAACTCATCATTTACATCAGGTATAACTCCCAGTGCAATCCCTCCCCCCTCCCCCCTCCCCATGATAGGCCCCGGTGTGTGATGTTCCCCTTCCCGAGTCCAAGTGATCTCATTGTTCAGTTCCCACATATCAGTGAGAACATGCGGTGTTTGGTTTTCTGTTCTTGTGATAGTTTGCTAAGAATGATGGTTTCCAGCTGCATCCATGCCCCTACAAAGGACACAAACTCATCCTTTTTTATGGCTGCATAGTATTCCATGGTGTATATGTGCCACATTTTCTTAATCCAATCTGTCACTGATGGACATTTGGGTTGATTCCAAGTCTTTGCTATTGTGAATAGTGCTGCAATAAACATACGTGTGCATGTATCTTTATAGCAGCATAATTTATAATCCTTTGGGTATATACCCAGTAATGGGATGGCTGGGTCATATGGTACATCTAGTTCTAGATCCTTGAGAAATCACCATACTGTTTTCCATAATGGTTGAACTAGTTTACAATCCCACCAACAGTGTAAAAGTGTTCCTATTTCTCCACATCCTCTCCAGCACCTGTTGTTTCCTGACTTTTTAATGATCACCATTCTAACTGGTGTGAGATGGTATCTCATTGTGGCTTTGATTTGCATTTCTCTGATGGCCAGTGATGATGAGCATTTTTTCATGTGTCTGTTGGCTGTATGAATGTCTTCTTTTGAGAAATGTCTGTTCATATCCTTTGCCCACTTTTTGATGGGGTTGTTTGTTTTTTTCTTGTAAATTTGTTTGAGTTCTTTGTAGGTTCTAGATATTAGCCCTTTGTCAGATGAGTAGATTGCAAAAATTTTCTCCCATTCTGTAGGTTGCCTGTTCACTCTGATGGTAATTTCTTTTGCTGTGCAGAAGCTCTTTAGTTTAATGAGATCCCATTTGTCAATTTTGGCTTTTGCTGCTGTTGCTTTTGGTGTTTTAGACATGAAGTCTTTGCCCATGCCTATGTCCTGAATGGTACTACCTAGGTTTTCCTCTAGGATTTTTATGGTATTAGGTCTAACATTTAAGTTCTAATCCATCTTGAATTAATTTTCGTATAAGGAGTAAGGAAAGGATCCAGTTTCAGCTTTCTACTTATGGCTAGCCAATTTTCCCAGCACCATTTATGAAATAGGGAATCCTTTCCCCATTTCTTGTTTCTCTCAGGTTTGTCAAAGATCAGATGGCTGTAGATGTGTGGTATTATTTCTGAGGACTCTGTTCTGTTCCATTGGTCTATATCTCAGTTTTGGTACAAGTACCATGCTGTTTTGGTTACTGTAGCCTTGTAGTATAGTTTGAAGTCAGGTAGCGTGATGCCTCCGGCTTTGTTCTTTTGACTTAGGATTGTCTTGGAGATGCAGGCTCTTTTTTGGTTCCATATGAACTTTAAAGCAGTTTTTTCCAATTCTGTGAAGAAGCTCATTGGTAGCTTGATGGGGATGGCATTGAATCTATAAATTACCTTGGGCAGTATGGCCATTTTCACGATATTGATTCTTCCTATCCATGAGCATGGTATGTTCTTCCATTTGTTTGTGTCCTCTTTTATTTCACTGAGCAGTGGTTTGTAGTTCTCCTTGAAGAGGTCCTTTACATCCCTTGTAAGTTGGATTCCTAGGTATTTTATTCTCTTTGAAGCAATTGTGAATGGAAGTTCATTCCTGATTTGGCTCTCTGTTTGTCTGTTACTGGTGTATAAGAATGCTTGTGATTTTTGCACATTAATTTTGTATCCTGAAACTTTGCTGAAGTTGCTTATCAGCTTAAGGAGATTTTGGGCTGAGACAATGGGATTTTCTAAATATACAATCATGTCATCTGCAAACAGGGACAATTTGACTTCTTCTTTTCCTAACTGAATCCCCTTGATTTCTTTCTCTTGCCTGATTGCCCTAGCCAGAACTTCCAACACTATGTTGAATAGGAGTGGTGAGAGAGGGCATCCCTGTCTTGTGCCAGTTTTCAAAGGGAATTTTTCCAGTTTTTGCCCATTCAGTATGATATTGGCTGTGGGTTTGTCATAAATAGCTCTTATGATTTTGAGGTACGTTCCATCAATACCGAATTTATTGAGCGTTTTTAGCATGAAGGGCTGTTGAATTTTGTCAAAAGCCTTTTCTGCATCTATTGAGATAATGATGTGGTTCTTGTCTTTGGTTCTGTTTATATGCTGGATTATGTTTATTGATTTGCGAATGTTGAACCAGCCTTGCATCCCAGGGATGAAGCCCACTTGATCATGGTGGATAAGCTTTTTGATGTGTTGCTGAATCCGGTTTGCCAGTATTTTATTGAGGATTTTTGCATCGATGTTCATCAGGGATATTGGTCTAAAATTCTCTTTTTTTGTTGTGTCTCTGCCAGGCTTTGGTATCAGGATGATGTTGGCCTCATAAAATGAGTTAGGGAGGATTCCCTCTTTTTCTATTGATTGGAATAGTTTCAGAAGGAATGCTATCAACTCCTCCTTGTACCTCTGGTAGAATTCAGCTGTGAATCCATCTGGTCCTGGACTTTTTTTGGTTGGTAGGCTATTAATTATTGCCTCAATTTCAGAGCCTGCTATTGGTCTATTCAGGGATTCAACTTCTTCCTGGTTTAGTCTTGGAAGAGTGTAAGTGTCCAGGAAATTATCCATTTCTTCTAGATTTTCCAATTTATTTCCGTAGAGGTGTTTATAGTATTCTCTGATGGTAGTTTGTATTTCTGTGGGGTCGGTGGTGATATCCCCTTTATCATTTTTAATTGCATCGATTTGATTCTTCTCTCTTTTCTTCTTTATTAGTCTTGCTAGTGGTCTGTCAATTTTGTTGATCTTTTCAAAAAACCAACTCCTGGATTCATTGATTTTTTGGAGGGTTTTTTGTGTCTCTATCTCCTTCAGTTCTGCTCTGATCTTAGTTATTTCTTGCCTTCTTCTAGCTTTCGAATGTGTTTGCTCTTGCTTCTCTAGTTCTTTTAATTGTGATGTTAGAGTGTCAATTTTAGATCTTTCCTGCTTTCTCTTGTGTGCATTTAGTGCTATAAATTTCCCTCTACACACTGCTTTAAATGTGTCCCAGAGATTCTGGTATGCTGTATCTTTGTTCTCATTGGTTTCAAAGAACATCTTTATTTCTGCCTTCATTTCGTTATGTACCCAGTAGTCATTCAGGAGCAGGTTGTTCAGTTTCCATGTAGTTGAGCCTTTTTCATTGAGTTTCTTAGTCCTAAGTTCTAGTTTGATTGCACTGTGGTCTGAAAGACAGTTTGTTATAATTTCTGTTCTTGTACATTTGCTGAGGAGTGCTTTACTTCCAATTACGTGGTCAATTTTGGAGTAAGTACGATGTGGTGCTGAGAAGAATGTATATTCTGTTGATTTGGGGTGGAGAGTTCTATAGATGTCTATTAGGTCTGCTTGCTGCAGAGATGAGTTCAATTCCTGGATATCCTTGTTAACTTTCTGTCTCGTTGATCTGTCTAATGTTGACAGTGGAGTGTTGAAGTCTCCCATTATTATTGTATGGGAGTCTAAGTCTCTTTGTAAGTCTCTAAGGACTTGCTTTATGAATCTGGGTGCTCCAGTATTGGGTGCATATATATTTAGGATAGTTATCTCTTCCTGTTGAATTGATCCCTTTACCATTATGTAATGGCCTTCTTTGTCTCTTTTGATCTTTGATGGTTTAAAGCCTGTTTTATCAGAGACTAGTATTGCAACCCCCGCTTTTTGTTGTTCTCCATTTGCTTGGTAAATCTTCCTCCATCCCTTTATTTTGAGCCTATGTATGTCTCTGCGTGTGAGATGGGTCTCCTGAATACAGCAGACTGATGGGTCTTGACTCTTTATCCAGTTTGCCAGTCTGTGTCTTTTAATTGGAGCATTTAGTCCATTTACAGTTAAGGTTAAGATTGTTATGTGTGAACTTGATCCTGCCATTATGATATTAACTGGTTATTTTGCTCGTTAGTTGATGCAGTTTCTTCCAAGCCTTGATGGTCTTTACATTTTGGCATGTTTTTGCAATGGCTGGTACCGGTTGTTCCTTTCCATGTTTAGTGCTTCCTTCAGGGTCTCTTGTAAGGCAGGCCTAGTGGTGACAAAATCTCTAAGCATTTGCTAATCTGTAAAGGATTTTATTTCTTCTTCACTTATGAAACTTAGTTTGGCTGGATATAAAATTCTGGGTTTAAAATTCTTTTCTTTAAGAATGTTGAATATTGGCCCCCACTCTCTTCTGGCTTGAAGAGTTTCTGCCGAGCGATCTGCTGTTAGTCTGATGGGCTTCCCTTTGTGGGTAACCCGACCTTTCTCTCTGGCTGCCCTTAAGATTTTTTCCTTCATTTCAACTTTGGTGAATCTGGCAATTATGTGTCTTGGAGTTGCTCTTCTCAAGGAGTATCTTTGTGGCGTTCTCTGTATTTCCTGGATTTGAATGTTGGCCTGCCCTACTAGGTTGAGGAAGTTCTCCTGGATGATATCCTGAAGAGTGTTTTCCCACTTGGTTCCATTTTCCCCCTCACTTTCAGGCACCCCAATCAGACATAGATTTGGTCTTTTTACATAATCCCATACTTCTTGCAGGCTTTGTTCATTTCTTTTTCTTCTTTTTTCTTTTGGTTTTTCTTCTCGCTTCATTTCATTCATTTGATCCTCAATCGCTGACATTCTTTCTTCCAGTTGATCGAGTCGGTTACTGAAGCTTGTGCATTTGTCACGTATTTCTCGTGTCATGGTTTTCGTCTCTTTCATTTCGTTTATGACCTTCTCTGAATTAATTACTCTAGCCATCAATTCTTCCACTTTTTTTTCAAGATTTTTAGTTTCTTTGCGCTGGGTACGTAATTCCTCCTTTAGCTCTGAGAAATTTGATGGACTGAAGCCTTCTTCTCTCATCTCGTCGAAGTCATTCTCCGTCCAGCTTTGATCCGTTGCTGGCGATGAGCTGCGCTCCTTTGCCGGGGGAGATGCGCTCTTATTTTTTGAATTTCCAGCTTTTCTGCCCTGCTTTTTCCCCATCTTTGTGGTTTTATCTGCCTCTGGTCTTTGATGATGGTGATGTACTGATGGTGTTTTGGTGTAGGTGTCCTTCCTGTTTGATAGTTTTCTTTCTAACAGTCAGGACCCTCAGCTGTAGGTCTGTTGGAGATTGCTTGAGGTCCACTCCAGACCCTGTTTGCCTGGGTATCAGCAGGAGAGGCTGCAGAAGATAGAATATTTCTGAACAGCGAGTGTACCTGTCTGATTCTTGCTTTGGAAGCTTCCTCTCAGGGGTGTACTCCACCCTGTGAGGTGTGGGGTGTCAGACTGCCCCTAGTGGGGGATGTCTCCCAGTTAGGCTACTCAGGGGTCAGGGACCCACTTGAGCAGGGAGTCTGTCCCTTCTCAGATCTCAACCTCTGTGTTGGGAGATCCATTGCTCTCTTCAAAGCTGTCAGACAGAGTCGTTTGCGTCTGCAGAGCTTTCTGCTGCGTTTGTTATTGTTTACTGTGCCCTGTCCCCAGAGGTGGAGTCTACAGAGACAGGCAGGTTTCCTTGAGCTGCTGTGAGCTCCACCCAGTTCGAGCTTCCCAGCAGCTTTGTTTACCTACTTAAGTCTCAGCAATGGCGGGCGCCCCTCCCCCAGCCTGGCTGCTGCCTTGCCGGTAGATCACAGACTGCTGTGCTAGCAATGAGGGAGGCTCCGTGGGTGTGGGACCCTACCGGCCAGGTGTGGGATATGATCTCCTGGTGTGCCTGTTTGCTTAAAGCGCAGTATTGGGGTGGGAGTTACCCGATTTTCCAGGTGTTGTGTGTCTCAGTTCCCCTGGCTAGGAAAAGGGATTCCCTTCCCCCTTGCGCTTCCCAGGTGAGGCAATGCCTCGCCCTGCTTCAGCTCTCGCTGGTCGGGCTGCAGCAGCTGACCAGCACCAATCGTCTGGCACTCCCCAGTGAGATGAACCCAGTACCTCAGTTGAAAATGAGAAATCAACGGTTTTCTGTGTTGCTTGTGCTGGGAGTTGGAGACTGGAGCTGTTCCTATTCGGCCATCTTGCTCCGCCCTCGACTTCCTCTTTTCCTAATTGAATACCCTTTATTTCTTTCTCCTGCCTGATTGCCCTGGCCAGAACTTCCAACACTATGTTGAATAGGAATAGTGAGAGAGGGCATCTCTGTCTTGTGCCAGTTTTCAAAGGGAATGCTTTAAGTTTTTACACATTCAGTATAATATTTGCTGTGAGTTTGTCATAAATAGCTCTTATTATTTTGAGATATGTTCCATCAATACCGAATTTATTGAGAATTTTTAGCATGAAGGGCTGTTGAATTTTGTCAAAGGCCTTTTCTGCATCTATTGAGATAATCATGTGGTTTTTGTCTTTGGTTCTGTTTATATGCTGGATTACGTTTATTGATTTGCATATGTTGAACCAGCCTTGCATCCCAGGGATGAAGCCCACTTGATCATGGTGGATAAGCTTTTTGATGTGCTGCTGGTTTCAGTTTGCCAGTATTTTGTTGAGGATTTTTGCATCAATGTTCATCAGGGATATTGGTCTAAAATTCTCTTTTTTTGTTTTGTTTCTGCCAGGCTTTGGTATCAGGATGATGTTGGCCTCATAAAATGAGTTAGGGAGGATTCCCTCTTTTTCTATTGATTGAAATAGTTTCAGAAGGAATGGTACCAGGTCCTCCTTTTACCTCTGGTAGAATTCTGCTGTGAATCCATCTGGTCCTGGACTTTTTTTGGTTGGTAGACTATTAATTATTGCCTCAATTTCAGAGCCTGTTGTTGGTCTATTCAGGGATTCGACTTCTTCCTGGTTTAGTCTTGGGAGAGTGTATGTGTCCAGGAATTTATCCATTTCTTCTAGGTTTTCTAGTTTATTTGCGTAGAGGTGTTCATAGTATTCTCTGATGGTATTTTGTATTTCTGTGGGTTTGGTGGTGATATCCCCTTTATCATTTTTATTGCATCGATTTGATTCTTCCCTCTTTTCTTCTTTATTAGTCTTACTAGAAGTCTATCGATTTTGTTGATCTTTTAAAAAAATCAGCTCCTGGATTCATTGATTTTTTGAAGGACTTTTTGTGTCTTTGTCTCCTTCAGTTCTGCTCTGATGTTAGTTATTTCTTGCCTTCTTCTAGCTTTTGAATGTGTTTGCTCTTGCTTCTCTAGTTCTTTTAATTGTGATGTTAAGGTGTCAATTTTGGATGTTTCCTGCTTTCTCTTGTGGGCATTTAGTGCTATAAATTTCCCTCTACACACTGCTTTAAATGTGTCCCAGAGATTCCGGTATGTTGTATCTTTGTTCTCATTGGTTTCAAAGAACATCTTTATTTCTGCCTTCATTTCATTATGTACCCAGTAGTCATTCAGGAGCAGGTTGTTCAGTTTCCATGTAGTTGTGTGGTTTTGAGTGAGTTTCTTAATCCTGAGTTCTAGTGTGATTGCACTGTGGTCTGAGAGACAGTTTGTTATAATTTCTGTTCTTGTACATTTGCTGAGGAGTGGTTTACTTCCAACTATGTGGTCAATTTTGGAATAAGTGCGATGTGGTGCTGAGAAGAATGTATAGTCTGTTGATTTAGGGTGGAGAGTTCTGTAGATGTCTATTAGGTCTGCTTGGTGCAGAGCTGAGTTCAGTTCCTGGATATCTTTGTTAACTTTCTGTCTTGTTGATCTGTCTAATGTTGATGGTGGAGTGTTACAGTCTCCCATTATTATTGTATGGGAGTCTAAGTCTCTTTGTAAGTCTCTAAGGACTTGCTTTATGAATCTGGGTGCTCCAGTATTGGGTGCATACATATTTAGGATAGTTATCTCTTCCTGTTGAATTGATCCCTTTACCATTATGTAATGGACTTCTTTGTCTCTTTTGATCTTTGATGGTTTAAAGTCTGTTTTATCAGAGACTAGGATTGCACCTCCTGCTTTTTTTTGTTTTCCATTTGTTTGGTAGATCTTCCTCTATCCCTTTTATTTGAACCTATGTATGTCTCTGCACGTGAGGTGGGTCTCCTGAATACAGCACACTGATAGGTCTTGACTCTTTATCCAGTTTGCCAGTCTGTGTCTTTCAACTGGAACATTTAGCCCACTTACATTTAAGGTTAATATTGTTATGTGTGAATTTAATCCTGTCATTATGATGTTAGCTGGTTATTTTGCTCGTTAGTTGTTGCAGTTTCTTCCTAGCATCAATGGTCTTTACATTTTGGCATGTTTTTGCAGTGGCTGATTGTTCCTTTCCATGTTTAGTGCTTCTTTCAGGAGCTATTGTAGGGCAGGCCTGGTGGTGACAAAATCTCTAAGCATTTGCTTTTCTGTAAAGGATTTTATTTCTCCTTCATTTATGAAACTTAGTTTGACTGGATATGAATTTCCGGGTTGAAAATTCTTTTCTTTAAGAATGTTGAATATTGGCCCCCACTGTCTTCTGGCTTGTAGAGTTTCTGCTGAGAGAACCGCTGTTAGTCTGATGGGCTTCCCTTTATGGGTTACCTGCCCTTTTTCTCTCTGGCTGTCCTTAACATTCTTTCCTTCATTTCAACTTTGGTGAATCTGACAATTATGTGTCTTGGAGTTGCTCTTCTCGAGGAATATCTTTGTGGTATTCTCTGAATTTCCTGAATTTGAATGTTGGCCTGTCTTGCTCGGTTTGGAAGGTTCTGGATAATATCCTGAAGAGTGTTTTCCAACTTGGTTCCATTCTCCCTGTCACTTTCAGGTACACCAACCAGACGTTGATTTGGTCTTTTCACATAGTCCCATATTCCTTGGAGGCTTTGTTCATTTCTTTTTACTCTTTTTTCTCTAACCTTCTCTTCTCACTTCATTTCATTCATTTGATCTTCAATCACCGATACTCTTTCTTCCAGTTGATTGAATCAGTTACTGAAGCTTGTGCATTTGTTGTGTAGTTCTCATGCCGTGGTTTTCAGCTCTATCAGGTCATTTAAGGACTTCTCTACGTTGGTTATTTTAGTTAGCCATTCATCTAATATTTTTTCAAGGTCTTTAACTTCTTTGTGATAGGTTCGAACTTCCTCCTTTAGCTCAGAGAAGCTTGGCCATCTGAAATCTTCTTCTCTCAACTCGTCAAAGTCATTCTCTGTCCAGCTTTGTTCTGTTGCTGGTTAGGAGCTGCGTTGTTTTAGAGGGGGAGAGGCACTCTGATTTTTAGAATTTTCAGCTTTTCTGCTCTGTTTTTTCCCCATCTTTACATTTTTATCTACCTCTGGTCTTTGATGATGGTGATGTACAAATGGGGTTTTGGTATGGATGTCCTATCTGTTGGTTAGTTTTCTTTCTAACAGTCAGGACCCTCAGCCGCAGGTCTATTGGAGTTTGCTCGAGGTCCACTCCAGACCCTGTTTGCCTGGGTATCAGTAACGGAGGTTGCAGAAGAGTGAATATTGCTGAACAGCAAATGTTGCTGCCTGATTGTTCCTCTGGAAACTTCATCTCAGAATGGTACCTGGCCATGTGAGGTGTCGGTCTGCCCCTACTGGGGGCTGCCTCCCAGTTAGGCTACTCGGGAGTCAGGGATCAACTTGAGGATGCAGTCTGTCTGTTCTCAGATCTCAAACTCTGTGCTGGGAGAACCACTACTCTCTTCAAAGCTGTCAGACAGGGACATTTAAATCTGCAGGGGTTTCTGCTGCCATTTGTTTGGCTATGCCCTGTCCCAGAGGTGGAGTCTACAGAGACAGGCAGGCTTCCTTGAGCTGCGGTGGGCTCTACGCAGTTCGAGCTTCCCGGCTGCTTTGTTTACCTACTCAAGCCTCAGCAATGGCGGACACCCCTCCCCCAGCCTTGCTGAATCACTGGAACCCAGGAGGCAGAGGCTGAGTTAGATCTCAGACTGCTGTACTAGCAATGAGGGAGGCCTCGTGGGTGTGGGACCCTCTGAGCCAGGCACAGGATATAATCTCCTGGTGTGCCGTTTGATAAGACCCTTGGAAAAGCACAGTATTAGGGTGGGAGTGACCCGATTTTCCAGGTGTTGTGTGTCACAGTTTTCCTTGGCTAGGAAAGGGAATTCCCTTCCCCTTTGTGCTTCCCGAGTGAGGTGATGTCTCGCCCTACTTTGGCTCTCACTTGGTGGGCTGCACCGCTGTTCTGCACCCACTGTCTGACACGCCCCAGTGAGATGAACCTGGTACCTCAGTTGGAAATGCAGAAATCACCTGTCTTCTGTGTCGCTCACACTGGGAGCTGTAGCCTGGAGGTGTTCCTATTTGGCCATCTTGGACAGTTCTTCCAAGATTTTTCAAAATCTTTCTGCTTAAAAAGAGAATAACCTAAAGCCTTCCCTTGGATCTTCCTTAAACCACAACTGCTCATCTCCGTTCTTTCTATAATAACCTTTTTGATGTTTTGTCGGTATCCATCAACCCTAATTCTTCATACACCATTCACTCTTCAAACCACTTCAATCCCTTTTTACCCCCATTGCACCCTTGAAATTGTTCTTGTTGAAGATCTCCATGCTACCAAATCTAGTGTTCTGCTTTGCCTTAATCTTACCCCATCTCTCACCAGTATCAATAAAATTGCCTAATTTCTCTGTTGAATCACTGTCCTTTCTTGCCCTCCTAGCCATCATGCACTTAAAAGAAATGTTTTCATGTTCTCCTCCTTCTTTGCTACTATTTTTTTTTGTTTGTTTTTTTAATGATTCTGAAATCTTTGAATGCTTCAGAGCCTCTCCTCTTTTCCTACATTCTCTTGTACACTTCTCTACTTAGGTAATATTATTCAGTTCCATGAGCCTGAAACTGCCTGTAGGTTGATGATTCTGAAGTTCATATTAACTGCCTAACCTGCAACCCTGAGCTCCAGATTTGTTCATTTATCTGTTCTGCATCTCTACTGAGATGTCTCAAGGTTGTTTCAAACCTTACATGTCCAAAACGAAAATTTTGGTTTCTAAATTATCACTTAAATCTGTGGTTCTGGCCAGGCAGTGTGGCTCACTCCTGTAATCCCAGCACTTTGGGAGGCCAAGGTGGGTGGATCACCTGAGGTCAGGAGTTCAAGACCAGCCTGGCCAACATGATGAAACCCCGTCTCTATTAAAAATACAAAAATTAGCTGGGTGTGGTGGCGGGCACCTGTAATCCCAGCTACCCAGGGGGCTGAGGCAGGAGAATCACTGGAACCCAGGAGGCAGAGGCTGCAGTGAGCCGAGATAATGCCACTGCACTCCAGCCTTGGGGACAGAGCAAGACTCCATCTTTAAAAAAAAAAAAAAAAAAAAAAAAAAAAAAAAGCTTTGGTTCCCCTAATCATCCCCATTTCTCCATCTTTCTCAGCTTTTCTTCTTCTCAACCCAAAAACACAAAAGCCATTCTTGATTTCCTCCTGTCATTCACTTATTTCATACCTTATGCATCATAAAATCTTATAGTTCTGCCTCTGAAATTCAGCTCCAATCTTGCGGTTTCTTATTCTTCTAAGTATCTGCTACTCTACACATACAATCCACTTAGGAGCCATGGTCACCTTTTTTTCTTTTTTTTAATAGACTTTATTTTTTAGATTAATTATTAGTTCACAGCAAAATTGAGTAGAAGATAGAGAGATTTACCACATACACATTGCACTCACACATGCACAGCCTCCCCCATTGCCAACATCCCTACCAGAGTCTTGTTACAATTGCTGAACCTATGTTGACATATCAGCCAGAGTCCACAGTTTACATTATTAGTAACTCTTGGTGCTGTATACTCTGTGGGTTTGGACAAATTTATAATGGCATGTATCTACCATTACAGTATCATACCGAGTAGTGTTACTGTTCTAAGAATCTTCTGTGCCCCACCTATTCATCCCTCTCTCCTACCTAAGCTCTTGCATCTGCTGGATGTATTTTTAGTTTTACTACCTTCATAATTTTGTATTTCCAAGAACGTTATAGTTGGAATCATACAGTATGAAGCCTTTTCAGGTTGCCTTCTTTCACTTAGTAATATGCATTTAAGTTTCTTCCATGTCTTTTCATGGCTGGATAGCTCATTTCATTTAGCACTGAATAATATTCCATTGTCTGGATATACCCCAGGTTATTTATCTGTTTGCTAAGTGAAGGACATCTTGGTTGCTTCCAGATTTTGGCAAGTATAAATAAAGTTGCTGTACACATCCGTGTGTAGGTTTTAGTGTACACATAAGTTTTCAACTCCTTTGGGGCAAATACCAAGGATCACAGTAGCTGGATTGTATGGTGAGAGTATGTATAATTTCATTTAAAAGTGTCAAACTGTTCTCCAAAGTGACTGTACCATTTTGTATCCCCATCAGCAATGAATGGGAGTTCCTATTGTTCCACATCCTTGCCAGCATTTGGTGTTGTAGTGTTTTGAATTTTAACCATTCTAATAGGTGTGTAGTGATATCTTGTTTTAATTTGCATTTCTCTATGAGGTTGTGAAGCATCTTTTCCACAGTAATCTTTTAGGAAAGTCATTTTCCTCCTTAAAATTTGTTATTTATTCCCCATTGCTTTAAAAAAACAAAAAACTACCATGACCCAAAAGGCCTGCATGATCTGGCACATGTATAGCTTAGTCATCTTGGTATATCTTGTTGCTATAATGAATTACCAGACCCTAGTGGCTTAAAACAACACAGATTTATTTTCTTACAGTTCAGTATGTCAGAAGTTCAGCATGGACATCACTAGGCTAGAATCAAGGAGGGCTGCCTTCCTTTCTGGAGGTTCCAGGGCAGAATCTGTTTCCTTCCTCTTAAAGTGTTGGCAGACTTCAGTTCCAAGTGGTTGTGGGACTGATGTCTTTATTTCCTTGCTGGGTGACATCCAGGCCACTCTCAGCTTCTTTAGGCCTTTATCTAGTACTTGCACATGGGCCACTATAGCTCAGAACCAGCAATAAGGCATCTTATACACTTCAAGCTCTTGTCTCTCTGATCATTATTCTATAGTCGTTTCTTTCTCTGACCACAGCCTGGGAAGCGTCTCCACTTTTAAGAACTCCCATCATCAAAATGGGCCCTTTAAATAACCCAGGGTAATTTTCTCTCTCTGTGTCTGTACCTTTAGTGACATCTGCACAGTCCTTTTGGCATGAATCTAAAGGTTCCTACAGACATGAGCATCTCTGGAGGGCTGTTATTCTGCCTAGCATACATCTCACATAACCTTGAACTCCAGCCTCCGGGGAGAGTAGCCTCCTTCCTGTCCTCAAATCTGTAAAGCACCCCCTACCTTGGAGAATTTGCATTTCCTGGGCCTTCCTGCTAGGATCTTTTCCTCTGGTTCTGTGCATGACAGCTGACTTAGCTAGGGTTGGATCTAAAAGTAAGTCAGATTAAACCCATAGGGATTTAGGGAGTTGAAGTTACAAGAATTTGGGGATGACAGAAGCTGTAGACAAAAGATTCAATCTGACAAGCATGATATTAATAACTTTACTCACTCCCGTTTGGGCTGTTGGTCTCTAGTTCTCGGGTACATTGGCCCTGATGAATTGTTAAGGTTAGAGAAAGTTTTGGGCACCTTATTTTTTTCCTGCAATTGACATTCACTCTTTCTTTGCAGGTAAGAAAATAATTAAATAAGGATTTAACAAAAGTAATCATGCAACTTCATTTTTCATTGCTTTTATTCTCTAATGCTAGACTTTTTCTTTTAGCATAAGGAGTTAGTAGGCTAGTGATATTTTGAAACTGAAACACGTACTCAAAGAGGGCATTACTACTGAGAAAGAATGAGAGTACCATTCATTTTTTAGATACCAGTTTGTTTTAAAGTATATATTGCTGAGTTGCTAAGGATTTTTTCCCAAATAATAATGAGCTCCTGCTTGTTAATCTTTATCTGTTTGCATGGAGAATGAGCAAATATATATTGTATAACTGTTAACTAGCAAACAAGTAGAGCATATAGAATGAAGCAAGTGGTATGACAGCTCTCCTGGTGTGATGACCCTCCACAGACATCCATCTCCTTATGTTTGAAGATACAGTACAGTTCTTAGAAATGTCATTGCTATTTACAACTCAACATTAATTTGAGACTGGTAAATCAATCAATCAATCAATCAATCAAAATGTCTCTTTTAAAACAGTACCATTTTTTAAAAAAAGACAAACAAATTGGCCTCAGGATTGATTTGGAGTTTGATGGACTGAAGAAAAAAAGCTTTTCCCAATTTACATTCTGAGAAATGTAAGCCTTGCATTTAATTCTGTTGCTTCACACTGAGTAAGGAAAATGGTGTCTCTCAGGACATGTTCTGACATAATAACAATGAAATGGGCCAGTCTGAAATGGGGTAAGAACTGGAATTCAGGAAATGGAATGCAGGTATGGAATGGGATTAGACATGAGGCAGAATTCCAGCCGTTCTGGAAAAATCTAGCTACTGTCAACTAGCACTTGTTAAGGCTATTGATTGGCTGAGGGTGTTGGCAGAAGAAAAGTGAATTAGATGGCCCTGGAGGTAGAATTCATAACATGTTGATGGAAAATCTATGAGCAGATAACAGTGAAAAACAGAACTTTATGAGTCCTTGGAGGTAAGCATGCAGGCAGAATGAGGGAGTACCTTGTTTCTGAGGGTCTAAAGCACGTAGTTCAACATAAGGGTCCCAGTATTAGGGATGTGATGAAGGTAGGCATTGGGATTGGAGACAGAGTGAAGCTACCTGAATGCAAAACCACATGACCATTAGGTTGATTTCATGCTCAGTTACAGGTCATGGAGACAGAGCTGCTTTAGTCTATCCTGGCTGGGGTCACAAATGGGTTTCTCACAATAAGAGACTAGTCTGTTGAGCTTATAAGTGGGCTCAGGACCCCAGTCACAGGGTTATGGAGAAATGATTCCAGAGCATTATCCAAAATTTATGGCACTCCTATTTATTTATTTTACTAATTTTTCTCTCATTCGCCACTCCAATCCTACTTTTAAACCCATTTTTATCCCTTTCTCTTCTCTCCTTTGGTTCTTGGCAAAAGAACTTGGAGGCTCTGAGGTTTCAGTGGCAGTAAGGAAAATATTGTATCAAAGGGAACCATTTTTTAAGCATTTGGGAAGTCCTAACATAGACGTTTCTGTACATTTTTGAAAGGGGATATTTTACAAATAATTATCAAGTGAAGGAAAGTGCAATTATCCACTTGGGCAAAGAGAGATTGGATTATCAGTAACTGGTGTGATAAATTCATTTTCTTAAGGAAACAAAGGCCTTTTATAGCGTTAACTGCAATGCCAGAGATGTGTTACAAAGAATTTTCTCAAATTATTTTCTTATTTTTCTTTCTATTATCCTTTATTCAGCAGGAGTTTATTTTATTTTTCATCTTTCTTGTGATTTTTAAGATTTGTACTGAATGCACAAGAGGGCTAAAATACAACCTTATCTTGGTGTAGAGACTTGCCACCCAGCTGGTAGTTTTATTGTAAGAACAGTTACCTGGGGAGGTGATTTACTGGTAAGAATAAAGGTAGTGTATCCTGTTATCTTCCCAGTGTTTCTCTAACTGACTCATTAGAGTATGGTATATGGAATTCAGTGGGGACTTGAGTTCTGAATCTGGACGTTTCCTAACTGAAACCCTAAATAAGGAAGAGGGAATAATGGAATCTCAAAGATCTGTATTTCCAGTAGGATATGGTTGCTCATTAAGATATAAACACCATTTTGACGTAAGATAAATAGGCAAAGGGATGTTACATATAACTCTTAGCCTCACATTAATACAGTCCATATTAATAACATCATGCTGTCATGAACCACCTTATTGAATTATGTAACATAGAAAAAGGACTTTAAAAGTCCTGCTGGATATCATATGTCCAAATAGGACTATTTCTGAATCCACAACTATTACAGAAACAAGCTTTGCTGCAAATGATTTTGACTTTCCTGACTTATCTTTCCACACAATGAGGGATGTCTTTTGATTCTCTCATATACAGTAGTCACATCTTGCCAGTGAGTGAATTACTTGACTTTGGATGATGCATTATTGCTTCAGGTGCTTGGGTGCCCTTTGGTACATCATATAGAGTGCTGTTAAGCTCTGTAATAACCTGGGAAAATGAATTTACTCTCAAATCAGTATTTCTTTCCTTTGCAAAAGAGCTATTGTAAATAACTTGTGACCCTTCTTGCTCTTACTTTACCCCAGCCCCTTCTCATATCTTATGACTTACCCAGTACCACACTGGTATCCCCTGGGTATTCAGGATTGCCCACCCTAATGAATCATTGAGTTGCATAATCTTGACCTTTTATTATCTTCCTCCCTCAGTTTCTTGCCCTCTGTATTTGTTATCTACTGCTATGTAACAGATTGCACTGAAAGTTAGTAACTTCAAATAACATATTTATTATCTCACAGTTTCTGTGAGATAGGAATTCTGAAGCAGCTTAGCTCTGGTTCTGGGTCAGGATCTCTCAGGAAGTTGCTGTCAAGACATTGACTGGGGCTGTATTTAAGTGACGTCTTGACTGGTACTGGAAGATCTGCTTCCAAGATGGCTCATTCACATGGTTGTTGGCAGGAGGCCTCAGTCCTTTGTCACATGGGTCTCTCCGTGGGGTTTGTGAAATATCCTTTTGATAGGTCAGCTGGCTTTTCTCCGAGTGAGTGATGTCTTTTATCACCTAGGCCTGAAAATCATATAATTCCTCCATATTCTCTTCATTGGTAGCAGGTCACTAAATACAGCTCACACACACACAGGGAAGAAAATTAAGCTCTACTCTTGAAGGGAGGTGCGTCAAAGAATCGATGGACATATTTTTAAAACCACTTGCTATGGTTTGGGTATTTTTCCCCTTTAAACTTCATATGAAATTTGATCCTCAGTGTTGGAGGTGGGACCTGATAGGAAGTATCTGGGTCATGGAAGCAGGTCTTTCATGAATAGATTAATGCCGTTTCTCACTCTATTAGTTTCCATTAGAGCTGGTTGTTAAAAAGCGCCTGGCACCTCCCCCTCTCTCATGCTTCCTCTTTCACCATATGATTTCTGCCTATGCAGGCTCCTCTTTCCCTTGTGCCACAAGTGGAAGCAATCTGAGGCCTTCACCAGATGCAGATGGCCAGTCTCGAACTTTCAAGCCTTCAGAATCATGAGTCAAATAAACTTTTTTTTAAAAAATAAATTACTCAGCCTCAGATATTCCTTTATAGCAACACAAAATGAACTAAGACACCACCATATCTTACATACTCCACCCTTGCCTTCAATTCGCCTCTCTCACATCTTCTGACCTCAGGTGATGATATGACTGTTAAATAAACTAAAATAATTAGGAGTAGTTGTATTAAAATATTTAACTCCTTTGGGCAACATAGTATAAAAATGAAAAAAAAGCAGGCAGCCATTTTATATTCTAGCTCTGCCATTTAATAATTAACGACTTTGGAAAATTATTTAACCTTTATAACACTCACTTTAGTCAACTATAATATGGGCATTTTGGTATCTACCTTGCAGGATGTAATGCAGAGCAGAGGTCATACATGTAAGGCACTGAAGACAGCATTTTAGGTGCAACAGGTGTGTGATAACTTGTAGTTGTAATAACAATAACACCTAATTATTATGGTAGGTTTTGATTACATTTGGGACTTCTGGTGACCTTGGCATAACTTTCTAAATGGTAGAAATCACCGTGGCAGATGGATGTGAAGTGACTTTTTTATCAGAGCGCTCCTCAGTCCAAAGACTTACTTTCATCCCCCACTCAGCCTGTCCTTCCATGATCTCTGCCCTGAGGCTTCAGTGCATCTTAGTGGAAATGTCAGTCCACGTAAGGTCCTAGATCTGAGCACTTGCTCTACCACCTATGAGCTGGGTGGCCTTAGGCAAACTTTCCAAGCTTTGTAAGTCATCTTTTCTCATACATATATTTAGGAATACTTATTTCTTTCTTGCAGTGCAGTGAATCAGCATTGTTTCTCCAATGGATACTTCATTCTTTTGTTCAAGGCAGTAGTTCTAAAACATGACTGTACATTGCAATCTCCAGGAGCTCTTTAAAAATTCCAAAGGACTGGTCCCACCCCAGAGATTCTGATTTAATTGATCTAGGGGCCAGATGGTGCCCACACATCTGGGGTTTTTTAAGCCTCCTAGGTATTCCTAATATGTTAAGAACTACTGATTAGATTAATAATTTTATCTCCTATAACAGGTGTGAAATCAATTAGACCAAAGTTAAAATAGTCTAAATACAATTATTTAAATCCTATGTTTCCATGCTTTTGTGCTTTCATTTTTTCCCCTTGATAAATTATTTCACTTCTCTCCATATATATTTGACTCATTTGTTCTGTAGCTTCTAATTCTATTATTCTTGCTTAACTCAAACCCCAAATTCTCCTTTGTGCTGATGTTATATATTCTACTTTTTGAAGTAATAAGAAAGGAATAAGCAAGTACAGATTCGCAGTGTTACTTTTAAGTAGAATATTCTTCCAGTCGGAGAAATGATACCATGTTGTTTTGGTGGAAGTGTGCGAGCATCTTGCATGCTCTGTAAGAACCGTCAATGCGTGGTGCCATTGGCACACTGGACTGTGTATTGGCAATGGTGCACATAGCAGATGGGGTTGAGTGTAGGCAGTCAAGTGTTCAAGCTCTGTCTCTGAATTGACTAATGGTTCTGATGGCAGAAATTCAAGGCCAAAGCACTGGGATGCCAGTCTTTGTGTTGTATTGAGTGTCTGCAATTAAATCTATGGGACCGTTCCCTTTCTGCTCTAACTCAGATTTAATTAATTTTGAATTAAAACAAATAGTTTCTATGACCACATGAGGTATATTTTGGGTTTGTCTGATCAGCATTAGTGTAATGAAGTCTCCACCCTTTCGTTATCCCCCACAAAAGACCCCTAAGAAGCTGATTTAAAATGCTATCCAAAGTGGCATGTTGCTGCTAAATATTTTGATATGTATAGGGCATTTTCATATCCGTGTCCTATGTAGTGAATCTGTAGGTGTCCTCTTGGAAAATGCCAGTGACCTAATGTAGCATAGAATCAGCATGGGTATTTGGCACTCCTCCACAACTCTGAGAAGGTCATTTGTCAGGGCTTTCTGAACTCTTTCAAGCTAGGTCCTGGTCTAAAATAAAGATATAGTATAAAATGTAGTTTGCAGTTTGAAGTTTGTCATTGTACATTACCTGGTTATTGTTCTCAGAATTAAATCTATTAGTTAAAGCAAAGCTCTGTCCTAGTGTATCATGAATTTAGTTTCCAAGATCATGAATTTAGTTTCCATGTGAGTTATTTAGCTTTATTCTATTGCATTATTACAGATTGCTCTTTTAATCCTGCTAGAGGCTTTGTGTCTTCCCTTTTGAAAAAGAAGTTGCTGATCAGTGTCATTACAGCTCCTTTACTAGAATATTGTAAAGCCCAAGTGCCCACACCCAAGAGTGACAACAGCACATTAGATGACAAGCACCCCAAATCTAAAGTTATTATTTATTTGAATATGTTTCTGCATACAAATGAAGTGCTCTTTGCTTCTAGTAGAAGCGTGTTGTATGGTATGAGTCTTCAATGGATCACTGAAGCCAAGGCCTTTGTAGGCTGAATTTTTGTGAAGCTGCCCACTGTGATAAGAATAATCCAGCACACAAGGTATTCAGCTACATCATGACAGAGGAACAGCTCTTCTAGCTTTTGCCTAAGTAAATTGTACTCAATTACTTGTAGACTTTATATATTTATGTAATTGAGTGTTTGTTCTGCATTTTCTATGTTGGAAGACCATTTAACTCAGATTATTTGGCTTTGTGTGTGAACACCAGTACATTATTTTGAGTAATGTTGGAACTGAGTTTATATAATCTGTTTCTTATGTTGTTTTCATCCTGTTTCCTTCCTTTTAGAGACTCCAAGAGTAGAAACATCCATGGGTACTGGAATTGGGTAATTAGAATGATTTGGAAAATCCTGCCAGTAGGTCACCCAGGATGCTGCCTGATAGTGTCTGACAGTTGACGTAGAGTGTGAACTGAGTGGCAGGATGAAACTCTGCTTGCTTAATTCAACAATTCGACATTCTCCATGGCTAGCTCTGTGCTGAGACATGCAGATGAATGTCTTATAGCATTCTCCTTCTTATCTACTTTAATTCTATTATTATACAGTTAGAAAACTGAAAGAAGTTTCCTAAGAGTTGTAAGGCTGTAACTTCAGGGTTATGTGCAGTTCTACATAGCTCCCAATTTGGCATTTTAGGAAAACTGCTATTATAGCAAACAGCTGCTATTTGCTGTGAGTAAAAGAAATTCCGAATTTTGTCAATGATTTAACATAATATTATGATGAAAAAACCCACAGTTAACTTAATGAAACACAAATGGAGAAAAAAAGTGTCATTGATTTCATTGCCTAGCAGGTATTCTCTAAATGTGATGTGTTAGTGCCATTATTTAAGTCACTGGCAAATTCTAGCTGCTGTCTATTTTTAGTTTTATTTCCAAGACTAGGGTCGTCAAAGTCCCTGAGCACAGCTATAAATTCTGACACAGTTATCTTTGTATTAGTAGAAAGAGATTAGGCTATGTTTGAGTAACAGACCCTGAAACATTAATAGCTTAACATACACAAGTCTAGTTTTTGCTCATGCAAAGTCTGCTGCCTGTCCACCAGCTCTCCAGGGTAGCTCTCTTTATGCAGTGACTTGGGGAATACACTCTGATACCATCTTGTGGCTCTTTTATCTCAAATGTGGCTTTTAGTTCCTTGTGACAGGGAAAACAAAGAGACTTAAAGAACTTGTACCTACACTTTTGCTTATAGCTCATAGTCCGGAGCTATCTAGGGAATGTGTGTCCAGGTAGATGAGGATGAAAGGGGCCTGATAAACACAGAGCATTATCACGACCATACTTTAATTTCATTCTCTTCACTTTCCTTCCCTGGACTTCATTATTTCATGTACAATTGCCTGCAATTGTCTCCATACTGGTCTTCCTAGCTTTGGTCTCTGACATCTATAGTACATTCTGAACGCTACTGCCAGAACAATATTCTTTAAACACTGGTTTCTATCAGTTCTTTGCTGCAACATCTTCAACCGTCCCTCCTCCACCATTGATTATGTATAACCTCTACATTTCCCAGTGTGTGTCAGGTAAGACTTTATTGTTTGTCTCTAGGCTACATTTCTAAGCTTATCCCTATGTATCTCCAACATGAACACTCAACTTGAATTCCCAACTCCAGCATTAAACTCATGCTTTTCTAAACATGCATTGCCCAGGTCTACCTCTGCATCACAATTTTCACTCTGCCTTCTGTCTCTATCTATCCCTGAGTGTTCCCAGTACAGGAGTCCAAGATAATTGCTGTATCTCTGCTGTATGCTCATCCCATCTATTATTCGTGTCATTCAGCTGGCATTGCTGACTCTTATCATTACTTAACTCTTCGTGGGCATTTGTCTTATCTCTTCTATCAGGTCACTTGCAGAACAGGTGCTATATATACCCTTGTACATCCCAAAGATTTCTGGAAGATGCTAAATACACAGTAGTGTGTGGTAAGATTTATTGAGAAGAATAGATGCTTGAATGATTAATGACTAGGTATTCTTAATTTGCTTTATATCACCCATAAGCTTTGGTTTCTTATAAAGTTAATGTTAACATTATGATGGGATTTATACTTTTATTTCTTATGTGAGATCTATGGCTTAGAAGTCTTAAGATGAATCTTGTGATTCCTACTGATACTATCTTTGCTTGGTTTTTATAAACAGAGTTTTAAAGTCTTTTCATTAATGGCCCAGGCAAGTTCATGGTTCATAGTAGTGAATGGTGGTGCTGTATTATGGTTTAAATCAATGTCTTAATACCATGATTAGGAAGGGGCTACACAGGTAACAGCACAAGGCTTTGGAGCCAGACAGTGGTGGGTTCAAATCCTAGAACCTACAACTAGTGGCTCTGTGGCTTTGGGGACTTGGCTGTCTTGAAGAACTTTACGTGTTTCTGTAAAATGGTAAGAATAACTACCTCTATCACAGAATTGTTGAGATGAAATGACAAAGTCTACAAGACACTAATGACAGTGCCTGACAGGTAGTTTTTGCTCAAAAATAGTTAATTTACCACTCACAATGCTGGAGTTGGGAATTCAAGTTGAGTGTTCATGTTGGAGATGCATAGGGATAAGCTTAGAAATGTAGCCTGGAGACAAACAATAAACAAACAATTATTTAAGAAAATATAAATGTCACTTTATTGGTTTGTACAAAGTCACATTTATCTTTCTGTATTTTCTTTGCAAAACAGGCAGGTGGATGAATCTATTCACAGAGGGGGCTCCATCCAAAATAATTTTGGCAATAGGTGCTCCACCAAAACTCACATGCTAGGGCCACTGTCCAGGTATGAAAGAGCCACCTCCACTGGTCCAGTAGGCTTTTGGACCTGTTCCCTGTGGTGACTGCAGGGCCAGCCTGAGTTATGAGAGAAATGGTTTATTGTGGGAGGAGACTGTGATGTGATGACCTTGACCACAGTTGCTCCTAGAATCAGGTAGGGCCATAATGGCTATCGACAGGCAGAGGGCAACTCCATTTAGAACATCAAAATAAATGGTAAGAAAAGGTAATAAAAGGAAGACACTTTGGTTCATACCCAGTCTTGTTTTGTTATGCTTCCTAGCAGATCAGCTGAATGAGAATTTAATTTGTTGTGAATCCTGGCAGTGTGCTGGGGAAAAATGGAATTTACAAACATTTTGAATTACCATGAAGCTTGTGAAATTGTATGCACCGTTCTGTTTCATGTGTTTTCATGGGTGTGATGCCTCGTTTCAATAGTGGAAGTTGAGGATGCAAATAGTGGGGGTTGAGGCTGCTGTGAGCGGGATTTGGAACTCTATTGTATTCTAAAACATTTAACAGATTTATCTGAGTTTTAAGGGACAAAAAGCTTCAACAAGTATACAGAGAAAAATGTGGAAGATAGGATTTGATACCAAATCCAAAATGCCCGTTCATGAAAAGAAATGAAGGGACAATGGAAGTGGTGAGTAGTGACGCTTTTCTTCCTTTAATGTATCCAAGCTTCTGCTTTCCTTTCCTGACTTCTGAAAACCTAGTACCTGGCAGACTACCAAAGATTTGTTGAAACTACATTTTCCTTACTCACCATAGAAACAAATCATTTCTGTAGTGGGTAAATTATACAAAACACTAGTGCCTTAGCGACTTTAATGGTTTAGATTTTCGAACTTAATATTTCTAAATTGTGAACATTATAAATCCCTATAAATCTGGATTATAAACAGACTTTCCTTGTCTCTGGATTAGATCTGGATACAAAAATAGAATCAATTTTCTTGCATTTTGGGTGGGATCTAAACTTACTTTCTTAAGGTCGGAGTTTCCTATTTTTCTAAATCAAGACAAGAATAGAGGATATGGAATAAAAAGGGGTGATTCTAAACTGAGTTCAGAAAGTCAGTAATTGAGAATGGTCATGAAGCCTGAAATAGGAAAGCTGGATTTATTTTCTTAAAAAGACTTCCTCATTGCTTCCCTAGGAGCAATGTAAATAGCCATCTTACAGATAAATGGTGAGAGAATCTTATCAGGCTTCTAACTTCTCACTTTTCCTGGCTCCAGTGCAGGCATTGATAGGTGACAGTCCATGAGATAGTAATAAAAGGCAGCAGGCATTGGTGAAAGGGACGCTGGAGCCAGCATCGGAGCTGGAGTTATTTCCTGACCCCAGTCCACTTCAAGAAAATATAATTCAGGTGAGAAGTAATGTGCTTGCTGTGCAAAAGAACAGTTTCAAGAGATGCTTCCTAGGTCTTCCCTATTATACCCTTACCATACCCTGATCCATCTGTTTAGAAACTCTGAGGTTGGCATTACTTTTTGGGGCTTGGCCAATCTATTGGTTAGGAATTGCTAAGAATAGGCCAGAACACAGTGCCCAAACCCTTACCGGGCTAAGGTCCAGGCCGGGGTCACGAAAGCAACACAGGCAGGATTTCTTATCAAAACAAGCTGGCCAACCATGAAGTTGGAGTGAGAGGAGGGAAAGACAGGTGCCAGGTGATGCAGAGGTAAGAAAGTCAGGCAGCTCAGTCCATTTCTCAGTCCTGAGCATCTTCAGAGAAAGGCAGGGAGCAATACTGCTTTTTGAATTATGTGACTCAGGGCTTCCCAGGTACCTCGCTCTGGTCTTTGAAAGAACAAAACAAGCAAAAGTGTTCTTGGGGAAAGCAAGGGTTTATGCAGAGAACCTAATAAGAATCTCCAGAGTTTGTATGTCACAGAACAACTGTTTATAAGTTACCTTTTTCCTCGTCGTCTGTCCCTGGAGACTTTTCTTTCTTGTCTTTTTCCTCTTGTTCCTATTTGTGTTCCCTTGCTCCTGCTTGCTTGCCCTTCTTTGTATTTCTTTACACCTGGCAGCAACCATACTCTTTCTTGATCCTGCTAAGGTTAAACATTGTTAGGGCCGAATTTAGAATTTCTCTAATTAAAAAAAAAATTGTAATAGGGCCCAGATTTCAATCATGGCTGCAGGTGAGTTGAAGACTGTAACGTACTGTAAAATTTGATTTGCATGGATATAAATGTGTATAAAGATATATCCATATTACATTCTTGAAAAAAGTCATTCTAATGAATTATTGAAAGAATTAGGTCAAATAAGGGTTGCATGTTGTGTAGGCAGATGCATTTTAAAATGAAATAGTGACTTTTAAAAATATCTGGTGACTCTTCGACAATACCTGGTTTTAAAAACAAAATTAAAACAAAGGCTTTCTTTCAAATGTTCTTCATCTCAATTTCATTTAATTTCCTAGGATAGTTAGTGATCTGCCTAGTACTTTTTGTTTCTTTGTTTAGCCTACTATATGCTCAGGTTTCTGTTTAACTAGTTTGTTGTTGTTGTTGTTTTTCTTTTTCGACAAGTTTTCAGAGTGGAATTCTTAGAAATACTTAGTGAAGCTACCCTACGGCCCTTTTACCAACTATCAGATCTTTCCCTGAAGACGTAACAGTAAGGAAAATAGGAAAATATTTCCTATTTCTTCTGGAAGAAGGCAGATATTTATTACATATTCTGCTTAGTAGTATCACTCCTTTAAAGGACTGAGGCCATGGTCCCATTTTTTCTTAAACATGTCTTGGGTCTGCTTGATGTAACCTTTGGGGATTTAACACATCAGCCAATGAGCCACACACCACAAATCTGTAGGCACCTGACACTGAAAAGCAGCTAAGCATTTATACTGTACATAAAACTCTGAATGTGCTCTTATGCTTTAAGGACTCTTTTGATCCATAGGGTGTCTTAGCAATGATGGTGGTCTCTGAGCAGTGGATGATTGCTTCTTTTTACTACTCTTTCTCCACAACAATTGCATGAATCGGATTGTCATGCCATAAGCATGGGAATAGGATACTTAACTGACAATAATATCTCAAATGACATTTAAATGTTTTGCTCTATGAGATTGGATTAGCAGATTTACTATTTTTTTTTATTTTAAAGCTTTTTATTATGTTGTCATATTGTTGAATAACTACCTTCCATATGGTCCAATAATAATTAAGATGTTGGATTGATAGATCCAATCAGCAAGAGGCTTAAAGTAAGTGAGACTTAACCTGTTTTGGTAGTTTTGATCACATTTCTTATGCCATTCAAATACTATTGAGTGATTTGGAACTGGTTGATATTTTCCCTCTTTTCTGCTATTTACTTCCTTCTTTTATTAAAAAAAAACCCAGTGATTAAAAGCAAAAGTGACAAAATGGACACTGGTAATTCATTCAGTGTGATGAGGATCCATGAATAGGACCCAGGTTTTTTTTTCAGCTATAGCCTTTTGGGACAGTTATGTAACCACTACGTTCCTGGCCCTTCCTCATGTCTGCAGCGTCTCAACCTGCTCCTCTCCTATTTGTTCTCCACACGAAACTTCTCCCACATCTTTCTTCCCACCATTGGACTTTGTGTAATTTGTTTCTTCTGCTTTGGACATTCTTTCCTATCCTCATTACCTTCCAAATTCCTCATCAGCACCACTTGTCCAGCAATCGATTGCTGATCTCCCTGGCTGCATCTAATCCACCTCTGATAGGATCTCATTACAGACTGCACTTGTCCTTCATAGCACTGTGGCAGCTGCAGTAGTTTCAGTTTTGTTTACGTGAACCTTGGCTAAAGTATTTCTTCCTACTAGAATGTAAGCCAAATGAAGGCAGGGGTGGGCGTAGTGTCTATTTCTGGTTCCCTAGCATGGATTCCAGCACAGAGTTTTACATATTTGTTGAATGAATAACATAAATGAATGAATAAACACAGCAGGTAAAGAAATGTATAGTATTATTTTTTTGTTTTTTTTTAAGAGACAGAACCGTGTCAGTCTAGTACTTCACTTGGTCAAATACCTCTTTTGGTAGAAAAAAGCATTATATAGATTGTTATATACCAGGATGAATTCAGTTTAAAGAGAAAACATGAAGTTCAGTAGAAATATTCTTTAAATTCTAAACAGAGAAATTGAAACAAAGTTATATTCATATTGCATGTGGGTATAGTTTTGTGTTACATATATTTATGTATACATATTTAAATATAATGCCTTTAAGAATTTTATTAACCATCTACTGTATATAGGCAATCTACTGGATGTTAGAGGGGAAACAAATAGCTAATGTCTTTGAGTAGGTACTGCAGTAGGTACTGTCACATATTTTATTACATTTATTTCTATAACAGTTCTTTTCTTTCAAAATGACTCAGAGAGGTTAATAACATTCCAAATATGACAAAACTTGTAAGAGGTTCAATTGGAATTGTTCCTTTTTGTAGCCCTGTGAATACACCTAATGGTCTTCCAATTATGGAGACGGTAATTGGCCAGAGTTTCCAGCTGCTCACCTCTGATATTCATCACTATGTTTGTACCCTGGCCGTGCTCTCCGAGGGCTGTTCACAGGCAATGACTGAGTGCAGCAGAAGTTCTAAGGTACACCTGTTCCTGAGACTCATAGACCCCCTCATTGACTGACTGTGACTTGAGGACTCCCAAATGGCTTTATTAAACCTTCTTTAGCATGTGAATTCTAGGAAGCTCCCACCCAAACGTCCCTCACTGTCTCTCCATCAGACTTGCATCTGGTAGCTCTGCTAGCTTTCCTACCCTGCTCAAAATGCTTACCTGTTTAATCCTGTGTTGACATCTTAGAGAATCCAGACTAACTCATCCTTTCATCAAGAAGCCCCTGAGAAGAGAAGGAAATAAATTAACAAGTTAGCCATAAGTTCTTTGCTAAGATCCATGTCAAGAAGGATATTTCCTAGGTTTTCTTCTAGATTTTTAATAGCCTGAAGTCTTACCTTTAACTCTTTAATCCATCTTGAGTTAATTTTTGTGTGTGGTGAAAGGTAGGAGTCCAGTTTCATTATTCTGCCTATGGCTAGCCAGTTATCCCAGCACCATTTGTTGAATGGGGGAGGGGTCCTTTCTCCATTGCTTATTTTTGTTGAATTTGTTGAAGATCAGATGGTTGTAGTTATGTGGCTTTATTTCTGGGTTCTTTGAAACAAGCCAAAACCAAATTACTCCATTAAAAAATGGACAGAGGACAAGAACAGACACTTCTCAAAAGAAGACTTACAAGATGCCAACAAACATGAAAAACATGTTCATTGTCACTAAAAGTCAAAGAAATGCAAATCAAAACCACAATAAGACACCATCTCACACCAGTCAGAATGGCTATTGCTAAAAAGTAAAAAAGGAAAACAAAAACAAAAACAAAAACAAACAGATGCTGTTGAGGCTGCAGAGAAAAGGAAATGCTTATACACTGTTGGTGGCAGTATAAATTAGTTCAGCCACTGTGGAAAGCAGTTTGGAGATCTCTTAAAGAACTGAAAGCAGAACTACTATTTGAACCGCAATTTCATGACTGGGTATATATACCCAAAGGGAAATAAATCATTCTACCAAAAACATACATGCACTCATCTGTTTATCACAGCACTACTCACAATAGCAAAAACATGAGATCAACCTAGGTGTGCATCCATGGTGAATTGGATAAAGAGAATGTGGTACATATACATCGTGAAATACTATGTAGCTATAAGAAACAATGAAATTATGCCCTTTGCAGCATTATGGATGCAGCTGGAGGCCATTATCTTAAGTGAATTAACACAGGAACAGAAAACCAAATATCACATGTTCTGACTTATAAGTGGGAGCTAAACATTGAGTATACATGGACATAAAGATGGCAACAGTAGACAATGAGGACTACCAGATGGGGAAGGGAAGGAGGGGAGTATGAGCTGAAAAACTACCCATGGGGACTATGCTTACTGCCTCAGTGACAGTAATATCCATAACCTAGACGTCAGCATCACACAATCTACCCATGTAACAAACCTTCATGTGTACCACCTGAATAAAAAATAAAAGTTGAAATTATTATTATTATTACTGAGATGGAGTCTCGTTCTGTCACCCAGGCTAGAGTGCAGTGGCACAATCTCGGCTCACTGCAACCTCCGCCTCCCAGGTTTAAGTGATTCTCCTGCCTCAGCCTCCCCAGTAGCTGGGATTACAGGCACCCGCCACCATGCCCGGTTAATTTTTATATTTTTAGTAGAGATGGGGTTTCACCATGATATCCAGGCTGGTTTCAAACTCCTGAGCTCAGGCAATCCACCCACCTCAGCCTCCCAAAGTACTAGGATTACAGGTGTGAGCCACTCGACCCAGCCAAAATTAGTTTTCTGAAAAATAACATAAACTCTAGAATCAGAAAGATCTCGATTTAAGTCCTGATGTTTATAATTAATAGCTGTGTGAAATTAGGAAAGTTTTTAACCTCTTTGAGTCTTGCTTCCTCATACATAAAATGTGGTTAACACCTGCAGCACGGATTAAATAAGATTATTTATGTAAAGAGCAAAAACAAAAAATAAATTGCTTCTCCAAATAAGCAAAGATCATGAAGATTAGGATTTGGGCATTTTAGTGGGTGTTTAGTTCCCAGGTGGATAGACATTTTAGAAGTATGTTACAGAGGGTTTTGTTGTAAAATCATCTATTTTCATTGGGCTACAAAATGAATTTGGCTGATAGTGTTTCAATAGAGAATATAGTCTCAGAATTTATACCTTGTGCAGTGCCAATATAGATAATACTATAGTTGTGTGCAAAATTTATTAGTCAGAATATTTTTGTCCAGTAAAGATGAAGATTTAATTTGACTGAGTCAGAAATACTTGCATGAAATTTATCGTATAAAATTATGAGATAGTCACATAGTCAAAGAAAATTATCTTTTTAAACTCTGGCATTTATGATTATTTCAAAATCCCTAATAGATGCTGGTTATTGATGAGTTCTCCTTTCTGACATTTATCATTCTGTGGTTGTTCAATGTAAAGATTCCAGAACAGTACATGTACTTCAACAGCACTTCATTTTGCAAGTTTGTCCCTTTTATCTACAAATTTTGATGCGATTTTTGTTTTGTCCATATGAACTTAATGTTAGAAAAGTATATTGTTGAGTAAATTCTTTTTTTTTTTTTTTTTTTTTTTTTTTGAGGCAGAGTTTCGCTCTCGTTGCCCAGACTGGAGTGCAATGGCGCGATCTCAGCTCACCTTGGCGCGATCTCGGCTCACCTCAACCTCCGCGGTGCAAACGATTCTCCTGCCTCAGCTTCCCGAGTTGCTGGGATTACAGGCATGCACCACCATGCCCAGCTAATTTTTTTTGTGTTTTTAGTAGAGATGGGGTTTCTCCAGGTTGGTCAGGCTGGTCTCGAACTCCTGACCTCAGATGATCCTCCCACCTTGGCCTCCCAAAGCACTGGGATTACAGCGGGAGTCACCGCGCCCAGCCTAAATTATTTGTATATAGCAGAGTGGTAGCTTAAATCAGAGAATACAAATTACCTGATGATGCTGTCCTGGTGTTTGTATGACTTTCTTCAACATAAGATGGTCAGCTTTATTTGCCCTGTGCTTTCTGCCAATGAGTTTTACAGAAGTAATTTGGTTGTCTAAACAAGCAATCAAGCAAACAAACAAACAAATGCAGAGCAAAACAAACCAACAACAAAGCCCTGTTTCTAAAATGCAATTCATAATCGTTTTATTGAAATGTAGGAGTCAGCAGCTTCTGCCTTCAGTCCACAGTGCATCAACTGGTTTCCCTTGAACTTTTGCATGGTGGTTTTTTAGCTCTGTGTAGACTCCTCAGAACAATGGTGAGGGTGTTCCAAACAAAAGCACTTATGACTTTGTTGTTGAATTTAGGTATGGGAATATATGGTCAAAGGGTCCTACAAAGAAAATCATAAACAAATGTGCAGCAAAGGAAAAAATTTGAACTGCACATTTACAATAACGGCTTCTGATATACTTGATACCTCTCCAGTGGGAGTTAGGCATCAGTATGTGGAGTAACAATAGGAATAATCAACGAACAGAGGAGAGATGTTGAAATTAGATTGATCAGAAAAACATGGCTAAAGCTTAGACTATTCACCAATATTGTGAAGTCCAAAAATTCTTCAATTTCCCATTAAAGAATATGAAATTGGTTCACAGCATTCGGTGTGATACTGAATTTGACTGAATATTTAATAAGCGGGTAAAGTTAGCACACAAGTGAATATGTTTGCAATATATTTTGCCTTTATTTGTTTTCCTCATAGGACAAAGGAAATTGAATTATATTAGATTGTGTAGGATAATGTATGCTATTGTAAATTCCCAAGTTTTGTAGTAAATTTAACATTACAATAAAATATTGTCCATTAATAGCATCCGTTGGTATAGTTTACTGCATCATTGCGTTTTTGCAAATCTGAAGTGGAGAATAAGATAGTAATGACTAGCATCAGAAATTGTTGCTAATTTCCTAATTTGCATAATGTATCTCTAACAAACTGGATTGTCAGTTTATAGGAGACACCAAATGTTCATATAATGAAGTTTAAAACAAAATTCTCAGCTGAAACACGGCCTAGTTGCTTGGCCAAGCTGGGTGGTACGATATTTCCTTGGGATACTGCCATGGTAAATCCTATAAAAATTTTAAACCCTTTTAATTGGAATTATCAAATGTTAACCAGACAGTAGTATGTTAGAAGTGAATATAGTGTTGTGAAATATTAGTACATTCTTGATTTTTAAATCAATATTTTATGATTACAAGTAAGTTTAAAAAAAGACTAATATAGCAATATTGCTTTGAGGTCTATGTGTGGTATGTGGTTCCTGACACTTCTAACATTTCTAAAATGCCTTGGGTTACACTCAGCTATTACGCTTGGCAAACAGGACAAATGCCAACACAAAGAGAAGTTTGACTTTATTCAAGATGATACACTTTAAAACTATCACACCTCTGTATGTCCTTGGTTGCCAATCTGCCTCCAGAATCAATATAAATGTTTTTATTCATGCCCCAAATAATCTCCAACCTGACCCCAGTTTGTCTCCTCTACTACTTAACTCCTTCACCAGTCTTCTGATTGTTCTTTTGTTTTATTTATTAATTTAATTTAATTTTTTGAGACAGAGTCTCACTCTATTACCCAGGCTGCAGTGCAGTGGCATGATCTTGGTTCACTGCAACCTCCGCCTCCCGGGTCAAGTGATTCTCATGTCTCAGCCTCCCGAGTAGCTGGGATTACAGGCGTGCACCACCACACTGGGCTAATTTTTGTATTTTTAGTACAGGTGGGTTTCACCATGTTGTTCAGGCTGGTCTTAAACAACAGGAGCCTTGACCTCCCTAAGTGCTGGGTTATAGGCGTGACCACCACACCCAGCACTGATTGTTCTTTTAAATTAACTACATCTGGTCTCATCACAGCCACGTAGCTCATGTAGTTTCTCTTGCCATCTCATCCCTGTTCTAATATTTGAGGACATGACAAAAAATATAAATCAGGCAGACCATAATTATATAGTGTTTTTATTGGCTTATACAGCACTTAATTGTTTGAGTTAACTAACACTATTTAAAAAGTCAGTATTTGTTACATATCAAACTAGAATTCTAGATTCTCTTGAAAAATTTGGTTACACTGCAGGTACCTTCCTACCCAGCAATATTCAGCTGACTTTGATAGGCATTTGATTTTGCAACCTGTGAATTTACATTTTGTCCCTTATTTAAGGCCTATGGTATTTCATTTTCTCCGGAAAAGTTTTTCTGTTTCTTCTAGCATTTAAAAACTTATATGAGCTCATCATCTCTAATTTTTATTTAGCTTTTAGCACTAATGCCTCATAGTGTCAAGTGCATTTTGTGTACTGTTTTTTCTCCCCTATGCTCATAGTAAGTTTTTTAAAGGTAGGAGCTTTGTCTGATTCTTTTTTTTTTTTTTTTTTTTTGAGACGGAGTCTCGTTCTATTGCCCAGGCTAGAGTGCAATGGTTTGATATTGGCTCACTGCAACCTCTACCTTCTGGGTTCAGGTGATTCTCCTGTTTCAGCCTCCTGAGTAGCTGGGATTACAGGCGCCCATCCCCATGCCCGGCTACTTTTTGTATTTTTGGTAGAGATGGGGTTTCACCATGTTGGCCATGCTGGTCTCAAACTGAACTTCAAGTGATCCACCCGCCTCCACCTCCCAAAGTGCTGGGATTACAGGCATGAGCCACCGCACCTGGCCTTGTTTGACTCTTTGTATTAACACACAGAGCCTAGGACAGTGCAGCTCTGCTCTGCCAGAGTTTGTCTATTAATTACAGGGTTTTGTTGTTGTTGTTGTTTTTAGACAGAGCTTTGCTCTTGTTGCCCAGGCTGGAGTGCAATGACACGATCTCGGCTCACTGCAACCTCCACCTCCCAGGTTTCAGTGATTCTCCTCTTCAGCCTCCCAAGTAACTGGGATTACAGGCATTAGCCACCACATCCCTATGCCTGGCTAAGTTTTGTATTTTTAGTAGAGATGGAGTTTCACCATGTTGGTCAGGGTGGTCTTGAACTCCTGACCTCAGGTGATCCACCTGCCTCAGCCTCCCATAGTGCTGGGATTACAGGCATGAGCCAAAGTGCCCAATTAATTATGGTTTTATATAGCAGTCATTATTATTATCGTAAATACTCAAATACCTTCAGTGTGTCTAGTAGACCCACTTCTTAATGAATGTACATTCTAATATTAAAAACATTCAAATTTAAAGCAGAAAAATATTTGGCATTATGCAATTCTTCCTACTAAGTTAAAAGAATTTTTTTTTTTTTGGTAGTGCCTTGGCTTAATCTCTAACAGTAAAAAGTTTTTGTGTGGCAGATATGTGAAGAGAATGAGAATTGGAACTATTCTTTTTAAATGTAAATGCATATTTGTACATTGAAAAATATTGATTTTAAGAGATATAGTAGACTCATATTGCATGTTCGGAGTATTGTATTTATATTCTTCATTGATACTTGCTTTTTATTCCCAATGATGACATGGTGAGGCTTGAACTTAGACATGTGAGCTATTTATTTCAGTCTTGGCTAGAAGAGCAATCTACCTCAGAAAATAGAGGAGAGAAGTCAAGGTGCTTTGTGTTCTTCCTCTCTGTACTCTCATCCTCTGAAGCCAAAGTTACACTCCATAAAAATAACACAGAATGTGAGAGCTAATAGAGCCTTAGTTTATCCTTCTTTCTATCTCCCCCCTGGAATGTCCTGGGTAGTACCTTCGTTTCCATTTGCAAATGTGAGGACAATATGCAATTAAGGACTTCAACCTTGTCATTGGTTTGGTGTTAGTCAATTAATAACTTTCTGTGAATTATTCAATAGAAATAAAATAAAAGCATGTCTACCCTGTAGAACCTCCAGGACAGAAACCCAGAGAAGCATTTACTTAATAACAAAATGCTAATATACATGTAGTTTTAGAGTTGTTTCAAAGAGAAAACTTCCATGCTGAAGATAATAAAAATGTATGTGGTTATTGTATTATTCTGTTTTCACACTGCTGATGAAGACGTACCTGAGACTGGGTAATTTATAAAGAAAAAGAAGTTTAATGGACTCACAATTAAATTAGGGAGGCTTCACAATCATGGCAGAAGGTGAAAGGCACATCTTACATGGCAGCAGACAAGAAAGAAAATGAGAGCCAAGCGAGAGGAGAAACCCCTTAAAAAACCGTCAGATCTCATGAGACTTATTCATTGCCATGACAACAGTATGGCGGAAACCACCCCCATCATTCAATGAACTCCCATCAGGTTCCTCCCACAATATGTGGGAATTATGGGAGCTACAATTTAAGATGAGTATGGGAGGGGACACAGTCAAACCATATCACTCATGTTAGTTTTCCATCTATCAGCTATTCTTTTTCTTTCTTTTTTCTTCCTTTTCACTAGTGTTTGAGTTAGGATAATTTTGCTAAATGAAAGTTCATCATTTAAACAGTTCTGCTATGGGAGTGCCAGAAAATTTATAATACGTTGTGGCTCCTACCCAATACCCATGACCATTCAGTGTGAGTTCTTGGTAGATATGTGCATAACACATGTTATATTTTGTAGAGTCAAATAAAATATGTGTTTCAATTATTTAGTCTCAATTTTGCAATAGGGTATTCAACCAGTTGCCATTAGATCAACATTCATTGTGTATCCACACAATAGCTGAGGAGACAATTACTTATTTTTGTAAAATGGTCAAAAGTTGCACAAAATAAAAGCCTCCCAAAAGCTAGATGTTGAGCAATTATGATGATGTGTAGGCACTGTTCTAACCTCTGGCAGGGGGATGCAAAGGTGAAGACCTAATCTCTTTCTTCAGAGATCTCACAATCAAGGCAAGAAGATAAAAAACAAAAGCAGATAATTGAAAACCCAGTCTTATAAGTACTGAACTGAGTATCCTCTTGGTATAGAAGGACAAGGCCCTGGACTGACAGGCAGGAGTCCTGAGGTTAGGCTGTGTCCCGCTGTTAACTAGCTTTGTGACTATGTGAAGTAACTTAACTAGCTTTGTGACTATGTGAAGTCACTCAAATTCCCAGGACATCATTTTCTCAAGGTGTAGTGTTAGGTGGATATGACCTAGATAACCTTTATATTCATTTTAATTTCTTTGATTTTTCTGCATTTCGGTGATTCCATATTTAGGTATAGACAATTAAGAGTACAGATAAGAATGTATAAAGCTGTAAGTGAAATTAACACATTACAAATCAATAATATTAAGGGTAAAAGCAAAAAATAAATTTTATGTTTCCTAAAACCACCTGAAAAAATGCATATTATATATAACTTTTATTCAAATGTTCAACTTATGGTATATTTTAATAATATACCATCTCTATGCAGAATCACTGTCAAATTTTTCTCTTAAGAATATAATTTTCTCTTTGATATCTAGTGATTTGAGCTAAAAATAAATATTGTTAAAATCAATACTAAATAACGTGGATAGCTGAAAATGAAAAAGGAAATAATCTTGTGTGAATACATCTGTGAATTTTTTCCATTATATGGCAATTATTTGATTACATAAATTGTGCCAAGAACATAATTAAGTATAATTATGAAAATATGAAAAGTATATGCATAAAGTGACTGACTAAAATTTATTTCAAGGAATCAAGAATATTCAGCAACAAAAAACACATTAATGAAACATTGTGGTTGTGATAAAAGCACACATACTAGAAATTACTGTTCAGGACTGAGTCTCTGATTATTTATTGACAAAATGCTGGCACCTGTATATTTATGTCTTTTTAACATGACGATAGAAATACCTACTCTGACCATATTTCTGCTATGTAGCTTGCATAAAATATGATCAATGAAAATTTGCTTGGAGTAAAATATTTCCTTTTGGAACTGCATTTATACACACACACACACACACACACATACACACCCGCTATGCCTGTTAAATGATAACATTCATAAATGTTAGACTCATAAAGAACATTAACAATCTAGTTCAATATCAGTATTTTATAAATACGGAAAAATGATGTCTTAAGAGGTTAAATGATTTTTTTGGTGTCATACCAACAGTTACATAATTGGGACCCTCAATCCTTTTCCCAGTATTTTATGGTTTCTCTCTAAAATATGCCACTCTAACTGCTGAAGAGAAAAAGCAAAACAATTTCATTATACTATAAAATATCTAAGTGTATACAATTCCATATTTTAATGTAACAATCATTTTTATAACAGACATTTTATATTGCATTTTCATGGGCATGAAAAGAATACATATGTATTTTAGGTTTTCTATGTATATTAGGAAGCTATTTAATTTATCTAAGACTACATAAAATATCTAAAAACTACATCTATGTTAATGAGCACTCTATAACAGAATTTGAATATGATAACTCCTATTGCAGTGTTTGCAATGTTGTAAAATGGAAACTTTTTTTAATAGATAATGAAACGAAAATAAACTATTTCGGATCAAGATAGAAAATAGGGATGACTGACTAGAGTCAAATTTCAAGTTAAGGTTAGCCTACAAAATATAATTATCAGAATAATTTCTTTAGTGCATGTAAATATGATGTACTAGCTCATTTTGATTTGCTATAACAGAATATTTATTTGCGATAACAGAATCCCACAGACCAGGTAATTTATACAGAAAAGAAATGTACCTCTGATACTTCTGATAGGATGGGAAAACTAATATCAAGGTGCTGTCCTCTCATGAGGGACTTCTTACTGTGTCATTGCATGGGAAGGTGGAAGGGGAGGAGAGTACAAGAGAAGGTGAGCAAGTGGGGGCAAAATTTACATTGTTAACAAACCCACTCTCATGATAACTAATTAAATCCCATGGTAACTAACCAACTCCTGTGATAACAACATTAATCCTTTCATGAGGTTAGAGTTCTCCTGACCTAATCGCATTTTATTAGGTCCCACCTCCCAACAGGGTTGCCCTGGGTTTCCAACACATGATCTTTGGTAAACACATTCCAACCATAGCATATGAGCTATCTGCCTATTAGATCTATATAATCTAAAAACAATAATGGCATAGAAAATCATAGTAGGCACATTAATCACATACTTGAATAACCTTAATATGAAACTTATTTCATGACTCATGAAATAAGTAAAGCAGCTTATGATTTGGTAGTATTTTGGTAGAAATTGACACAAATAAATAGAAAAGCTGTTAATTACCTCAATGCCATTTCTACATGTGACTGAATTCTGTGACAAACTATATTTTGTTAAGCGCTCTGTGAATTATGAAATATTTCTTACCAACCATGTGAGATGACTCCCATTTCTGAAGAAATCTTCTATGTCCACATCAGATCACTAGGAGGTCTCCTCTAGGACCCTAGCTTTAAATGCTGTCTATATACTGATTACAACACAATTAGACACCTTGTTGCTGACTTTCACTCTCAACTTCTAACATGCCTGACTGCTTATTCAACCCCCCACTTGCTTGTCCAGTATATTTCTCAAAATAAAATCCTCTAAAGCTGAACTTCAAATTTGCCCTGCAAATAAGTTCAAGCCTTTCTCATCTCAGAAACTGAAAACTCTATTCCTCCAGTTTTGGCCCAAGGACAAAAGACCTGTGAGATCATTTTCAGCTTAGTTCATCTTCACCAGCTGCTCATCAGCAAATCCTGTTGGCTCAATCTTCAAATGTATATGCACTTTCCCTACTTTTCACTATATACACCACTACCTCCCTAGTAAAGACCACAATTTTGTCTCTTGCCTGGATTATTGCAAAAGCTTCTTAGCTACTCTCCCTGATGTTATCCCTGTCCCATCCCACTACAGTCTGACCATGCCATATAGAGGATGATCTTTTAAATAGTAAGCAGAACGTACTACTCTTAAGCTTCTGTATTAGTCAGGGTTCTTTAGAGAAACAGAACTAATAGGATGAATACCTACATTCATCCTATTTTATATGTGTGTGTGTGTGTGTGTGTAAAGAATTGCCTCATGTGATTATGGAGACTAATTTACAAGAGCTGCAGGTGAGTCAGCAAGATGGAGTCCCAAGAGAGTCAATGATGTCCTTCCAGTCTGAGTTCAAAGATTTAAAAACAAGAAAAATGGATGCATCATTGCAGTCTCAAGGATGGCTGGCTTGCAGTTCAAGCAGAGCTGATGTTTCAGTTTGAGTTCAAAGGCAGGGGAAAGCTGCTGTCTCAGTTCAAAGGTAGTCAGCAGGCAAAAGTCTCCCTTACTTTGGGAAGGAGCAGACTTTTGTTATTTAAGCCTTCAACTGATTGGATATGGCCCACCCACCTTAGGGAGGTCAATCAGCTTTACACAATCTACCAACTTAAATATTAATCTCGGCCAGTAACACCTTCACAGAAATGCTCAGAATGATATTTGATCAAACAACTGGGTACCATTGGCCCAGTCACATTAACATGTAAAATTAATCATGTCAGCTCCAAACCTTTCTAATTTTATCTTTTAATACTCTCCTCCACTCTTTTTCTGCTTGAGTAATTCTGTCTTTCTTGCTCTCATTTTTTCCTAGCACACTTTGGCCTTCAAACTTTGTTTGCTTTTTTCTCTCTCTAGAATGGTCTTCTCTTTGATAATGACCTGGCTTATCTTCTTACTACCTTCAAGTCTCTGTTCCATATCCCCTCCGCAAAAAAGCCTTTCTTAACCATCATTCTAGAGTAGTATCCCCTGCCTTAATCACTCTCTGTATCCATTAATATGTGTTATTTTTATTCATAGCTCATATTTTTATCTGACATACAGTAAATCTTCACTTAATATCAATGATAGGTTCTTAGAAACTAACTTTAGGCAGCATACATATAATGAAAACCAGTTTTATCACAAGCTAATTGATATAAACAGGAGTTAGGATTTTAAGCATATTTCTGGTCACAAAACATCACCAAACTGGTTTTTGGTTTTTTTTTCTTTTTGAGATGGAGTCTCAAGCACCTGAGTAGATACCTGTCAAAACAAGAGCCATTAGGGAGACTGCTGGTAGCATTTTAATACCCCCATTACTTCTTCTGACTGTAAAATTTGCCCTATGTTTGTTATATTTTTGAATGAGGCTGGTCCTTACAAGTGCTGTCAATATATTAAGATTTAATATCACTCTGTTGCCCAGGTTGGAGTGCAGTGGCGTGGTCTCGGCTCACTGCAACCTCCACCTCCTGACTTCAAGTGATTCTCCTGCCTCAGCCTCCCAAGTAGCTGGGACTACAGCATGTGCCCCAACACACCTGGCTAATTTTTGTGTTTTTAATAGAGATGGGTTTTTACCATAACAGTCCAGCTGGTCTTGGACTCCTGACCTCAGGTCATCCGCCTGCCTCAGCCTCCCAAAGTGGTGGGATTACAGGTGTGACCCACGGTGCCTGGCCAACATCACCAAACTTCTAAAGAAATACCCACAACACTTCTAATATTAAACATTGAAATAAATGTGAGCTATACATACATTTAAAAAATATTAAAGACACAAGTAAGATAATTATTTACCAAAATTTTGGTTAATCAGTGAGTGATGGTGGTCATAGTGGTGGTGGGTTAAATCAAGGAATAAATGTCTGAAAAGTGAAAATTGTAAGAAGCACCTCCTACCACCACACAGTTCAAAAACAAACAACAAATATGATGGGCTCAGTAAGCACTTTTGTGCCACATCAGTTATTACTGTAGAGTTGTATGATTATCACATAATTCATTAATTTTTACAATATGTATCCATCTATTCATTTACTCATTTTTCAACCTGCTTATTCTAGTTTGGGGTCTGAGATGGCTGGAGTGTCACCCAGCAGCTAAGGCACAAGCAGCCCAGGACAGGACCCCATTCCATTACATGCAGGGCTCACTCACACACACCCATGCTCACTCAAATGGGGACGGTTTTAATATGTCAGTGAACCGAATGTGCACAGCTTTGTGATGTGGGAGGAAACTGGTGTACACAGAGAAAACGCATGCAGACATGGGGAGAACGTGCAAACTCCACATAGGCAGTGGCACCAGTGGGAAGTTCCTTATCAATGTTGTTACAAAACAATGTTGACCAAGAACAATGTTATTCAAGGATCTACTGTAATTCATATTTATTTATTGTTGTTTTTAGTGCAAGTTCTTTTAGGGCAATGACTGCCTTTATTCATCGTAGCACCCTCAATGTTCATCATTATATTTTAAAACAGTGTCTAGGACAACATTTTATTGTTTGAATAACTTTAAAGGAATCACTTGTATGTGAATGTTTAAGAAGACATGACTGCAGTGAATTCCATGAGACCACATTTACAGGGTATCCCTGGCCTCCCCTATGAGAGGGGAGAAGGCTATTAAGTGAACCAAGCAAGATAATTAGAATCTGATCATTGAGTTCTTCCCTGGGCTATGAGGTGGGCCATTTATCCAACTTGAATGGTTTCTGTGAAAGCAGCAGATAGGGTTTACAATGTGGTTACATTGAGGCATATATGAGTTTGAATATTTACAGAAGATTTACTGGAGAGGAAAACTGGATAGATGCAATCCTAGATTGTGCCTATAAAAATTTCATGTACTCTCAGGGTAAACAAAATAATTTATATAACCGCAACGGGAAAGGATTACAGACAGTTTAATGGTTGTGATTGTCTTATGTATAGTAAATACTGCAATGGCATATACTCATAAAAAGGTGAGGGCCGCTTTATACACAGGAATGAGAAACATTGCTTAGAAAACACAAGCACCTGAGTAGACACCTGTCAAAACAAGAGCCATTAGGGAGACTGCTGGTAGCATTTTAATACCCCCCTTACTTCTACTGACTGTAAAATTTGCCCTATGTTTGTTATGTTTTTGAATGAGATTGGTCCTTACAAGTGCTGTAAATATATTGAGATTTAATAAAGAAGTCCCAAAATCCAGGCCTCCATGTTGGAGACAATCTTTGATATTTTTGTAGGTTTTTTGATGTTTTATCAAGAAGCAAGTAATTTTTCTCCTTCACTATTAGATTTCAGGAGAAAAGGCATTTCTTGCTTTTGGTAAGAAATTCTGCCAGATTATTTCTAAAGTCCATTCAAATTGTAAGATGTCAATTTTTTTAGATAATCTCTAAAGTGCCTTCAAATTCTAAGAGGCTATGGGTCCTTTGGGATTTTCTTAATACACACTCCTCAGTCTCCATATTCCTCAGTATACTTCAACATTCCCTATTATACATTTGAATTTAAAAGTATTTTTCTGTAAAATTATTAGTAAATTTAACATCATAACAATGATTGATCAATCACCCCACAAAATATTACGGTAGGACTATTGAAACATGAAATAACTTTTTAAACGATCTCTATGTATGAGGTCTAGATAAAATTCAATCTGGAATGCAGTTTTTCAGATTGGTTGAACTCAAAGCAGAACATAAGAAATAACCAAAATCAGAGCTGAACTGAAGGAAATTGAGATGTGAAAAACCATATAAAAGATCAACAAATCCAGGAGTTTGTTATTTGAAAGAATAGATAACGTAGACCACTAGCTATACTAATAAAGAGAAAAGAGAGGATATCCAACTAAACACAAGCAGAACTGACAAAGGGACATTACCACTGACCCCACAGAAGCACAAAAAACTACAAATACCTCTATGCACACAAGCTAGAAAACCTAGAAGAAATGGATAAATTTTTGGAAACATACAAACTCCTAAGACTGAACCAGGGAGAAACTGAATCCCTGTACAGATCAATAATGACCTCCAAAATTGAATCAGTAACAAAAAGCCTACCAACCAGAAAAAGCCCAGGACCAGATGAATTCACAGCTGAATTGTACCCAATGTATATATAAAAACGCTGGTACTATTTCTACTAAAACTGTTCCAAAATATTGAGGGGGGGAGAATTCTCTCTAATTCATTCTATGAGACCAGCCTCATCCTGGTACCAAAACCTGGCAGAGACACAACAACAAAAAAAACTTAAAGCCAATATCCTTGATGAACATAGATGCAAAAATCCTCGACAAAATACTAGCAAACCAAATCCAATGACAAATCAAAAAGTTATTCGACCATGATCAAGTAGGCATTATCCCTGGGATGCAAGTTTGGTTCAATATATGCAAATCAATAAATGTGATTCATTACATAAACAGGGATACAAAATCATTTCAGCAGATGCAGAAAAGGCTTTTGATACAATTTAACATCTTTTCATGTTAAAAATCCTCAATAAACTACGCCTTGGAGGAACATACTTCAAAATAATAAGAGCCATCTATGAAAAACCCACATCCAACTTCATACCGAATGAGCAAAATCCAGACGCATTTCCCTTGAAAACTGGAACAAGACAAGGATGCCCTCTGTCACCACTCATACTCAACATAGTACGGAAAGTTCTAGCCAGACCAGTCAGGCAAGAGCAAGAAATTAAAGGCATCCAAATAGGAAGAGAGGAAGTCCAACTATTCCTATTTGCAGACAATATGATTCTATATCTAGAAAATCCCACAGTGTCTTCCCAGAAGCTTCTTAATCTGATAAACAACTTCAGCAGTTTCAGGATATAAAATAAACGTACAAAAATCACTAACATTACTATACACCAACAAGAGCCAAACTGAGAGCCAAATCAAGAATGAAATTTTGAATTAATAGCCACAAAAGAATAAAATACCTAGGAATACAGCTAACCACAGAGGCGAAAGATCTCTATGATAAGAATTAAAAAAACACTTCTTAAAGAAATCAAAGATGACACAAGCAAAAGGAAAAACATCCCATGGTTATAAACAGGAAGAATAAATATTGTTAAAATGGTCATACTTCCCAAAGCAATTTACAGATTTAATGCTATTCCTATCAAACTACCAAAATTCTTCACAAAATTACAAGAAACTATTTTAAAATTCATATGGAACAAAAAAAATAGTCCAAATAGCCAAGGCAATACTAAGCATAAATAACAAAGCTGGAGGCATCACATTACCTGATTTTAAATTATGCTACAAGGCTACAGTAACCAAAACAGCATGGTACTGGTACAAAAACAGTTACATAGACTAGTGGAACAGAATAGAGAGCGCAGAAATAAGGCTGCACACCTACATCCATTTGATCTTTGACAAAATGAACAAAAACAAGCAATGAGGAAAGGACTCCTGATTTAATAAATTGTAATAGAATAACTGGCTAGCCATACGCAGAAGATTGAACCTGGACCCTTTCCTTATACCGTGTACAAAAATCAACTCAAGATGGATTAAGACTTAAATGGAAAACTTCAAACTACAAAAACCCTGGCTGATAACCTAGGAAATACCATTCTGAACATAGTCTGTCCAAAAATTTCATGACAAAAATTTCAAAAGCAATTGCAACAAAATCAAAAATTGACAAATGGGACCTAATTAAACTAAAGAGCTTCTGCACAGCAAAATAAACTATCAAAAGAGTAAACAGACAACCTACAGGATAGGAGAAAATATTTGCAGCCTTTACATCTGACAAAAGTCTAATATTCAGAATCTATAAGGAACTTAAACAAATTTATAAGCAAAAAACAACCCCATAAAACATGGGCAAAGGACATGAACACACACTTTTCAAAACAAGACATACATGCAGCCAACAAGCATATGAAGAAATGCTCAACATTACTAACGATTAGAGAAATGCAAATCAAAACCGCAATGAGTTACCATCTTATATCAGTCAGAATGGCTATTATTTAAAAAGTCAAAAAATAACAGTTACTGGTGAGGCTGTAGAGAAAAGGGAATGCTTATACACTACTGATGAGAATTTAGTTGAGTCACTGTGGGAAGCAGTTTTGTGATTTCTCAAAAAACTAAAAACAGATTTACCATTTAATCCAACAATCTCATTATTGGTTATGTACTCAAAGGAATATAAATTGTTCTACCATAAAGACACATGCACACATATGTTCATCGTAGCACTATGCACAATAGCAAAGACATGGAATCAACCTAAACACCCATAAATGGCAGACTGGATAAAGAAAATGTGGTACATATACAACATGGAATACTATGCAGCCATAAAAGAACGTATCATGTCCTTTGCCACAAGATGGATGGAGCTGGAGACCATTATTCTAAACAAACTAACACAGGAACAGAAAACCAAATACCACACGTTCTCACTTACAGGTGGGAACTAAACATTAACTCCATATGGACAGAATGAAGGGGACAACAGACACTAGGGCGTACTCTAGGGTGGAGGGTGAGGATCTAGAACCTACCTATCTGGTACTGTGCTTATTATCTGGGTGACAAAATGATCTGTACACCAAACCCCTGAAACATGCAATTTATTCATGTAGCAAACCTGCATGTGTACCACTGAACTCAAAATAAAAGTTAAAAAAAATGAAAACACGTGGTTGACCACATTACTTTGATACTGTTGATAATATTATTGACAATAAGGCTAAAGACGTGTTACTAGTCTTGCACTTACCGTCGCATGTGTGAGTTCATGATGTTAATTTTCAGGGATAGCTGATTACTTACTATAACACATTACTTACTATAATACTTAAGAACCTTTGGCTCTTTTAATGCAAGATAGCTTTTGAAAAAGAAAACGAGGATCAAAATATAAATATTTTAATTATTGCTACATGGTGTCTATCTTATATTGTTTTTCATCTTGCCACTTTGATCTAGTGGGGAGTGATAATAATATGAGTTAGTGATATTATTCATCATTCAATAAACATTCATTTGACCTTGATTGTGTTGGGTCCTGTTTGGTGCTGAATGGGTCTTTGGACAAACAGGAGACTATGGCAGAGAAAGGTCATCTAGAAAAGTGACATTCACTAGTGTAGCAGAGTGAAAATAACTCTTAAGTTATAATAAAATATATTTTGCTGGACTTATCACACTTATCATATTAATTGTAACAACTTGTATCTGGAGCAATAGCAGTTCTCAGCTCTGGGTATGCTTGAGAAATCCTTGGGAATCTTTTATAAAGTACTATGCCCAGGCTCCAGGCATAGAAATCTTGATTTAATTGTTCTGTGGTAAAGCCTAGTTATGCCACCATTTACAAAGATCACTAGATAATTTTAATGGGCAGTCCCAGTTGAAAACACTAGTTAACTCTCCAGCTGCTTTGGTTTCCAAATAGTTCCTTGTTTCAAAAACTGTTAACCTTGTGATACTTTCCCACAGTGAGTGTGATAACTTCTTACAGCACTATCTAAAACTTTTAGCCTATTATTCAATATAATATTGACACAATAATAGCCATTATTTATTAGACATCCATAACATGCCAGACATTGTGTTTTAAAATGTGCACATATATATTTTTTATCTTTACAAGGACCTTGCAAGTTAGCTAACGTTTCTAGACATTAGAAGAGACTTAGGGATTAAGTAAAGTACTCTAGTATACTCAGATAGCCAGTATCCAGGGCCATAATTCTAACCGAAATCTGTCTGAGTCCAAGGCTTCCGTCCAGACCGCACTGTCTTCATGTTCTCAAGCTATGTCTCTAGATTTAACTATAACTTGCTCCATTTTACACATCCTAGCCTATGGACAAGCAAATGACATTTTCTTCTTTACCTGCACACGTCTACCACATTCTTACCTGTCATTTGCATACCTGTCAGTTTGTGACATGCCCTTGTCAGTCAATTTAATTTACTCTTCTTAACCATTTTTTAAGGTACAGCTCAAATGCAGCCTCACCGATAAATTCCTCCTGGATCTTCCCAGTTGGAGGTAATCGCTTCTCCCTCTGACCTTCCAAAATATCTTATCTGCACCTTTCTTAGGTGCACTCACTCAGCATTTTTTACCTTACTGTTATTTGTACATATACATATGATTGATACTTTTACTTGTTTATTGGATCCTTGAGATCATAGTCTGATTCATCTTTTTTTCTGTATGACACTTCACACAGTACCTAGTTCATTACCAAGGCAGAAACATATTTGCCAAAGGAATAGTATGCAGTGAATGAAGAAAGCATAAACAATTTGATTAAGATCACCTAACAAATCCGTATCTGAGACAGGAAAAGAACCCAATTGCACATATAATGTGAGATATTGTTCAAAACATGCCTATTTTTTGGTAATATCTCTATTTTGTGTGAAATGATTTGATCCCTAAATGTGTCAACATTTTAAAGGGATTTTATGGATGCTTTGATTTTATATGCAAGCCAGGGAAGTAAGTGACCAATAAATAAGAAATGAGGGCATTTATCTGTTCCTGGTCATTTACTTTAGCAACTGGAAAGAGAATAGAAAAGTGTACTTACGTGCGATGGTGTGGGATGATAGCATAATCGCAAATGGTTAACTATAGCGTGTTTTTGTTGTTGTTGTTTAGAACCTCTCCTTTTCACGTTTATGCAAAAGAATTTCACATTCAGTGCATTCAGGATGCACTTAGCAGATCTACAACTTGTAATCAATAAGGGAACACTAATGCATGTAGCATACTTAGTAGAAATTATGTACTTTTCTCAATATCTAGAAGAAACAATGCTCAGATAGCCTCCAATAGCAAAGCACAGAAAAAAAGAAAACGATTGCTTGGGATGTCATTGGTGGTTCTGCAGAATTTTTTTGTCTTAACATTTGTTTAGAAAGTCATTCTGATTCCCACCAAGGGTGATTTTATTCTATTTGCTTTAGATATCACCACTTTGTACTTATTAGAGATTACACAGTCCAGTGAGTTTTTTCTGACCCATGGGTTGTTACTTTCAGGTCACATCTGGTATGTAGTATCTTGCTCATTGGTTTGTATTAAAATTATAACACTAAATATTGTGCTGGAAAATTTGTTTTAAGTTAGTGTTATTGAATTTGACTTTTAAGTTGAATATGTGGTTGCATGTTCTGGAAATATATATGACTTGAACATAGAATGTTCTGATTGATTAATTGCACCTAAAAGAGAGTTATTTGGAATTAATTTTTCATTTTATAAAGCTTAATTACTTTGTATTTCCTTCTCAGAAATTATAGATAAGAACATTTTTTTCCTCTAAAGGGCCAGATACTAAATATTTTAGCCTCTATGAGCCATACACTCTCTGCTGCAAGTACTGCATAGCACGAAAGCAGACATAGACAATAGATAAATGAAAGAGCAAGGCTGTGGTTCAATAAAACTTTATTTGTGGACAATAAAATTTGAATTGCATATACTGCTTCTGTATCATAAAACAGTATTTTTAAAAAATTTTTTCAACTCTTTAAAAATGTGAAAACCATCCCTAACTCATGAACCATACAAAAACAGGTGGCAGGCCAGATTTGACCATATGGTCAACCAGACATGATCAAACATAATTGGCTGACCTCTGTCTTAAAATCTAACTATAGGTCTCACAGCTGCTTTTTATTTTCTTAAGACAATAATGACTAGTGGTGAGTTTTTGAAATGTTACAAGGGATGAGGAGTTGAATTAACAAAAACATTACTGGGCCGGGCGCGGTGGCTCAAGCCTGTAATCCCAGCACTTTGGGAGGCCGAGATGGGCGGATCACGAGGTCAGGAGATCGAGACCATCCTGGCTAACACGGTGAAACCCCGTCTCTACTAAAAATACAAAAAACTAGCCGGGCGAGGTGGCGGGCGCCTGTAGTCCCAGCTACTCCGGAGGCTGAGGCAGGAGAATGGCGTAAACCCGGGAGGCGGAGCTTGCAGTGAACTGAGATCCGGCCACTGCAGTCCAGCCCGGGCTACAGAGCAAGACTCCGTCTCAAAAAAAAAAAAAAAAAAAAAAAAAAAAAAAAAAAAAAAAAATTCACACCGGGTTTTTGAAGCATTGCTTTAGCAGTAATTTTTTTTTTTTTTTTTTTTTTTTTTTGGGACGGAGTCTTGCTCTGTAGCCCGGGCTGGACTGCAGTGGCCGGATCTCAGTTCACTGCAAGCTCCGCCTCCCGGGTTTACGCCATTCTCCTGCCTCAGCCTCCGGAGTAGCTGGGACTACAGGCGCCCGCCACCTCGCCCGGCTAGTTTTTTGTATTTTTAGTAGAGACGGGGTTTCACCGTGTTAGCCAGGATGGTCTCGATCTCCTGACCTTGTGATCCGCCCATCTCGGCCTCCCAAATTGCTGGGATTACAGGCTTGAGCCACCGCGCCCGGCCAATTTTTTTTTTAATTCATAAAAACAAATTTTACCAATAGCAGGAGTGTCTTTTATTTTAAAAATGAGATTTATATGTAAACTCCCACGTACACTTATGTTTTACAATACTACTACAAGTATTGGTAAATTTAAATGATCAATTTCAGCATTGAGTATATGTGTTAGAAAATATGCCACAGTATATTCTGCAAGATTAATACATTTTAACATTCTTCGTGCATCTCCCCAGTGTTTAGCTTTTATTATGTCACTGCAAAAGGAGATGATACCACTTAAATATTGCTATCAGTTCGTGAATAACATTATTTATCCTTTTGAGAATGTTCAACTTTTTGTTTCTGTACCCGTTGCCTTTAGAAAGACTAGTTCTTGGCATTTATGTTTTATTCTTGAATATATTTCCAAACACAAGTATATTGCTTTCTTTTAGATTTGTACTTCACAAAGACCTAATAGTCTAGCACTGACCTAATAACAATATTTTAAAAATTACAGATTATATCATACTGAGAAATATGAGGGGTGTCAGAGAAATGTCCTTCCATCTGATTGTTTATATTCAAGTTGGTATCCATGTTAGTCATTGGATTTCAGTAATAACATATGACATTAAGAAATAGTAGAAGATACCTGTACCATAAAATAAAGTATAATCAAGTACTATACTTTTTGCATGACCATTTGAATTGAGCTTTTTATCATAATGTACAATTGAACCCATTCAAAATGTAAATGAGTAAGTTTGTAAGAAATCATTTGACCTTTATTGTGATACTCTATTCTTATGCTCCACCTTGGCTTGAAACCTCATCCTCATTCCTCAACCTGTCATCAAACCATACCTCATCCCACTGTTGTCTTTGATTCAGATTTCAGTTGCCCAGCATGGGGTGATGGTCAAGCATGGAATGAGACTTGAGCAGTCAGTAAATGTATCTATTGCACTCATTACTTGGTGTATTAGTACATTCTTACACTGCTATAAAAAATAACTGAGACTGGGTAATTTATAAACAAAAGAGGTTTAACTGGCTTATGGTTCTGTAGGCTGTACAGGAAATATGGCACTGGACATCTGCTCAGCTTCTGATGAGGCCATGGGAAGATTACAATCATGACAGAAGGCAAAGGGAGATCTGGCATGTCACATGGCAAAGTGTGTGTGTGCGTGTGTGAGAGAGAGAGAGAAAAAAAAGAGAGAGAGAGAGAGAGAGATGTGTGGGGATGCCACACACTTAAACAGCCAGGTCTCATGAGAACTCACTACTTTGAGTAGAGCACCATGGGGATGGTGCTAAACCATTCATGAGAAACCACCCCCCCCGCCCCGATCCAACCATCTCCCACTGGGCCCAACCTCCAATACTGGAGATTATAATTCAACATGAGATTTGGGAGGGGACAAATATCCAAATATCTATCTGTATCACTTTGCAATTTTTTTTTTTTAAAGTGTTTTTCAAGTTTGTGAGTCCTACGTGATTGAATGCCAAATTACTGGGCCAAGTAGTAAGAGCTGTGATTTCAAAGGAAGCAGAAGGCTTCAAGGTAGGAGGATATGGATGCATGCAGAGTGATAGACATTTCTGGTGAGATGGGTGAAGAAAATCTCAGAAGGAAGGATGCTCATAAAGTGTTTGGGGAACAGTGAATGGATGAGCCTAACTTCATGGAGAGGAGGGCTCAGATAGGCAATGGTAGGAGAGGAAATCAGAAAGGATCTTCCAGGCCAGGTTATCAGTGAAGGTTGTCTTTGCCAGGATGAGAGGAGTTTGGGCTTTCTTTCATGGGGCATTAAATGTCATGCAAAGTTTTTGGTAGAGAGGATGAGGATGAAAACAGGGTATAATAGTTTAGAAAAATAATTAAAAATTCCTCAAATGGCTTTAGAAAGTGCGATTTAACTGACTGATTTTTGCTGCAATGGCAATGTATTTCTATTCATTCATCTGAAGGAAATATCAGGTTACATTTGGAGGCAGAAGATAGAACTGTTGGATTCAGAGACTTGGTCACCTGAAACTAAACCAGAAAGCAAGATTTGTTTGTGCAATGGTCTGAGCTCCTTAAAATAAGGCAAACTTGATAAGATTTTAATTTTCGACTTTGATTTTAATTAGGTGTGCTTTCTTATATTTCACACACTCTACCCAGCTTGAAAGTAAATGGTTGTCTTATTATTTAAGAATAGTAATCAAAACACAATGGCATTAAGAAACTGATCAAATAAAAAAATCTTATAGGATATACTACCACACACAAGCATACTACTACATCTGAGGCCACACAGCACTATGCATTGCTTAACAAAACACATCCCAGCATGTTAAGGCATATAAAATAGCAAAGCTTTTTGCCCTATTAAAGGACTCATTAAAATTTAGATTTCAACTTCCCAACTCTTAAATTTGAAGAGTAAAATGAAAGTTGTTAATTCTATATGTGTCTCTCCCCACCTTCACAATTTTATGTATCCCATAGGCACGTAGCAGTTATGAATGCAAGTATAAGCATGCTATCAGATATTGCTTATCTTAATTACATTTCAAATTCAAAACTGATAGTCTGTGAAATAAGATAAAGATTTAAAACAACAGGGAAACAGGAAAGGACCTTACCAGATTTTTCATTTTTATTTATTCTTTTAAAAATAACTTTGGACAACATTTCTTCCCTATATTGTTGTTTTTCTTCTTTATTTCTGGATTAACTTTTTAGTTAGAATAGTAGCTAAATGCATTTTGCATAGTTTAGGAATGCGGATCGTGTGTAAATGTTTACATTGACTTTCCCCATGTGTCTGGTTTGATTTGTATTACTCAGTGCAAAAGAAAGAAACATCCTCTCATATCTTCAAATTTCCATACACAGCTTTTACTCATGGTTATGTAAGGATTTTGAAAGTTAAAAATGTAAGCTTTCAAAAGATTTCAAAATCTACATTCAATAAATCTTATCAGTTATACTAATTTCCTAGGGCTGTAGTAACAAAGTACTACAAACTTGGTGTCTTAACAGCCATCTTTTCCTCTGAGTTCGAAGGCCAGAAGTCTGAAATTAAGGTATCTGCAGGACCATGCTTCTTCTGATAGTTCTAGGAAAGAATTCTTCCTTGACCCTCCCTGGCTTCTGGTGACTTCCGGCTCTGCCTCCAACTTTACATGGCCTTCTTCTCTATGTCTCTGTATGTCCCTCTGTGTCCTCTCCTCTGTTTATGAGCGAACCAGTCACTGGATTTAGGACCCACTCCAATCCAGTATGACCTCATCTGGATTCTTACTTTGATTGATTAAAGCTGCAACACACTATTTCTGAATAAAGTCACATTCGAATGTTCCAGGTTGACATGAATTTTGGGGCACACTATTCAATCTACTATACAAGCTTAAACATTTTTGACACCTTATTCAAATTTACTAAATAGGAAACAAATGTAAGGAAACAACAAGAAAAAATTTAAAAGCATATTCTAGGATTTGCTACAATGTTATTGCTTTTTAAAATTTCCTAGTGACTGATGGCTTGTCAGCCTGATTATTTCTCAGTTACTGGAAAAATTTGCATATCTTGAACAAGCAACTGGATTCCACCAAAGCATTACAAAAGAAATTATGGTTTTTGACCTTTTATCCTCATAAATGAGGTGTTCCATTATAAATGCATCTGCTTTTTGACTTCTTCACTTGAAGGTATGTAAATGTATAATGCTAAAATAAATAAAAAGAACAGATGGCAGGACCTTAAAGATCAAATTAGTTTTGTATCCATCTGGAATTTGAGGATGGCTTCATTATTTCCTTCTAATTCCTTCATTCTTTCCTCTATTCTCTGGCAGGGGATTTTATGCGCAATTGTGCAATATAAATATCTTAGGGTAATAATAAAATATGATTCAGTTATGAAAGAAAATCCAAAAATAATTCTGTGGAACTCTAATAGCACTGTTGTCATTATAGTTACATTTGGTGGTTTTCCAGAATTAATATTGCAGCATAGATACTCCTCAAGGACACACAAAAATATCTATTTGGTGTCCAAGGTGTTTTAACCTACCTACTGTTCTGATATGTTAAATTTCAAATGTATCTTCAGCAAGTACTAAATTACTGTACATTAACTTTAACAATGTCAACATGTTCTATTTTATTAGCCTGATGTGAATTCTCTGTAAGCTCATAAGGTGAAATATATTTTATCTGTAAGAATTTGGTGTTTGTTTTAACAGCAGCATTTTTAAAACAATATTTAAGGGCCACTGGGAGAGTTTGGGATATTTCCATTGGTATTAATGCAAAGTGGACTTTAAATGAGGTTATGTCTCTGATTCTGTATTTCTCATTTTTGAGAGTGAACATAAGGAACAATGGGAATGTGCCCTTCACTGTCAGATAAGTAGGAGGATCCAGCACCTTCTCTCTCATATCACTAAAACCATGTACAGGACCTGACTGGATCATTCCTGTTTTAAATTAGAAGATGCTTACAGGCAAACTTGAACTTGCCTGGTCATAAAATTAGGTTTGTGACTCATTAAATTATGTGTAACTATCTCAAAAAATCTTGCCCATATATGATTTCCATTTTGTTATTACCCCACAGAAGAACCTAGACACAGTTCCCTATTGAAAATCATTCACCTAAGTCTCAACTCTTCCATTTGGCTTTTAAGTGTATCTAACCTTATCTCATCCATGATAATCCACTGCTGTTTCTCTCATTTTTGCAGTCCAGGTCCTCTGCCATGCTCTTCTCCACACATACCATGTTCATCCTACACTTCACTCTCATTTCCTCCCCTAATCTCAGATTGCATTGCCTCCTTACCTGGGTTTTCCCTCCATCTATCTCATCTATAACATAGCTCAAGTCTCTCTCTAAGACATTTGTTCTCAGCTATCCCAGTTTTCAATAAATTACATTATCTATTAATTCCTAATACATTTTAGAATTGATAAAATAGTATGTGGAAAAGTGTGACATAATGGCTTTATTATTCTCTAATTGTTTTACATTTATACCCTTACCAACTCAAAATAAAATTTATACATGCAGGACATATGTACTGTGCACTTTTTATATCTCCTGCAGAATCTGGTACCATTTTGCATTAAGGTAAATGAATAAAAATAATTTAAATATATTTGTTATTAGACCCAGCATTACTATAAGCATTTCACATATCCTAATATATTCTTAACAGCCAACTTCTGAGATGAGTATTATTTTAATGATGAAGAATTGAAGCCCTTGGGTAAAGTAATTCAAAGGAACTCAAAAGATAAACAACAAAACTGCCATTCAAATACAAACAGTTTGGCTACAAATGTTATACTTTTAGCCTTTATGTCACCTCAAGATAGTAGATGGTCATTGAGTATTTAGTTGACTGACATAAATTAAGATATTCTCTCTATGTATTTAAAATATAGTTCGTCACCATGTTTCCTGTATAATTTTATTTCTGGCTTCCTGTCAATTTGGAATGATAGATATAGCCCTGAAAAGACTTCCAGACAATGTGGCAGAGTAAGTTCACACCATGACAAGAATGCTGTGTTTCAAATATAGAAAATATAAGTCATATAAAAAGAAAACACAAAAACTCATTGCTGCTTTCAAAAATGAAATAACATCTCTATGGACTTGAAATAGAACATAAACATAAAATGTTAGGCAAGACCAAAGTCATCAACTAGTGGGGCACACTTCTGGAAGCAGCCTAGAAACTGGCTCCTTGTGTATGTAGGGAATTAAAATATTTCATACAAGATGGACCACTAGATTCAAGCTCACTATTCAAAGCCAAAACCTGCTGTAAGAATCTGTTGTTTGTGAATGGGGGGAAACATGATTCTGAAAGCTGAGTGGGGACTACTGCTTATCATAAACCGCTGACTCTGAGAGAAGAAAACTTACGAATAGGGATTTCAGACCAGGACTACAACAAAGCCACTCCCTGGCTCTGTAACTGGATTTGTAATATTCCTTATATCACCTCAGGACAGATACTACAAATGGCTATGACAAGGTTTGAGACTGACGGGCTGCTGAAGGGTGGACTGGAGGAATCTGCAAGGTAAAATTCCAGAAATCCATTCCTAAAAAAAAAAAGAGTCACAATATTAACACTTGAAAACAAATTATTTTTTCATAGCTATACTGAGGTATAACTGACAAATGAAATTTGTGTATATATATGTATACACACACACATATATGGTATATAATGTGATGTTTTGATATATGTATACGTTGTGAAATGATTGTACAATCAAACACATATATCACCTCATTGTGTGTGTGTGTGTGTGCGTGCGTGTGTGGTGAGAACATTTACAATCTGTTCTCTTAGCAAATTTCAAGTATACAATATGGTATTATCAACTATAGTCACCATGCTATACTTAGATCTCCAAAACTTATTTATCTTGCTTAATTGAAACTTTGTGCCCATTGATAAGCAACTGTACATTTATTTCCCCCATCCCTTAGCCCCTCGCAACCATCACTATACTCTGCTTCTGTGAGTTTGACTTTTTAGATTTTACGTATAAGTGAGATCATGCAATATTTGTCTATCAGGGTCTGGTTTATTTCATTTAGTATAATGTCCACCAGGTTCATCTCTGTTGTTGCAAAAGGCAGGATTTCCTTTTTTTTTTTTTATTTTATTTGAGATGTAGTCTTGCTCTGTCACCCAGGCTGGAGTGCAGTGGTGCGATCTTGACTCCCTGCGACCTCCGCCTCCCGGGTTCAAGCGATTCTCCTGCCTTGGTCTCCCGAGTAGCTGGGACTACAGGCAGATGCCACCATGCCCAGCTAAATTTTTGTATTTTTAGTGGAGATGGGGTTTCACCATGTTGGCCAGGCTGGTCACAAACTCCTGAGCTCAAGTGATCTGCCAGCTTCGGCCTCTCAAAGTCCTGGGATTACTGGCGTGAGCCACCACTTACGGCCAGGATTTCCTTTTCTTAGGTTGAATAATATTTTATTGTGTGGGTACAGCTATATACATACATATGTGTGTGTGTGTGTGTGTGTGTGTGTATCACATCACATTTTTAGTGTTTTTTTTCTTTTGTGTGAGATGGAGTTTCACTCTTGTTGGGCAGGCTGGAGTACAATGGCACAATCTCGGCTCACTGCAACCTCCACCTCCAGGGATCAAGGGATTCTCCTGCCTCATCCTCCCGAGTAGCTGGGATTACAGGCATGCGCCACCATGCCAGGCTAGTTTTGTATTTTTAGTACAGATGGGGTTTCTCCATGTTGGTCACGCTGGTCTTGAACTCCCGACCTCAAGTGATCCACCCTCCTCGGCCTCCCAAAGTGCTGGTATTATGGGCGTGAGCCACTGTGCCCAGCCTATATATCACATTTTTATGTATCAGTTTTAGTCCATTACAATATCCTTGCCAACACTTGGTATCTTTTGCCTTTTTGACAATAGCCATTCTAATAGGTGTGAGGTGATATCTGCTGTGCATTTCCCTGATGATAGTGATGTCCAGCACATTTCATGTACCTGTTGGGCACGTTTATGTCTTCTGTGGAGAAATGTTGATTCAGGTTATATTCAGTGCATACCTTTGTTCTTTCTTTCTTCTCATTGCCTAGTATGCCATCCTTTATTTCTCCATGTCAGTGCAAAGTCTACCTATTTCTCAAAGCCTCTTTCATGTCTTATTTCCTAAAGAAAGTATGTTCTCTATTGTTGGTATAATTTGTATTCTTCATTACAAATTTTTTTGATCTTTAGACTTGCATAGTTTGTGGTCCTACAAAATAAATGTAAATATCTTATAAACCTTTACTTGTTCTCATTCCACCCCTTTCTATACCACCCAACATGTTCTTCCTATTTGAAACCAGGTTTATTATAAATGAAATATATCAATTAGAAAGAAGGACACTTAACCATTCAAGAAGATAGAGCCATAGTAGAGAGTTATCCTCAAACAAATATTGCAAACAAGTGTTTGTGAGAGACTATCAATTTAGTCCCTGTTCTGCTACCAGAGAGGGGACTATTGCACTGTAAATCATCAACTCTGTAATGTAATGTAATGAAAAGAAACAGCATGAAAATGTTCTCCCTGACACATATGGTTTGATTCATGAAACAATTTTTTCATAACTCTTAGGCTACTGACTGACTCCTTAATGTAAATCTCTCTGAAGATTCCACAAAGGACTAGCTAATCACTGAGTGAAGAAGAGCCTTTACATGAACCAAATTCCCAAGATTTAAACAAGAAGTGTTACATGTATGTAAAAACAAGTGACATAAAGACGATAATTTGCAAGCAAGGTCCAAGGACTTCTGGGGATTTCACAGAATGCTATGAGGCTAAGTTGTTTTCCCAGCTATTAATTTTACAAGTCTCACCAATCAATAGGCTACTCTGTTACCAAATAATGACTAATGTTAAACAGAAACATGGAAAGGACACACTACTTTCACTCAGGTATCGACTAAGAATAACCAAGGAATAGACCATACCCTGTAATTGAATTGCCTAATGAATATTATTTGGAAAAACCGTAAACTACTCAAAAAGAACAAGAGTAGTCATTGGGATTTAAGAAAGAGGCTTAATTCTTTTGAACAGTACAATCTAAAGGTACACAGTAAATTCTTACTTAGAAGAAATCTAATCTAATTAGAAGAATTTATGCCTAAATTCAAACAGTGGCACTTGGAAATATTACTAGCCAGCTAAACAAGCTTAGTATTTTCCAACAAGAGGCAAAAACAGGGCTGTCTAGATCTACACATCTATAGCTATAATAGAGATCTTATTGTTCTCCGATAAATGCCCTATTGGGTATCAATTATTTTTCAAAGAAATAAAAGAAACTGGTTACTCTTCATCTTCCATTAGTGAATATAGAATATTTTAGGTTCTGTTTCTGAATGAAAATGCTGATAAATACTGCACTCCCTTTCTCACTAAATCAGTGTTCCAAAAACAATTTATGAAATGAGAAAGGAATGAAGAAAATTGCCTGACGACCTGGATGGTTGAAAAGAATGAGAAATAAAAGGGTCATATCCTTCTCTATCAGTAAGTAATTTCTGATTGTGAAGCTAGGCATTTAAAAAACATGCCCAAATTATCTTCTCCTTTGGTTTTCGTGATTCTGCCTCATCAAGATGCTCTCCCTACTCTGTCAAGTTCCTCTGTTGTCTCTTTCCTAGATGACTTTCTGTTCCCTTGTAGTCACATTCTTTCTGCACATCCTCAGAAGTCTGCTCTTTCTCATCAAAGAAATATGTTTCATGGCTTAATCTCATCATCTATTTGAGTGATGATTCACAAAGTACAATGTACCCCTGGTTTTTATCAGGCACATCTCACATTTTCTGTCCCATCTTTTGCTCCTGATTCTTATACCTGGATGCCTTTATACATGTGCAAATACTTTCCAGTTGTTCATCTCAAACTTTTCCTGCTTCGTAAAGAAATATGCAGTTTGCCTTTGGAGTGACAGGGATCTGGGTTTGAATCCTAAGAACTACTGATCCCTTGTGATCATGAACCCATAAACCCCCCTGAGCTTGGTTTTCTCATTTATAAAGTGAAGATGTCAGGTGTTGGACCCTCTTTCAATCCCTTCATGAGCTACTGAATTGTATTCTTTGCTTTCTGTTTCTCTGCCAATGTGCATCCATGTTCTTTTAGTTACACGGGATATTGATTTTCCTACCTCTATCTCTGTCTAGGGGAGAGAGTTCTGGAAACTCCTTTTGGTCTGTTTAGTCTGGGAGAGAAATATCTGTACACTAAGTGACTCTTTGCTCTGGATTTGACTAGCCCCTCTTTCATGAGGTCTTGTTTTGGTGTGCCTTTTTAGCCAAGCCTTTCCTGGTTTGAGCCAGCCATATCAAAATCTCTTAGGGCAGGCAGCTCTCAGGGAACCAATATTCAGTCTCTTCAACCTCAATATTTTCATCCCTTTCATGGAAGAGTCATCTTCTCTTTCCCTACTAGGTTTCTTCTGAAGAGATAACTCTGCATATAACAATTTCCCAAATTTCTGATGCCCTTACCTATAATGTAAAAATTCTACTTAGAATAAAATCACAACAGTGATCCTACGACATTTCAAACTGCCAGTTAGGCCTACAAACCACCCCTTCCTCATTAGTCACACATCACTTCATATTTTTATATATCACCATGCCCACCTGCAGCCCTTAATCAGCAAAACCAATTAAGTTCTTCTCTACTTGCTTTGTCGCTACATAACCACACTGACCAGTTTAGATTTCAGCAAATTTTAATTTTTGCCATCTTACTTTCCTCTTGGGTTACTGGCAATGATTCATCATGTGATTCTATTCTCTTCTACTTCTCAATATGAGGCAGTTAATCTTTCAGAATGGTTTCTTCCTGATTCTTCATGCCTATTTCTTATTCCTGCCTTTCATTTTTTTTTCTTTTTGTAGTCATTCTTTCCATTTGATTGTGTCTATATCTTTCATTACAATACTAATATATTATTTGAAAGGTTGATGTGTAGATTAAGAAAGTAGCAGCTAGGCATGGTGTCTTATACCTGTAATCCCAGCATTTTGGGAGGCTGAAGCAGGAGGATTACTTGAGCCCTGAGGTTCAAGACCAGCCTGGGTAACAGAGAGAGACCGCATCTCTCCAAAAAAGAGAGAAAAAAAAGGTAACCAGGTTTGGTTGCACGTGCTGTGGTCCCAGCTACTTGGGAGACTGAGTTGGAAGGATTGCTTGAGCCAAGAAATTGAGGCTGCAGTGAGCAGCCTCTGCACTCCAGCCTTAGTGACAGAGTGAGACCCTGTATCAGGAAAAGAAAAGAAAAGAAAAAAAGTAGCACATGGGAAATTCTTTCCTGGCACAGAGGTATAGTCTTTCCTACCTTTGACCCTCATAGATCGATTTTTCATATCCCTCTTATGGCAGTTCAGTTAGCATACTTTATATTTGTTTGTGTAAGTGCTTAATTGTGTGTTCAAAAAAATGTATTACCCATGCATGATACTAGCCCATGTAAGAACCTAGCACTTGTTAGCCCTTAGTGCATGATTATTGAAATGAAATGCTTTATTCACTCATTACACAGAGAATGCTTTGATTCAACAAAATACTTCTATGAATGGTGGCATAGACAGACTTAAATCATAAGTCCTCCTGTTTTACTGAGCCATCCCTCTACTCTGGGAAATAAGGGTTGACTACCTAATGCTATTTTTATTGTAATCTCGACGTCTGAAACCAATGCCCAATATATCAGCATTCTTATAATTTATTTAATGCAGCTACTTTTTCCAAAATAAGTTCATTTAACATAAGCATTGTCAAACATCCCTCATTTGAATGAATTTGAAGGAAAGCTAATTAAATTGGTGAATACTTGTTTTAGTTTTAATCCCTTTAAGAATATATAAAAACTGCAACTATTATAACTCCTCAGACACTGTGTAGTGGAGTTTTAATTAATAGATAAGGATGATCTCTAATTAGCTCATCAAAATACTTTAAACAGTGTCAACCCTACAAATACTGCACTTACACCGTTTGTAAGAAAATAGATACTTCTAAAGCACTTAAAGACCAGTTTGCATTCTTAGGAGAGTAGAGGTGCCCTCAACCTTTTTCATTATGTGGTTAATTTATTTATCCATGCGTCTCTTCTTTTAATAGGGAAAACAAGGGAAAAAAGCAACCTCAGATGAGTTTGATTATCTCAGTCAACATTCTGACCCATTCCAAATCAGTATAGTTCAAATGAATGTGGTTTCCTGAATTTTATCATAGAACAGGTAACATACATGATTGTAGAATGATAAAACTAGAAAGAAACCTTCCTTTCAGATCAGTTATTCTAATCATCTCATTTTACAGATGAGGAAGAAATTGATTTACTCTATAGTTCCTATGGTTAGTCATGGGCTAAGCCATGCTTCTCTTTGGCTATTTGTAAGTCTTAATTCTGTGCTTTGTGGAAACAAACAAGCAACAAAATAGGACAGAGAGAGAGAGAGAGAGAGAGAGAACAAATATGAAATTGAAGATATATCTTCATTTTAAAAAAAGATAACAGCTTTTACTATTATTTTAATATATAGACCTTAGGGAATTCTACATTGAAAGCAAATAAATTAGAATTTCGAATTCATGTATTGAATGAAAATAGTGTACTGTTATTCTGCAAAAGATATGACACATCACTTTCAAGACTTCATTCACTCATCCAACATTGACTAGGTTTCATTTTGTTTCTCTGATGTTACAAAGTTTCAGGTACATTAGATGCTGAGAATACAAAGCAAATAAAATACAGATAGAGGTTTGCAAAGGGTGTAAATGCAGTACTTAAGAATGACTCCCAACCTATACTGAGGGGTGTGTGTATGTGTGTGTGTGTGTGTGTGTGTGTGTGTGAGAGAGAGAGAGAGAGAGAGAGATGGCTTCCTGGAAGAAGAAATGCAGGATTCAAGTCCTTAAGTTAAGGGCAAGCCAGAGTCGGCCCGACATCCATAATGTGAAGGAAATAACAGTTGAAAAAATATTCCATCTAATTCAGTCGGTCCACTCTGGTCTGGGATCATTTGCCCCTTGTTGGGCAGTGAAGGCTCCTTGCATTTCAGCATGAACAATAATATTGCAGCCAGAGCACTTTTAAGTAATTCTTTAGCCTTAGCTTCTCAAGTGGGCATCACCTGGCCCATCTGGGATTAGTTTTTGAAGCCACATAAAGTCTTTCAAATTCAGATAACTTGAGGGATTTTCATTACCAGAGCTAATTATTAGATGAAGGCCTACCACCCCAAATCAGATACTTCAAACATCTAAATTTCACAGACAACTATGAATGGGCAGCTGTAGATTCCTGGTTAGAGCTGATATCATCAAAAGTCCTGGATATCACTAAGGAATAAAATGTATAAATTATTAAGACAGAAAAACATGATCTTGTGTTTATTTATATGTGGATGATATCTGCCTGTTATAATTTGTTCTCTTTTTCTGTCCATATGTCTCTTTATTTTGATTTTCCAGTTTGTGTTTTTCTGAATGTTCTTTTCTGAGATGTTTGAGGATATTAGGAGATTGATATCTGAACATTCATCCTAAGTGCTTTCACATTTCACACTTTTGCTGTGTGAATATCATGGAACAGTTGTCTATGAACAATTTTTGGGACATTAAATATTATTTTGAATTCTAGACTAGATAGAATTGATACAAATTTTTATTGTTATGAAGTTTTTGTGTCTTTTTGCTTTGATAAGAGATTTATTGGATTGTATTTCACTAGGTTGCATGGTTAGTAATTCTGTATACTTTTATGCCTTTTCTGTAAAATACTCATATTCATGTCATATGTCAGCTAAGAACTAGAATTTTTGCCATTCTGTTTTTCATTTTCTAGGTTATGATCTTTCTCTGGTCCCATTTCTGACAGCTACACCTTCTCTCCTTTGCAATCACCAGTATAAACCCATAGCTCAAACATCATCAAGTAGTTACTCAGCAGTGGTCACTGACAAATGTCACAGAATGAAGAGAATCAGATTTGAAAGGCTCAGCTCTAAAAAGCAAACCAAGGTTCAGTCACTCATTTAAAACCTTCTGTGGCCCTGTGGCATTATCACAGACCATTCTATTTGATACTTTCACAACTTTCAACTATTTTAAATATCAAACTTCTCTGTTCTTTCAGAACTTACTCTTGATTCTGGTTTTTTTTTTTTTTTTTTAAATAAGTATGAATGTATTGGCATACATTGGTAACGTAGGGTACAAAAGTCTTCACCAAATAGAAACAGAAGGGATAATGAAATAGTGATGGGCTTTGGAGTTACCCAAGGACTTAGAGATCATCCTGTCCAACTTCTTATAAGCACCAGCCTAAAACAGTTCAGTGATTAGTCTGAGGTAATAGAATAGTTACTTTTTCCAGCTAGTTCCAGAATACAGACTTGCATTTTGCTCAGTGTTTATTCAGCGAAGTTTTAGTGCTTCTACATCAATGCATTCAATTTAACAAAAATGTATTAAGTAGGTTCTATGCACCAAGAATTGATAATACAGGAGTGTAAAACATAGCAGCTCAGCACATTTCCTCTCCTAGAGAACCGTAAAGGCTAGTCTTGGGGGCAGGTGGGCAAATGTATTATATATATGCTGCCCAAGCCTATGATAGTTATCTCTAACCGATGAAGGCATTTTATTTATTTATTTATTTCCTGAATTTAGACGTGGCTTCACCATCTTCCCCAACATAGCTCTTCAGGCATCCACGATTTATCTTTGAGAATTGTCAAGTACATTGAAACCTATTTATCATCAAACACTAATAGTTTTCTTAAAGAATTAGCTTCTAGAAGACAAAATAATATAACAGTAGTACTAATAATACATACATGTTGTAGGTTCTAAACACATAATTATTGAAGCAAAATTGTTTATACATGCATCATCTAACATCATCTCAGTGTGTTCTGAACTGTAGGATACGTGGCTTTCCATGATATCCACTGTTGTGAGTGCGCCTCTGTAACTGATCAATGGTCTCACTCCCTCTCCCTAGTCTGTGGTTCTTGGCCTGCTTCCTGTTCTATTAAGTCATGCATCACAAAAGACTGCAACTTTTGAGTTTTATCCTAGAATCATTCAAACAAACCACTCAGGCCTTATTTACCTGATAGTTTCTTTTGGAAAATGCCTTATTGCCCTAGGTTACACAGTGAATGAGGGAAAAGGGGAATAATGAAGACTCTTCAGATTTAGACCTGTACCGTCACTGGGGTTTGAAATGAGAGAAAGGAGGAACTCAGGTGGGTTTGAAAACTATGAGTATGGAAGAATCTGTAGACAGAGACATGGACAAGTGGCAGTAGAGAATTAGGGATGTTTATAGTCCTTGCTGAATGTGTCAGTCCTCATGTATGCAATGGTATGTACGTGGCATATAATAGTATATATCTTGGAATTCAGTTACTATTTGTCCTCAGAGGGACCACCAAAAAAGCTAAGTTCTCGGTACATGCCTTTTCCTAAATCTTTGGAAAAGGAGAGAAAGAGAGAGGCAGAAAGAATGGAAGCTTAGTGTGGGCTGCTGACAGGAAACCCATTTTGCAAAACTGCTTCTTCTTGAACGGCAGTTGAATCAACTCATTGTTATCAAGCTTTAAGTAAATGGGTTCTTGCAGTTGCCAAAATTGAATAGGAAATGCTTTAATTTTGTTCTGGCTGTGGTCCAACAACAAGAGAGACTTTTCAAGCGTGGAATTACAGAGCTGTGCTGAATGACTCCAAGTGAACTCTCTGTAGGTTAAGCTCTTCAGGAAGGGGTCATTGCTTGCTGATGGCAAGTTGGTGAAAGGGGTGGCTGAAAGCTTGGGAAATCTGGTGTTGGTAAGCAATACATGGACATATTATCCTTGTCCCCTAGTACCAGATGAAAATGTGGGTCAACAGTAACTACTTTAATTAGTATGTAGAGAAAATTGTTCAAATGGAGAGTCACATTACCCTTTGCCAGAAGACTTGTGATGGTTATTCTGTTGTTCGTAGTGGTGAAACTTTCAGATGTTGCTTATTCGATAATAATATTGGCTGGGATTCAAGGTCAGGAGACTCTCTTGATAAGTAAATTTGAGGCAAGAGAATCTCTTAAAGGCAACTATTTTGCTGATCCACTTTTTTTTTCTCTGCACATTGATCAGGAATACTTTTTACCTTCACAAATCAAGTAAGACCTGAAGCAGATTTTACTTTTACAGTTACCTTTTGATTATTCAAAGGCTAGTTATCTAGTGTATAAGTAAGAATTTTGACCAGAATTTCTAACCAGACTGGATGACTGGCCAGTTGTGGCAGCATTAATTGCATTTAGAAAAATTATACGTGGGGGTAAGGAGGATGTCATGATTTCACAGAGGCAACACAGAACTTTTTACAGAATATACAGAATTTTATGCAGAATAGTTTAGTAGAGGTTCAAATGGAAAGGAAAGAGGAATCTGTTGTTTTCCTTTCATCTTTTCTTATTGGAACGTATTTAAAATTTCTGAGTGTTTCACTCTAAGAGCATGCATTCCGTATTTAAAAAGGAACTGGGTTGTGTGCTACATGCCACAGAGTGGGTTTGTCACATTTGATATCTGAACTCTTCCTCAGATGGAATCACTTATATTTTACTTTAGGAGCCCCACTGCAGGACTCGCCTGGTCATACAGCTTTTATATTTTGCCATTTACTTTTATGCTATCCTGTTTTCTAGTGGACAGTCTGCTGCCAAAAACCATTCCCAAATCAAGTTCTGAGTGTTGGATACTCAGGATGATGGAGCTCCATTTGGGGAAATTTACTATGAGTTTTATTGTGAGAAATGGATCTTCGCATGACTCTCCTGCTAAAGAGTCGGTGACTCACCAAAGAAGGAAGCAGAATTAAGATGGAGCATCTGTTTGACTCAGCAAATTCCTTCTTTCAGGGGACCGTGGAATTTAAACAGTGTGATGCTGCAGGTTTTGCACATATCAAGTTCAGAGAAATGTGGAGTGGCTACAGGGTGCACTGGAGCTGGCTCGCAAACAAGGACTGTGTACACCTCTTCCTAACTCTCAGCTCAGTGACATCATATTGTAGCTTAACATAGATCATGGTTGAAATATTTACCACAGGATTGGCAAAAGCTATGGATCATTTCCTACTTTTTGTTTTCTTCCTGGAAAGCCAGTTGTTAAACATTTACCAGCACACCAGTGGTCCAGTGTACCTAAAACATTAATTTTTTTAATTTTTTTTTCTCTAGTACAGGGGTTGTCAAAATGTGGTCCTTGGATCAGCAGTATCAGCATCACCTAGGAGCTTGTTAGAAATGCAAATTATCTGGCCCCACCCCTAGTGAATCACCTTCTTGGGGTGGGTCTCAGAATTCCCTTTTAACAAGCCCTCCCTCCTAGGTGAATTTGATGTATGCTAAAATATGATAACCACTGTTCTAAGAGCTAGATGATTGAGGGAGGAGAAACTATGCTCAATTAACTATATGATGACCATAATTGAATGATTAATTACTTCATACCTGTCTCATTTTACTTATTAAGCTTTCAGAGATACTTCCTCAACGGATTGCTAATTATAGCACCCACAGTGGGTGGTGGTGGGGGTGTGTCAAAACTATCACTTCCAGGGTTCATAGCAGATAGAAACACACCATTCATCACACAGTGTTCACTTTCTTCATTTGAAGGCACTGCCAAAGGGCAAGTGATATCAGTAAATATGATAACAGAACTACTATATTTTTAGCTGGGCTAAGAGTCAGAATCCCCTACAGGGTTTGCTAAACTATAGGTTGCTGGGCCCCAGGCCTAGAGTTTCCCATTCCTTGGGTCTGACTGGGGCCTGAGAATTTGCATTTCTTAACAAGTTCCCAAGTGATGATCATGCTGCTGGTCCAGGCGCCACTCTTGGAGACACTGCTCTAGAACATCTTTTGAATTATCTGCTTTGATATGAGTTCTGATTCTCATCTTTTTGTTCTCTCTTATTACATTTAGCTTGACTGTAATTTTTCCTGAAGGAGGGTACAGGTTACGTCATATGGGGCATGATTTTTAATGTGCAGGAACCTGCTGAGCCCTCCATTTACTGTCAAGAAATTATTCAGAATCATAATGCACTTTGTCATTTGTCTTCCTTGTCTTACTAAGATTTTACAGGCTTAGTACTTTGCTATTGTGTCAGATGAAACTCAGCTGCTTCCTCACTGCGGTGCCTATGGCCTTATGACTCACACCTTTAACTGCCGTCAGATCAATCACCAGGTTGAACAGGGTGTTTCCCCTTTTCTTTGAATAGAATTTACTTATTTTCTTTGAATAGGATAACTTAATGCACCTGAGTTGCATCCTTGTCTTATTGTTCTCTCCACAACAGAATAAGAGCTCTTTCTAGTACACAAAGAGCACAGTTTAAAGTATTTAGTGGTTTGAACTGTGGTCTAGGGTGAAAAGATTTAAAAGATTTTCACGAGGGCTCTAGCAGGCCTTGCATGCCTTACTGTTGAGCTCAATCAGGAAATCTACAACTTTTTTCATGAATGCTTAGAATGAAGCATTTGAATATGAGTGGTTCATGCTGCTATTTGTTCCATTTCTTAAAGTCACATCTTCAAATAACTTGTGTTCTCCGCTAAATTGGAGTGCAAAGATTTTAGATTAAGACCACTCAGTGACTCAATAGTTGTGTAACCTTGGGTAGGTCACTGAATTTGCTGTATCTCACTTTTCTCATCTATAAAATGAAAATGATGGCATCTATACTGTTTCTTTCATATAACTATTGTGAGGATCATAATGACATCTATGAAAATATTTTGTCCATTCTAAAATCCTGTGTAACTGTGAAGTATTATTGTTAATGCCCTTTGTAATACTCAGCACGGTCAGGATACAGAGTGGACCCTTAGGATATAATATCTTGCGTGTGTGTGTGTGTGGCAGGGTGTCTTCTATAGATAAGTAGAAACTCAAAACAGCATCTGATTATCTACTTAATAGCTAACCTGACTATGGTATGTGAGTACACATAATAGGTACAAAAGCTGGCTATTAGCTGGACTGTAGAAGGCAGGAAAAGTTGGGGATTGGCTGCAGCCCTTAAAACCCGTATTGGCATTCTCTATCTAGGAACCAGGGAGACATACCATGGAGCTGAGTCTGTCATTGAAAGAACAAGGGAACAATACACCCTCTTGGTGGTCTTTAATAAGGTGCCTTCCCAATGACATTTTGGTTGGACAACTAGGCTGTTTTTCTTGATGGTAAAGGCCTACTTATTGGGACAAAGGGCAGGATGGGTAAAAGCTTCTTAGGTATTCAAAATACAAAAATAGCAAGCCGGTATGTGTGTGTGTGTTTATGATATTTGAAACAGGATTCATGAAATCCTATTAGTCCATCTTGAGAAAACACATGGAAGGGGAGCCTTTCTCTCCCTGTTGGGCTCTCATGGTGTTCAGAAAATTGGATATGTAGTTCATTTGAGATTTCGTAGTACAGTACTGAAATTCATCTCAGTCATGTATTTGACAGTTACCTACACTATCCAAATGAAATCACATAAAAGTGTTGGAGCAAGTGTCTAGGGACACACTACTTCAATACGTATTAGCTTGTTGATGGTGAGTAAGTCAATGAACTCTTCTGAAACTTAGTTTCCTGATCTACAAAACAGAAATAATGAGCCCTGACTTGTTTACTTTCTCTGAGTTTCAGATGAAATAATGTACATAAAATGTCAACTAAAAAACATCCTAGAAATGTAATATTTTGTTTTTAAATGCTTATTCTATAAGGATTTGCATGTATTCAATGCAATTGTGTTTATTATAGAGTTATAAACAAGATAGAAAAATGTGGATTGGATGAAAAAATCTTTAGGTGGATTCAATGCTGACTGAACAGTCCCATGCAGTAGGCCTTGATTCATGCATTAAGCCTCCTGGCAGACCGGCTAGCAGCAGCTCTGCCCTCCCTATTCAGTGTCCTCAGTGTGACCTGAATGAAGACACACAAGTCATGCTCTTTAGATTCTTCAATGATTCAGACCTCAGAGGACTACCTAGCAACATAAATGGCAGATCCAAAATTCAATTTGATCTTAAAAGGCAGAAACAATGATCTGAAAGCACCAAGAAAAAATATAACATGGATATAAATAAAACTCTTCTTTTAGAGTAAAAATAATCTATCACACAAATTCAGGAAGGGGGTGAACTGCCTTGGAGGAAGTTGATATGAGACCATCTGGGGTTTTTAGGTGTCTACAAGCTCAAATAGAATGTGATGCATTTGCTTTGAAGAAAAAAAAATTCTGAATAGAAAAATATGGCTGCTTCCTACAGTGATCTAGTGCTCAGAAATCTAGCTACTGAGTCAAGGAATTAGAGCTCTCGTCTGCACTCTGCCAATGTCTCACAGTGTGACCTTGCTAGGGTCATTTAATGTCTCTTAGCTTCAGTTTTTCTGACCTTTAAAATGAGAAGTTTAGGCTGAGTTATTTCTGAGATTGCTGCTAGCTAGAAGAATCTGTGACTTTGAGTTGGGTCATCAAAAACCTTTTCTTCCTTTTTTTTTTTTTTAAAAAAAAAATTGATATATCCTCAACTAGTAGGAAGACAAATTAATTGTAGTAGAATAATTGAGAACTAAAATTATAACATGTGTATATCTTTTTATTTTCCCAGTGATTGTGGCATTTAATTTAATTTTATTAGCTTAGCCAATGACCTCCTCAAAAACAATATATTTTTCAACTTATTTTTCTGAACTGGTGTGCCTTAAGAACTTTTTCCAGAACTTAAAATTTTCCTGTAACTTTCAGGTACAAATCCCAGCAGGGTCCAGCTGGCTCACTTTCCTTCTAAGACAGATAAATTGAGCTGTATGTGCTTTCACAGTGCATGATCTTAGATATCTACATGAGACTTTCAAAAATTAAGGCCCTGTCTACTGCTTATAGACACATACAGGTTCTCGGACCTCTCTTTGTAAGAATAACAATTTATCATCAAAACTATAGAGTCATTTTTTTTTCTGCCAAAATGAGCGTAGTTTCTTTGTAACTTATCGAAACATTATGTCTTTGATATGAACTTTAATTGAGCAGTGAATTACTTAGTGATTTGCAGTGCCTCTGGGTTTTAGAATGTGCTGGGTTTTTCAGGATGAATGGCTATGTACATAGGTATTTCGTTCAGTGTTTTAGAGCACCTGACCAAATTCATTCCTTTCCTTATGTTATTTGTTGATACAGGATTTGCTTTCTATTCCATACAATTGAATTTCTTATCTTCTTTTATCTACTTGCCTTATCCTCATTAGTTTTTGAAAGCTTGAAGTGTGCCTTAACAAATTGAATGAATTAATCAGAATATCTCATCCCTGAAGATATCAGATAAAAGAGAATTCATCGTATTAAAGACATTGTGCTAGAAAAATAATAGATTGTTTTCATGCTTCTTTCCCTTCTTCCCTCTTTCCCCTTCCTCTCTCCTCTGCTTTCCTCCATCTCATGCTCCTTCCCTTTTTTCTTTTGTTTCTTCTCTACACAACTGTTTATTGAATTACTATTGTGCGCTAGGTAGGCTGAGGATTTACTATCTAGTAAAATATCTGCTGCCTTCATGGTGCTTATAGTCTAGGAGAGGAATCAAACCAGTAAACAACTGAAGTACCGACTGGTAGAGAGACAGCTCAGTAAAGAAAGCCAGAGAAAGCATCCCAGAAAAGCTTTCAAACTTGAGAGCTGAGGGTGGATTAAGAGTTAGTGGAGCGAAAGCTTGGATTGGGCATAGAAAATGTTCTAGACAGAGAGCAAGCATATGGTAAAGTCTCGAGATGGGAAAAAGCATAGCACAATTAAGAAATTTTAAAAGTCAGAACGAATGAAGCCTGGCACACAAGGGAAGATGGGCCGGAAATGGGATTGAAGGAGCACAAGCTTACAAAGGCCTCATGGCTTATGGGTCCAGAGAGCATTAGGGAATCACTGGAGAGTTTAAAGAAAGAAAATAACATGATCAGGTTTTCATTTTTAAAAGACCATTGTTTTTCCTGCAGGTTAGAGACCTATCTGGAAGGACATAAGATTGATTATTGTAGTAGTCCAGGTGAAAGAGGATGATGATGATGCATTGGATCAGGGGAGTATTAGAGAGGCTATTTCATGGGAGTAAAGATTTGGAATCATTCTTTGTTTCAATTTCAGGTAACTGTCTTTAAAGCTGTCATTTAAAAAACAGATAAAACAAAAATTCTTTTTTTTTTTCCTTTTTTATGACTGTTTGAGGACATAAAGGTTGCTTAAAGAAGAAATTAGTTGGCCGGGTGCGGTGGCTCATGCCTGTAATCCCAGCACTTTGGGAGGCCGAGGCGGGTGGATCACGAGGTCAGAAGTTCGAGACCATCCAGGCTAACACAGTGAAACCCTGTCTCTACTAAAAATACAAAAAATTAGCTGGGCGTGGTGGCGGGCGACTGTAGTTCCAGCTACTCGGGAGGTTGAGGCAGGAGAATTGTGTGAACTCGGGAGGCGGAACCTGCAGTGAGCTGAGACCATGCCACTGCACTTCAGCCTGGGCAACAGAGCAAGATTCCGTCTCAAAAAAATAAAAATAAAAAGTCATTGGTAGTTGTGAGGGATTGAGATGTTCAGAATAGATTTCTAGATGCTGCTGCATTGGTTTAAGCTGAAGAAGGAGCGTGAGTAGAAGCAGAGTGGGAGCTCTGAATTTACCCCCCCCCCCCCCCGTTTTGCTACTAATGAGCTCTGGGACTACAGGTAAATAACTTAACTTCTGTTGGTACTTCTTTCAATTCTAATCTTCCATGATTCTATAGGTGCTCCCATAAGAAAACTGTAGGAAAGAAAAACCTCCAGATATTTGTTTGCATTTAAAATATCTTAATACTGTTTTAATCCTTATTGGTCTACATATTGAAATTCTAGATTCAACAAGTGAGAAGCTTTGCTAACAGTATCGTAAATCAGAAACTACAAAAGTATTAATCTTGTATTAGAAATCAGGCTGTTTTTCTATCTTGCATACCTGCTTATAGACATGAGAGATTTTGAGGTCTGTGAAATAATGAGCCAGAGAAACTTAACTTTTGAGAATGGAAATCTTTAGTGGTGAGAAATAAGGTTGACGTATGGAGTGGTTTCCAAACTTGGGTCCGCTACTAGTGCTCATTTGGTCATATAAAAATCCCCTGTGGGAGGGTGCCTGTCGTCCCAGCTACTTGGGAGACTGAGGCAGGAGAATGGTGTGAACCCGGGAGGCAGAGCTTTCAGTGAGCCGAGATCGCGCCACTGCACTCCAGCCTATCGGCCACAGCGAGTCTCAAAAAAAAAAAAAAAAAAAAAAATCCGATAAATCCGATACAGATACACCTCCCTGGCCTATCCTCATAGTTTCTGATCAGTAGGTGGTGGTGTAAGGCTAATAGGAATGGGTGCTGTAGTCTAAGGCAGTGTTTTCCAAAGTGTGGTTCGTGAAATTGCACTAGTCTTTTATTTATTTTTTTTTTCAAAATGTTAATTGAAAAAGTGTTGAGAGGTAAAATATATTTGAAAAACACTGTATAATATAATGTCTTTTTTTTTCTTTTTCTTTTTTTTTTTTTTTTTGAGACAAAGTCTCACTCCATCACCCAGGCCGAAGTGCAGTGGTGTGACCTTGGCTCCCTGCAACCTCTGCCTCTTGGGTTCAAGCAATTCTTGTACCTCAGCCTCCCCAGTAGCTGGGATTACAGGTGTGTGCCACCACGCCCGGCTAATTTTTGTACTTTTAGTAGAGAGAGATGGGGTTTTGCCATGTTGGTCAGGCTGGTCTCACTCCTGACCTCAAGTGATCCACCCACCTCAGCCTCCCAAAGTGTTGGCATCACAGGATGAGCCACCACACCCAGCCTATAATGTCTTTTATAGATCAATGTATTAGCATTTTAGAAATTCTGATATATGCTGCATGAAAGAAAGAGTTAAACTTTATTCCTGTGTTCCTCTGACTCATTTGGCCCTCAACCGCTTTTACTGGAATATCTATTAACAGCCCTTAGAACTGGCATTCCATAAAGGGAGTTTACAAGGTGTTGTACCAGAGTCATTTTTTCTAGTTTTTGACGTGGAGTGGCCCAAGGATATCCATCCTTTATTGTTTAAGCAAAGACACACCTTTGTGGAATTACTGAGGGAACATAGATAAATACTTTGGCTGCAAAATAGGCAGGTTTATTTTGCCAACAAGCTACCTGGCTGTCATATGGGTTGTCTGTATTGCATTACATGCCTCTTCATATTTACTCTATGTGAATGGCACCTCCATACAGCTATGCAGTTACAGTACACAATCTGGCAAGCCCTCTGTGGCTCTGTCTGACCTGTATGGGGGCTGATCCTGTAACTCTGGTTTCTCTAGAATCAGAAATCAAGCTTGTGAATTATCTTGCCCAGATTATGACTCTCCAAATGATAGGTCCCTAGTAATTTGTCTTGAATAGTGCAGTACAAAATGCTTGGGTTTTAATAAAATGATGAAGCTGTTTCCATAAACAATGCACTAACACTTAAGTGTTTTGAAATGAGGGTATCTTTATTTGCTGTCCTCAGAAGAAGCTGATATTCATTATTAGATACACCATTGGCCAAAATGTGATTCCTTCATCATTTACCAACAATTTCTTAATAATCACGTGACAAGCAGCATACTGGGCACTGGGGAAACAAAGGAAAAAAGAATGGTTTCTGCTTTTCAAATAGAGCAGTTTAAGGGAAATTGCCATGTACACAGATGGTTATAATGCATTGTGGTAATAGTTAGCATGGAGGTAAATGCAAGGGGCAATTGGAGCATAAAGAATAAAGTACTTAAGTTGGCCTAGGGGAATTAGGAAAGATTTCACAGAAGAAACTAGTTTGGTTTAGTCTGACTTCTGATTTTTCTTCTGAAACCCTGTGCTGACTCTGCTATTCAATTACCAGGAGATAGTTTAGATTTTGCTGCCTTGCATATGCTCATGTGCTTTTCCAAAATAAATTGTGTTTATGTAATAATTTTTACCTTTTCTCCTCACTCATCATTTCCATCTTGATATTACTTTGAATTATACCCCCCACAATAGTGTTAGTTTCAGCTGAGTGTTCACATTTCTGGTACAAGCTAATAGAATTTTTCATTTGCTTTTGGTTTGCAGATGTTGAACACATGGCTCTTAAGCATGGCATTATTCTTACAAGGATGACAGGCTTCAAACATTTTGATTAGTACCTCAATTTTACCCACTTCTCCATTTTGAAGTGAGCCTGTATTTTAAATTGTCTCAGTTTCATCTCTTACAAAGCTCTAGTATTCAGAAAGGCAATTTTTTTCCTCCACTTTTATATCTACCAAGTTACTGTGAGACTTTTAGAAAGGTTTGATAGCTTTTACTTTCAGAAATGGAATATTTTACTTAATTTTTCAAAGAGCTCAAAGAAATACACCTGTATTGGGAATAAATACACATTGCCTGTTTGCCATATCTTGCATCCATATAGCATTTTGTAGTTTGTATTTTATCTGCATCATTTTTATGTAACTCTCACAATGCCATTTGAAATATGAGGAAACTGGATCTTAGTGAGGTTTAGTGAGTTATTCCAGATAACGTAACTAGTCATGTTTGAGTCAGTGACAGAACCAGGACTCACACAGACTCTGGTTTCCAATTATGAGACATTTTCCACTATATTGTATAGCAGGACATTATTGCTATGTGCTAGGTATAAAGGGAAGCTGAAGATGAAGAAGTAGAGTGTTTGGTAAGGCAAATTCAGAAATTTAAAGTATCGTTGTTAATGATTTGAGTGAAAGAGACTGTGCAGGGCATGGGAGAAAGCAAGTAAGTTAATAAACATGTTGAATATGGTAGGCAAGTATGGTAAAGGGGGGTAAGAAGGTGGAGCTGATTTGGTGTTTGATGAAGCAGCACTGTAGCCAACAGGCCAAGTTAAAAGGAGTAAAAATTGCAAAAGGACACAAGTCAGCAGGGGAGGAAAAGAAAGGGGGCTACTGAATGGGGGATGGACATGGATAGGAAGTTGGCCAAGGAGACTGAGACTAGTAGATAGCCTACAGGTAGGGCCTGTGCTGCCTTCATTCTGAGTTTGCGGTGTCTTAAACGCACCAATTCTCCATAGCCAAAGTTGATGCTGCAGGTGCTGGTCAAGGAGAAATGTTCAGTAAAGATATAGTCAATTTTTGAAAAATCATAAGTAACTTGGTACAGTACAGCCACACAGGTCATGTCACTGTCTCCAGATGAAAGAGCCAGGCTGGAGGCTGCGAGTGGGACAGTAATTGGAAAGTGGTTGAAGGGTTTAGGTTAAGTTTATTTAGGATTCCGTGAAAAGCCAGATAAAATGACTGCTCCATGACATATAATTGGCATTATACCATAAGCCCATAGCAGTGATCTAATGTGTTCACTTTCTAAAACTGCAATCACTTTGAAGTCACCAGGATACAATCCTAGTGAGAGAGAGTTTTTCAGTTTTTAGCAGATTAATGAGCTAAAATATATATCTCAAACTACTTAAAATGAGAGAATACTCATACTATTTCTCAAGTACTCATGTAATAGTTCAAAAATTAAAATTCTTTGGAGCTTACTTTTGTCTTAAACCTCAGAAAATAATATAAATCTCCATTATCTTTCAGTATTTATAATAAATAAATGTATAAAAATAATAAATTAGAAAACAAACATTCCAGGCTGGGCAACATGGCAAACCCCCATCCCTGTTAAAATACACAAATTAGCCAGATGTGATGTGAGCGATGGGGGCTGAAGTGAGAGGGTCACTTGGGCTTGGGAGGTTGAGGCTGCAGTGAACTGTGATCCTACCACTGCACTCTAGCCTGGGCGACAGGGCAAGACCCTATCACAAACAAACAAACCAAACATTCAATGACATAGACATGTTTAGCAGTTTTATTGCTCTATCAGTGATACAGGATAAATTGCACATAGTAAATGGGTACAGTTTTGGTAAGATTGACATATGTCTATCAAAAAGAACTGACAACACTGTCAAGAAACATATTGAGCATCCCTAAATTTTCCTAGTGCCCTTTTGTAATCCCTCCCTTTTGAAGGAGCAAATGAAAATTCCTTTCATTCCTTCCCTAAAAATCCATTCTAAATAACACTTGGATAAGAAGGAATTAGGTTGATCACTGTAAGCAATTTTATATATACATGCTGAACTAAAAAACTAGACAGTAGGAATTCAGAGAAGGAAGATTTCAGGAGAATGCAGGAGTGTTTTGAAACAATTCTTAGGGCCTGAGGAGCTTGAATTCGATCTGAAACAGGCAGAATGAGTTGGGAGAACATTTTGGCTTTGGGATAAGGGATGACAAAGGGAAGCCAGAAATGAGGGCTCCACAATCCTGGGACAGTGAGATGATTTCTTTGACCCAAACAGAGGCAGTATACTGATGACTTATAGAAAATAGAGTTTGGCTAGCTTGTGGAAGATCTTAAATGAGGCTAAGTGTAGATTTAAGATAAAAAGGAACAATTGAAGACTTTTGTTTTTAACTATGGAAAGTGATCTAATTCATTCATTTATTCTTGCATTCAAAAGGCCAGGTGCGGTGGCTCACACCTTTAATCTCAGCACTTTGGGAGGCTAAGGCAGGTAGATCACTTGAGGTCAGAAGTTTGAGACCAGCGTGGCCAACAGAAAGCAAAACTCTGTCTCTACTACAAATACCAAAATTAGCCAAGTGTGGTGGCACACAGCTATAATCGCAGCTACTTGGGAGACTGAGACAGGAGAATCGCTTGAACCTGGGAGGAGGAGGTTGCAGTGATTCTGGCCCCTCTGGTTCTTACCAGTGTGTCACTGAGTCTGTCAGTTAGCCTCTCCTAAGCCTTGCTATTTTGATCCATAAATTTAGGTAATAATATCTACCTCCTAAATTCAATTTGAGAATCAGTTGGGGTAAAGCATATAAAGTGCCCAGCACAGTGTCTAGCACAAAACTCACTCAATAAACTTTAACTATTCTTATTACTGTTATTCTTAATACTTAGCATGATAAACTAATTAAGAAAAAAATGGATGCATTGGCCACGATTCTAATAACAACAGCTGATGTTTCTGACTATCCTCACTGCCTTGCATCCTGCTCAGACATTCCTATGCTCAGTGTCTCTCTGCTCCAGCCTCCAGCTGCCTGACCACTAGCCCATCACAACTCTACATTCATCTTCCTTGTAGAAGAAGAATGGCTGCTTCCACAGTTAGTAAATAGGAAATAGTTTAAGAAATTTTTTAAGTCACATAAAACATCTGTTTCAGTTAGCAAATTAATAACAAAAGGATTTTGCATTCAGAATTTTGTCTTGGTGATGACATGAAATTTGTGAACAAATAAAATTTTAAAGAATTTCAGGTTTTGTTTTACTTTTTAAAGAAACCTGCTTGAGTTAGTGTCTACCATTGGCATTCTCTCAGAGTCACTGCTCAGTTCTCACCACCAGCTAGGAATGTGGACAAGCTGTTAATACATGGATTTTCCAGACCCCTAAACACAGTTCTGCATTAGTTGGAGGCCCTGAGAGACTGGTCTGGGACTGCACTACTACCAGAATTGTTGCAGGCCCCCTGCCAGGACTCACAAATCCCAGCTTTGCAGGGTGGTAATTGTAGTTGTCTTCTCAGTATGCCATACCCGTAGAGCCTTTCTTGTTCTGTCTGTTTCTTTGTCAATTAAAAAACGTAGCTTTTCTGTGTGCCAGCCTGTGGATCAGATGCTTCAGAGCAGCAGGAAGAAAATAATCTCACACCTACAAAAATGTAAAGGTTCCTTACTTACTGAATCAATCAGCGGGGCCTGCTCTGCCCAGCCAAAGTAGCAGTTTCTTTCCTGGCTGGTCTTACTAGCAGAGGGATAGTTCAAGAATCCTTATCCATTCTTTAATGGGATCTGTGCCCTCCGGTTAAAAATAGTGAAGACTGATAATAGTCTACTATTGAAAGCATTTAACTACAGGTTACTGGAAGCGTCACCAGAACTTTATTTCATATAGCATTGAAGAATTCTAGGACACATAAGTGGTATAACAGAGTTTCAGAAAGCTCATAATATATACAGGAGAATGGATGTGTTTCATTAATTGTACTTGTAAATATTGGCAATTAATGGGTTTCCAAAGAAAATATTCTTCTGAAAGTATCCAAGAAATCAGGAATAGTAGTTAGTCACAACTCCTGTGCCAACCCTGATTGATCAATAGTGGCTTCCTGGGACACTGTGATGAGGATTCTGAAGGCCCGTTCTAACTCCAGTTAAAAATGCCATGGTTGATTAATGATGCTCGCCATGGACGTGGAACAAGGAAATGACATCTTGTATATTAAATGTTTGTCATCTGTAGAATAATCACCATTTATGCTAGGCCAAAGCATGATGCTATGATTATTTATATTGCTAAAATATATAATATAAACATATTACATACTTTATATAATATATAATATTATATATAATTATATATATTATATATGTATATATTATACATATAAATATAAACAACGTAATATTTATGCATAAATATTTATACATAATTTTGTATAACATAATTATATACTTTATATAATGTAAACAATAATATATTAATAATTATGTTGTTAATCATATAGAATGGAAAATTTAAACACTGCGCTTCAAAAAATATTCAGGACAAAATTTGAATTATAGAAACAAATACTCCACTCATTTATTTGTTCAGCTACAACGTGTTTAGCAACCTCTGTGTGCTCAGTGCTGTGGATCTAGAGCTAGATAAGTTCTCGTGTCTGTCTTGAAGGTGCTTTGGTTGACTAGAGGAAATGGTGTGGAAACCATTGCAAAGACTTAATAAATACAATGATAAAAGTATGTACTGGCAGACTGAGTGTTCACAGAAAAGAAGAAGCAATTAACCCTGTGTAAGTTCATGAGGAATCTTCAAAGGGGTGACAACATGGTGTCATTCCTGTCTCTAGAAATAATGCTAAATATTTAGGAATCATTTGCTCTTACGACACAAAACAACCCTGTTGAAAATGGGTAGTGCTCTTTAGTATGTCATAAAGATCGGTGGGTTAGGATGCTGTTGGTTTTCTATTACTGCAAATTGATTCCCCTGTGAATTTTCAGCTGTGGTGAACTCGTGAATACCTGGATTTCCTCAGTTTATATCTTTCCTACCACTTTTTTCTCATCAACTCCTATTAAATTCCACTGCTTTGTTTTATATTGATCTCCATTGTCCAGACTCTTATACTCCCTCAATATTGTCATATTGCCAGAATATGACAATAAAGACAAGGGACCTGCTGGCAAAGCATTATACAGTTGGAAATAATTTGACATACCATACCTTGTATGGGCTTCTGAGTTTTCAAATTGGTTAAACTGTCAAATCTGTATCTTTCTTTGCTTTAAAATGTCAAGCATATCTAATTATAGGATTTTTTCAAACACGTCATAATAGCAAAAGTTACAAGGAACCTATGTGCATAAATAGACCCAGATGTTTGTGTATTTTTGTCTATGGATATGAGTACACATATGTACACAGGTTTAAATTTGCTTCAGGTATGTCAGTAATTAACTCTCTCTAAGCAATCACATATGCTATTAATATTTTAAAACATGTTGTAGTGGATGGAGAGGAACTAACAAGTTAATGATGATGGAACTGAGGCAAAATATAAAGGGGTGTTTTGTAAGAAAGACTAACACTTTTGTATATACCAAAGGGAACTTTTGTCTAATATTTGAATTTTCATTTATAAGACTTAATATTTCCAGAAGACTTTTTGTATGTAAATTAACCATATTTTGGTCATAATTAGAGGTTATAAACTAGTTTTATAAATTTTAACCACAGATTGTGATTTTTTTTCTTATTGTAGAAGTAATTTAAAAATTTGAAATAGAAAACCATACCATAGAAAGCAGAAACCACTTACAATCCTGTCACCAATATGCAACTAACATGGACACTTTTTTTTTCCCACTTTCTTTTTGGAGTATATTAGCACATACTTTTCTCTCAGTCATTTTAGCCATTCAACAAATATTTATTAAGCACCTCATAATGTCCATGACATATGTACATATCTGTGTATGTGTGCATGCTTGTCATTTATTTTTACTTGAGCTGTAATTCATATACCATAAAATTCATCACATTAAATTGAATAATTCAGTAGTTTTTAATACATTCACAAAATTGTGCAGCTATGATCATTATCTAATACTAGTATATTTTCATCACCTCAAAAAGAAACCCTCTAATCATTACCAGTCACTTCAATTTCTTCCCCTCGAATCCACTTTCTGTACTTTATAGGTTTGCCTATTCTGGGCATTTCTATAAATAGAAAATGTAGCTTTTGTGAGCAGCTTCTTTCATTAGCATAATGTTTTCAAGGTTTATCCATGATGTGTAGCAGAAGTCATTATTTCATTCCATTTTTATGACTGAATATTATAATATTGTATGAATATGCTATAATTTTTAATTCACTCATCAGTTAAAGTCATTCAAGTTGTTTCCACATTTTTTTTTTTTTTTTGCTATTATCACTAATGCTGCTATGAACATTTATGTACAAGTTTTTGTGTGAACTCATTTTCAGTTCTCTTTGGTACATACCTAGGAACAGAATTGCTGGATGATCTGGTAACTATATGAATAACATTTTCAGGAATTGCCAGACTGTTTTCCCCAGTGGCTGCACAATTTTACATTCCCATCAGTGACATGCAAGGGTTCCCATTTTCCACATCCTGGCCAACCCTTGTTATTTCTGTGTTTTAAATTATAGTCATCTTAGTGGTTGTGAAATGACATGTCATTGTGGTTTTGATTTGCCTTTCTCTAATGACAATTGATACTGAGTATCTGTATTGACCATTAGTGTGTCTGGAAAAATGTTTATTCAAATCCTTTGCCTGTATTTTAATTGGGTTATTCTTTTAAATTGTTGAGTCATAATGTTGCTTTATATATTTACTAGACCTTTATTGGATATATGACTTGCAAATATTTTCTTCCATTTTGTGTGTTTTTTTCACTTTCTTGATTGAGTTCTTTGAAGCACATTCTGAAAGGTGCTTCATTTTGATGAAGTCCAGTATATCTATTTATTTTTTGTTGCTCGTACTTTTGATGGCATACCTAAGAAACTATTGACTAATCCAAAGCCAAGAGATTTATACTTAATGTTTTCTTACAAATATTTTATAGTTTCAGTAGTTACCTTTATATCTTTGATTCATTTTAAGTTAGGTTTTGTATACAGGGTAAGATAGAGATCCAACATCATTCTTTTGCATGTGGATATCCAGTTGCTTCAGACACATTTGTTGAAAATAATATTATTAAACATTTGAATTATTATCTTGGTACTCTTCTAAAAATTAATTGACCATAGATGTCTGGGTTTATTTTTGGACTTCCAAAATTGATCTATTGATCTATTATGCCAGTATCACTTCACACTCCATCTTTTTTTTTTTGGCCAGAGTTTCCCACTGTTGCCCAGGCTGGAGTACAATGGTGTGATCTCAGCTCATTGCAACATCTGCCTCCCTGGCTCAAGAGATTCTTATGCCTCAGCCTCCTGAGTAGATGAGATTACAGGCATGCACTACCATGCCTGGCTAATTTTTGTATTTTTAGTAGAGACGGGGTTTCGCCATGTTGACCAGGCTGTTCTCAAACTCCTGGCCTCAAGTGATCCACCCTCCTTGGTTTCCCAAAGTGCTGGGATTACAGGTGTGAGCCACCATGGCCAACCTAACTTTTTTCTAAGATTGTCTTGGGTGTTCTGGGTCGCTTGCTTTTCCATATGAATATTATGATCAACTTGTCAATTTCTGAAAGAAAAAAACAACAACACAAAATGCAGCTGGAATTTTGAAAGGGATTGCATTAAAAATTTGTGACAAATTTATGTATTGTTGCTATCATGACAATATTAATTCTTCCTATCCATGCCCAGAATGTCTTTCCATTTATATAAAACTTCTTTATGTTGTTTCACTGATGTTTTGTAGGCAGTATACAAGTCTTGAACTTCTTTTGTTAAATTTGTTTCTCATTTATTTTTTATGCTACTGTAAGTGGAATTTTAATTTCATATTCAGATTGTTCAAGTGTATAGATATAGAGCTGATTTTCAGATATCGATCTTACATCCTGCAACCTTGCAGAATTTATTATCGTAAATAGTTTATCTGTATTCCTTAGGATTTCCTATATGCAAAATTATTTCATTTTAAAATAAAGATAACTTCAGTTATTTTCCAAAGTAGACTACTTTTATTTATTTTTCTTGTCTAATTACCCTAGTTAGAATTCTAGCACAATGTTAAATCAAAGTGATGAGAGTAGACATTCTTGTCAGGTTCCTGATCTTAAGGAAAGACTTTCAGTGTTCATCATTAAATATGTTCTCAGTTGTGAGGTTTTTGTAGATACTGTTTATCAGATTGAGAAAGTACTCTTCTATTCCTGGACTGGTTTTTTTTTTTTTTTTTTTTTTGGTTAATAATGAAAGAGTGTTGGATTATTTTCTGTGTCTATTGAGATGATCATGTGGTTTTGGTTCATTATTCTATTCATATAGTTTATTGGATTGATTGAGTTTCATATGTTGAAACAATCTTGCCTTCCTGGAATGAAATCCCACTTAGTCATATATATAAGCCTTTTGTATGTTGCTGGAAACGGTTGGCTAGTATTTTGTTGATCGCTTTTATACTTACATTTTAAAGGATGTTTGTCTGTAGTTTTCTTTTTGCATGATGTCTTTAGTTTTAGTGTCAATGTAATGTTGGCCTCATGAAATAAGTTGGAAGTGTTTTGTCCTCCTTTCTTTTTTGGAATTCTTTTGTGAAGAATTAGTATTAATTTTTTGAATATTTGGAAGAATTGAGCAGTAAATTTATCTGATCCTGAGATTTTTTTTATCAGTAATTATTTATTTATTAATTCAATCTCTTCACTTTTTATAGCTTTATTCATTTGTCTATTGCTCCCTGAGTGTAGTTTCTAGGAATTGTCTGCTTCGTATAGGATACCTAATTTGTTGGCATGCAGTTGTTCATACTATTTCCTTATAATATTTAAAAATTTTCTCTTAAGTCAATAGTAATGTCCTTGCTTTCATTCCTGATTTTGATAATTTGAGAATTCTCTCTTTTTTGTTGTTGTTGGACAGTCTAAGTAGAAATTTGTCAATTTTGTTATCTTTTCAAAGGACCAATTTTTGCTTTTGTTGATTTTTATCTGTAGGTTTTGTATCCTCTATTATCATTTATTTATAGTTTAATTATTATTTTCTTGACTTGGGTTTAGTTTGCTCTTCTTTTGCTAACTTCTTTTTTAAAAAATTTTTGATGTGTTTTTTATTTTATTTTATTTTATTTCAGTAGATTTTTGGGGAACAGGTGGTGTTTGGTTACATGAATAAGTTCTTTCGTGGTGATTTCTGAGATTTTGGTGCACCCATCACCAAAATACAGTATACACCAAAAGACAGTATACAACAAAAGTGTATACTGTACCCTAAGGTACAATGTTCTGCTATTGATATGAGATCTTATTTCTTTTTTAACATAAACATTTATAGTTACAGCTGTCCCTTTAAGAGCTCCTTTAGGTGCATTCCATAAATTCTGGTGTGTTGTATTTTTGCTTTAATTTATCTTAAAATATTTTCTAATTTCTCTTGATATTTATTCTTGTCTCACTGGCAATTTATGATTGTTTTAAATTTCCGCATATTTGTGAATTTCCCAATGTTTCTTCTGTTATGGATTTCTAATTTAATACCATCATAGATGGAGGACATACTTTATATTTTTTAAATCCTTCTAAATTATTTGAGGCTTTTTCGTTGCCTAACATATGGTTTATTCTGGAGAATGTTTCATGTGAATTTGGGAAGAATGTAAAATCTGCTGTTTTTAGATGGAGTGTTCTATAAATGTCTCTTAGGTCTAGTTGGCTTATAGTGTTGTTTAAGTCTTCTATTTCCTTGTTTCTCTTCTGTTTAGTTGTTCTATTATTTATTAGAAGTGAGGTATTAAAGCCTCCAACTGGTATTGTTGAAATTTCTATTTGTACTTTCAATACTGTCAGTTTTTCTTCATGTGTTCTGGGGCTCTGTTTGCATGGTATTTCTTTTTCTATCCTTTTACATTCAATCTGTTGGCATCTTTGAGTGTAAATGCCTCTTTTATAAACAGCATGTTGTATTATTTTAAAAATTCATTAGATCAGTTTCTGCCTTTTAATTGGAGTGTTTAACCCATTTACATTTAATGCGAATACTGATAAGGCAGAATATATATCTGCCAATTTGATATTTATTTTCTATGTCTTACATATTTTCTGCTCCTCCATTCCTCCATTTTACTTTGCTTTTTTGTATTAAATATGTATTTTCTAGTGTACTGTTGTAATTTTCTTTTACTGTATTTTCAGAGTTATGTTTATAGTGGTTGCCTTGGAAATTACAATTAACACATTAAATTATAGAAATTTAATTCAAATTAATAGCAACTTAATTATAATACAGCACAAAACTTTGTTCCTCTATAGATTCATTTTCCCCTAGTCCTTTTTACATGTCCATCAAGACAGATTGGTAGTTATCACTTTATGTACTCTTTTTAAAACACTAAGAAAATTAGTTACAAACAAAGATATAGCTCTACTGTGTATTATATTTACTTATGTAGTTAACTTTTATTGGTGCACTTTATTTCTTCATCTGAATTCAAGTTACTGTCTAATGTCCTTTTGTTTTCACCTGGAAATTGCCCCTTGGTATTTGCTATAGGGCTAGCAACCAATTGTCTCACTTTTTCTTTACCTGAGAATGTCATTTCTGCTTCATTTTTTGAATGATAGTTTTGCCACATTTAGATTATGTGGCAATTTTTAAATTAATTTTAGCAGTTTAAATATATTATTAACAAACTTTTATTTACAAGCTTTTTGGATTGCCTTTTTTTTTTCCCCCTAAATCTTATTTACCACCTCAATCAACAAAGATGGGATACCCAGGGGAAGATACTGTTCACATGGGCTGACATTTCAAATCATGTCAAATAAAGAGAACTTTGAAAGATAAGTCTTCCCAAGAACCACCAGACAAGTCAAACAATAATAGTTCTCGAGGAATGGGGCTTTGAGGGAACTTTAGTCCCATCCTTCCCCTTCGGTGGCTGCCAGGCTACTTATTCTCACCATGGAAGTGAGTTGTTTGTTTTCAAGGCCACCACAGAACTGGGGATGAAGAGAGGCGATGGGAATAGGAAAAGTTCATGTACCACAAAATTTGCTGTTCTTACTGAAATTCAACTGTTTTTCTAGAACACAGACTCCCCAGATTTTGATGCAAGTCTTTGATTAATTTCTAGAGTTTTGAAAAAGTTGATTATGACTATTTTACTGTGCTTTATGAAGAGAAGATTCTTGGAGGTTCTTATTCTACCATTTTAAAGGTTTCCATCATTTTGTTTTTGTATATAAAATATTAATTTGGATGAAAGTTTAAAAAATGTTGGTGAATATGGTAAAACCCCGTCTCTACTAAAAATACAAAAATTAGCCCGGCATGGTGGCAGGCACCTGTAGAACCAGCTACTCTGGAGGCTGAGGCAGGAGAATCGCTTGAACCCAGGAGGCAGAGGTTGCAGCGAGCCAAGATCGTGCCACTGCACTCCATCCTGGACTACAGACCGAGACTCTGTCTCAAAAAAAAAAAAAAAAAAAAAAAAAAGTATTTATTGGCATCTACATGTATTTATGATAATTTTGTACTTTTTTCTATTGGGCTATTTCTTTCCTATTGGTTGTGTTAAAGAATACTAAACTATATGTTACAGAAGTTCAAATATTTGCTTCAGATTTTCATTTATCTTTAAGCTTTATTTATTTATTTAATTTGAGATGGAGTCTCTCTCTCTGTCACCCAGGCTGGAGGACAGTGGTGTGATCTCAGCTCACTGCAACCTCTGTCTCCCAGGCTCAAGCAATACTCCCACCTCAGCCCCTCAAATAACTGGAAGTACAGGTGCACGTGCTAGCATGCCTGGCTAATTTTTGTATTTTTAGTAGAGACGAGGTTTCACCATGTTGGTCAGGCTGGTCTCGAACTCCTTGACCTCAAGTGGTCTGCCTGCCTTGGCTTCACAAAGTGCTGGGATTACAGTTGTGAGCCACTGCGCCCAGCTGAGCCACTGCACCCGGCCATCTTTATGCGTTTTAAAATATTGTTAAATGAATGATGTTTATTTAAAGTCTTCATCATAGGCTTGGCCCCTAAATGAAATGATAAAGGAAATTTCTAGTTCTTATTAACTTTTCATTCTCAGTCTCCAGTTTCCTCTGTCTTGCAAATTTCTCAAAAATTAATGTTTCTTCTTTTTTTTCCTCCTTTACTTTAAACATTCTTCTGGGAATAATGTCACCCACCCCAGTGGCTTTTACTTTCCCTAAATTATTACTGCCTCTGACGTTTCTATACCTGGCCGCTTTTGCCCCATATATCCAATTGCCTCAATGGCACCATCACCCACCCAGTCTCTTGGTTTAGCAATCTTATAAGTCATCCTTGAGAATTTTCCCCATTTAATTTGTCTTCAGTCTTATTGAATGTATTTTCTAGCAGCTCTACAATCTGTACTACACATCTTTGTCTTCAATGTCACTGCCATAATTTAGGCTTTCTTCATTTCACATGAGAGCTTTTTGTGTGAATTTTTTTTCCTCTACATTTCACATTTCTCTCTCTCTGTCTCCTTTCTCACACACACACACACAGAGACACACACACATGCCCTCCCCCAAAATAATCTTTTTCTAAGGCAAATCTTATTCTGCCCCTTCCGACTTTATACTAAGAATCTTTTAAAAGGTGATTTTTTTCATTCTATTCTTTATTATTATTATTATTATACTTTAAGTTCTAGGGTACTTGTGCATAACGTGTAGGTTTGTTACATATGTATACTTGTGCCATGTTGGTGTGCTGCACCCATCAACTCGTCAGCACCCATCATAAAAGGTGATTTTTATTTTAGAATTCTTTTACTCTCTCTCATCAGACTATGATCCCTTCAAGGTCAGGAGCCATGTTTTACTAATTTTCTAGAAAAATTCATTCCCAGTACAGTATTTGGAATACAATAGAAACATAGTTAACTTTTAATTAATGAATGACCAGTAATTTCTAGAAGAATTTTATTGAATTTATTAAATAATTACATATGAATTTCTTCTTTTCATCAAAGCTATTATTTTATGCTGAATGGAATAACTCATGGAGCTGATTTATTAAAACAGCATTGTGAGTTAAACTTTTCTAACTCTAGTGGAAGATCAGGTGACTGACAAGCATGACTTAAAACATAGATACCCTATTATTTCACAAATTGAGTAGACACCTGTTATCACCAAATGAGATACCAAAATGCTTTTAGTGATAATGAATAGGAGGAGAAATAGACACTTGTATGTTTTATTAGACAAGATCCGAAAGACGCAGCTGACAGGATAAAATGCAGCAATTTGAGTGTGGATTTTGCAGAGAAGGTTGTCTTAGATTAAGACATAAAACATAGCTATTGCATGAACAATTCTCTCAGAAGTTAAGCAAATTGAATATTCCAAAACTCTGAACATGTTGTACCTGCAAACATTTTATCCTTTCCCCTTCTCATTAAGCAAACAAAATTTGTGATAGCCAGTCTGCACTTTATCTTCTTTGGGTGAGCAGGTACAAAACTGAACTATGAACAATTATAAGGTGTTAACAGAACCTACTAATTCAAGGAACAGACAAAAATAACTGCTGCTTGGGTTTCAACAAAATAGTGAGAGAAAACAAAGGTTATGTAATGTTCAAGAGGATATGTACAACTGATGATTGATATCCTTAAATTGTTACATCAGTGAGATGTATCCATTGAAAAATTATGGAGATAAAAAAATTGTGATAAATTTGCATTTATACATCTAGAATTTCTGAACTGGCTTTTCACACAAACCATTGTTAGTGATGAAAAAGAAAGCCAGAGAAATAAAAGGACTTTCCTGAGATAACAAGTTGGAAGTATACAACTCCTTAATAATAATGATAGCTAATTTTTTAATGTTCCTAAAATATTCTAAGCACTTTTTATGTATTAATTTATTTAATTCTCACCTTATGAAGTGGATACTACAATTACTCTATTTTACAAGGAGGAAACTGAGGTATGTAAAGTTGAATAACTTACCGAAAGTCATGAAATTAATAAGTTGTCAAGCTGGAATTCAAACTTATACAGCCTAAGCCAGTTTGTAAATGTTTAACCATTGTATAATGTTGTCTTTCACTGTCTCTTGCTTAATGAATTAGGATTTAGCATTATTGTCATAGCAGAATACCATGTAATTGTATTTGTGTAAACAAAATACCAGATTTCTATGAGCACTCACGATTTAGCGATCAAAAGTAAGACATGTTTCTAAGATACGTTTATATATAATTTACAAATATTTTTCTTTCACAGAACTACAATCTGACTCCCTTTATCCTCAATGTATTATTGATTTTAGTACTGGCATGGATTTGACTCCGGTTTCATTTGCCTTATTATCCTTGGAAAGTTACTTCATTTCTCCACTTAAACTACTTGTTTCATTTTAGTAAGGAGGGAATTTTTTCATGGTGGTACATGATAAGGCTGACTACAGTGAGATAGAGAAAACCAGGAGCAGCTGAGACATAAAACTAGATCATCTCAATAAAGTGAAGCTGATACAAGAGGTAAATTCATCTCAGAGCTCAAATGTGAATGGTATGGCGACTGAAAATACTCGTGAATGAAACTAATAGTAACTCAGAAACTTAATACAGAGTCTTGGTTATCTTAATCTAATATAAATCTTAAAGTGCTCTGCTCTCAGAGATATAAACAGGCAATCAGATTCAGAAGGTCTGTCTGCTAGTAGCAGAGTTTCAATTTCTTCATCCTAACATGGGAATGACGGTTTCTATCTTGCTTGGTTATTGAGATAATTAAAAAATGTATTAAAACAATCACGCACAATTCCTAGCACATAGTATAAATTTCAGTGGTTCTCAACTGAGAGCATTTGTAAATGAGTGAGAGCTTTTTGGTTATTCCAAGGACCTAGGACAAGTACTGGATTTTTGTGAGTGGGAGCCAGAGGCGCTAAATGTTCTGCAATGTCCAGACCAATTGATACAGCTAAGAACTCTTCCATTCAAACTACCTTTACTCCATTTTGAAACCCGCTGGGAGAAGCTAAAGAATTATAGTGATTTTATTACTATGCATTCTGCCATATGGATTAAAATTCCTTAAATTCCTCTTGCATAAATTCAGAATTGGCTCTTCATTCCATGATCTGTGATTCTATTTCTTTTCTTCTCTTCCACTGGTCTCTGAGTATTGAAGACAATTATTCTCTTTTGTTTCTCTTCTGTAACCTAAACATCTAAGTTCCTGCAACTGTGTTGCTAGTCCTCCCAGGATCTGGAACATCTTGAAAATCTTACGTGTCCTTGTTGTCAGGGTCCTCACCACACTAGTTGCCTTATCTAGACTCATTCTAATATTTCACTGTTTCTTTTAAAATGCACATCATGATTTTAGTGCAAGTACACTACATGGAATAGTGCTTGCACAGTATACTGTGAACTTACTGTTGACTTTGACCTTTAGTTTTTAACTTGCAAATCAGCACCTACATTGATAATTTCAATTTGTGTTTATCTAAAGTTTCACTATATACACTGAAACCCAGTTGAGTCTCCACATGGTACAGTGTACTCTGCTTAATACTGAGGATGTAGAGATGAAATGAAGACAGGGAGAAAGATGACTAATATAATAGTCTAAGAGTAACTCATTCTATGAGAGTGGGAATCAAGAGGGATTTCTTGGAAGGAAGGACACAAGTTCTAGTGAAGAGGCTTGTGGGGAGGAACACATAGGCAGAAGGCTGATTTGCTATGGGATGGAGACTATGGGCAACTACAAGGCGGCATTGAAGACCACCATGAATGTGAAGGGCATCCTTACATACTTGCTGTTACTACAGCATTCATTGGTTACATAGATCTTACTTATGAGAAAATATTGAAGGATTTTAAGTAACAAAATGTTATACTCAGTTTCTAGCTGAAGTGTTGGAGTTATTTTAGGGGATGTGGGAGCAACATGGGAAACCACAAACCCAATAAGAAATCTGTAGGCAAAAAGATAGCGATATTGAGAGCCTAAAAATAAGTCAATGGATGGGAGATCTGAAATTCAGAGATGTTTCTGAAGTGGAATCAGCAAATGTGGGGACAGATTGGAAGTGGGGTTCAGAGAAAAAGAGTGATCTAAGATGACTTCAGTGTTCCAGCTGGCTGGAGGGTGCTAACTTCCAGAAAGTTAGGGAATGCGGGAAAGAAGTGGCTTTAGGGATGTGGGGGAACTGATGTGCTTGCCAGAAGTACTGCTAAGCCAGAACATCTTCATATTAGATTTGTATATTTAGATGTTGGAACTATAACTTTCACTCCTCTGCTTAAAATAGGCTATATTCTATGGATAGGTAATTCACAATTAATAATGTATCAATATTATTCATTATACTAAAAGAGAGTTATAGAGCAAAATCCTATAATTGTAGAAATAGAGACATGAAAAACATTTGATAAAAATCAGCAATTCAATCCCAGCACATTGGAAGGCCAAGGCGGGTGGATCACCTGGGGTCAGGAGTTTGAGACCAGCCTGGCCAACATGTTAAAACTCCGTCTCTACTAAAAATACAAAAGTTAGTCGGGCATGGTGGCAGTCACCTGTAATCCCAGCTACTCACGAGGCTGAGGCAGGAGAATCGCTTGAACTTGGGAGACGGAGGTTGCAGTGAGCCGAGATCGTGCCATTGCACTCTGGCCTGGAGGATAAGAGCTAGACTTTGTCTCAAAAAAAAAAAAAAAAAAAAAAAAAATCAGCAATTCTAGGTAAAAACATAAATTAAATGAGAATAGAAAAAAATTTCCTAAATGTGCCAAAGACCGTCTAACTAATCAAAACCATCATATAATATTAAGAAATACTGAAGATTGATCCTTTAATATAAAACACAAATCAAAGATGCTTTCTATCAGCATGATTATTCTATATCATCCAGCATTTCTAGTGAATCACTTAAGTAAATGGAATAAGCTGTGCAAATATTGGAAAAAGAAATTAACCACCATTACTTAAAGGTGATCCAATGGTAAATCTAAACAATTCAAATCTGTTAAAAGAACAAAAATGAATATTTTGTGAGGATCCTAGATGCAAGAAAAAATATGTTAAAGTAAAAAGTTAGTAATGGAAAAAAAATATGTTCATATTAGCAATAAAAATGTAGAATACCTAGGAATACTTTTAGCAAAAATGATGTAAACCTATATTTAAAACATTATTTAATAGATAAAATAAAAATTAAATAACTGGAAATAAATGCTATGTAAGTAGATGAGAAGACTTAATATCATAATGATGTCATTCCTTGCCAGATAGATGTATGTATTTAATGATTCCAAATTGCCTGCTTTTGTTTAAACACAAACACACACACCACTTAATACAACAATTTTAAAGTTCATATAGAGAACAGGTGTTTGAGAATTTCCAAATGATGTCAGCGAGCTTTCAGAAAGAAGGGTTATGCAAGTTCAAACAAGAAAATGATAACAACATTGAGTGTCTTCATGTAATACATAGTTGGGGAGGTAACCAGTGCTAACAACCATCTGCTGTAACAGCCCAAGGTATCATATTCATGCTGTAAGAAATAATTTGGTTTCAATAAAGCAACATCTTCTATTAATTTAAATATACACTTGAAGATTCATTTTAAAGTTTTGATTATATTTATCATTGGATTTTTTTCATAATTTTAAATGATCAATAAGCGAATAATTCATTCTAAATTTTGATGGCCATTATTAAGTAAAATAAGGGTTATTGGAACACAAGCACTGAGACACTGTGATAATGGATCTGATAACCAAAATGACTACTAAGTAACTATTGGATTGATAGCCCATACAGTGTGGAAATGCGGGGCAAAGGAATGACTCATGTCCTGAGTGGGACAGACCAGAATGGCATGAGATGTCATCACACAATTTAAAACTTATGAATTGTTCATTTTTCACTTGAGATTTTCAGAAAGCTGTTGACCTTGAGTAACTGAATCTGTGGAAAGTAAAACCTCCGATAAGAGGAGCTACTGTATGTTTAACTTTTTAAGTAACTGCCAAACCACTCGCCAAGGTACAGATTTACCATTTTGTATCTACACCAGCAGTGTATCAGAGTCAGGTGCTTTACCTACTTGCCAACACTCAATATGGTCGGATATATCTTTTTAGCAGTGTGCTTTTGCTCACTGAACACAGTATTCTATGTGTGGTCTCAACAAAATTATCCAATTAAATTTACAAAACATTCTTGCTAAATGGTCTGCTCTGGTCTAACCACTTTGCTAGGGACATATCCTTCTTTATTGTAGGTCCTATACATCTTTGGATGCAGCCTAAGTAAAATGGAGTTGACTTCTTAGCAGTCACAGCACACTGCTTAACCACATTGAACTTACTGTCCAATAAAATCTCTAGGTCTATTCTGTTACATTTTTGCTGATGAGACGTGCCTTTTTAATCCTAAGTTTAAGCGGTTCATTTCATAAACATCTTATATTTTATATACCTCAAAAGAGAAGTTGCAGTGGCTTATCATGAGAATTCCAAATACAATAAAATAACTAAATTAAGCATATTGAGGGTAGAACCAAGCAAGCAAGAGTGGTGAGATTGCACTAATAGAAAACCTAGACTAAGGGAAACTCCTGACAATAAGTTTATTGATAGCCTGAGTCAAAATGGATTAAAGAGGTTATATAGCTCTTATTAACAAATGCAAGAAGCTTATCAGATGACATCAAAACTCAAGCTTTTTTTCTAATTCAACTTTCTGAGGAAGAAACTGAGGCCTGGGGGAGAGAACTTTTTAACTCTGAATTTTGTATTTTTTAAATTTTTCTTTTGGAAAATAAACCCAGAGATCTCACTCATAGTGAGGGAAAATAGTTTTGAGCTAATAGACACTGGTCTAATTACTCAATTTAGTTAGACATTAGTTTTCCAAGTACAGGTGTTGCCCACACAATGGGTGGGTTCAGTTTCTTGTCAGGTGATAGTCCAGTGACCACAATCAAGGAGGATTTAACAATGATATTTTATTACTTGCAACAAACGAAGAGGACACCAGGGATAGTTCCCAAAGTAGTGCCTCCTTGAACAATGGTGAAAACAGGGCTTTTATTCGGCTGGTTAGCTGAGGTTGGAGTAAAGACCATGCAGGCACCGTCAGCAATCATGCTTCAACATAGGTCACGTATGTAGAAAATGGAGAATAAGCTCCTTCCTGAGCAAAGATTTTAGTACAGTAGTGAGGGGGAGTTCACCAAAATTCATCATCTCAGGTATCTCTGGATCTAAGCAATTTTGGTATTTCTGAGTCTGAACTTTTTTTCAAGCAGGAGCTCAAGGTACAACAGTTACAAGTGGGTAATTTTTCACAATGCACAGCCAAAACCCAGAGAAACTGTGTTACACAGGTATAAACTTTTGGCCTTATCATTGATGAACACCAACCTAAGACTTCCAAGGTCAGAATATACTTTGTAAGTATTCATGAGAATTATCTTTTTACCCTTTCTGCCTACATTGATTAGCATTTGTCGATTTGATTAGCTTGCATCCTAGCCTCTATGTTTTGCAGTCCTCTCTCATCTATTTACCTGTGTTTTACTGGTTTGGTTTGTATCAACATAGAGGTCACTCTCAATTTCCTGAAATGTTTATCTATAAACTCTAAGAAGCTATGACTGTACAAAATACTTGCCAAACATACATACACACACACACACACACACACACCCCACATCTCTATAAATATAGATAGATATATTTCCATCTATATCAAGTTTTGATATATTTCCATCTATATTTATAGAGAATATATAGATGGATATATTTCCATCTATATTTATAGAGAATGTAGTCTCAGGAAAGTCTTAGCCTTCCATTGAGTACATACATCTGTGTATGGAATCCTGGCACAGTGTTAGGTCCTGTGAGAAAAGTTAAATTGTCAATTTGAGTCCCTTCACCCACTTTGGTTCCTTATAAACTAAAACTTTGGTAAGTAAGCCAAAACAATGTTTAACACAATTCTGAGAATTCTTTCTACACTCTCTCTTGTCTTTAAGTATGCAACATAGTATAGTGGTTAAGAGCTTGGATTTGGTTCTGCCACTTAATGTGTGATCTTTAAAGACTCTTATTTACCTCTCTAAACCTCAGTTTCCTCATTGTTATATGGCATTGATAGAAATATCAACTACCTCTTAGGATTGTTGTCATTATCAAATGAGTATATACATGTGTATGTACACACACACACCAATATCTGGCACACAGTAAATGCTATGTGCTTAGACATTATTATTTATATCATGTTCTAACTTCAGCATTTAATGCTTTTAAAATTTCCCTTTTCTCTTTTGCTTCTTTATTTCCCCAAAGCACTCATATAATCAAATAGCTATTTATTTGATAGTTCATCATTGAGCATTTTACATTACTATATTAGAATGACCTTTTCCCCAACTAATTTTCCATTTTATTGCTTTGAAATAGTTCAAATTACCCTTATGAATAGTATGAGAGGAGTATCATCTAATCTATTCAAATTAGAAAACGAAATGTAAATGTGAAAGCTGAAAAAACTTTCTTGGCACTTTGTATCACAGGAACTTGATCGATAAATACTTTTCTAGTTGCTCACACTGTCACTGTTACATCTCATTCTCTCAGGCTCCTGGTACAAAAACACAGATGTACATTTCTTTTCCTGGAAAAATAAACATTATAACTCTTTCAAAACATTACCTCCTGCTGAGGATGATGACTATTTAAAGGAACCAACTCTTTAAAACCCCAGCTTGTACTTTCTGACTGTAATCTGGATCTAATGATTCCTCTTACAATTTGAGCTTATAGATGAATCTATAAAAGAGATAGCTTGAATTTTCTGATAAAAATAGACATCTCACAAAATCTTTCCTTACATTTTACTCTCCCCATAAATTACCATTATTATTTACTTGTATAATCAAGAATACAATTGAATATTATATATATACATACATATACATGTAACATACATATATGTATGTATGTATATGTATATATATGGAATCTAGAGACAGAAAGTGAAAAAATTCATTAACACATAATTAAATTCAGTCTTCAAACAAATGAGATTTTTAACTGAAGACTCTATTCTTTTTCTTTACTGTTTTAAAGAATAAAACTGAACATTAGCTGTGTCAGGAGTCCCTCAGACTGCTCGTAGGTTTGATGATTTGCAGGGAGGACTCACAGGACTCAGCATATAGTTGTACACATGGCTATGATTTATTATAGCGAAGACACACAAAGCAAACTCAGCAAAGGGAAAAGACGAAAGTAACAAAGATTAGAAGAATCCAGACTCAAGCTTCCAGTGGTCATCTCCCAGTGGAGTCATACAGGACATATTTAATTCCTCCAGCAACAAATTGTGACGACAGGTGTGAAATGTTATCACCAGGGAATCTTGGCTGAGCATAGAAGTCCGAAGTTTCTATTGGGAGCTAATCATGTAATCACCCTTTGCTGAGCACATACATAAATCAGGGAGGAAAATAGGTGTTTAACATAAAGCATATTGTTTGCACAAACATTTAGGCACTGTGAACTACTCTTATTGATTGGGGCAAATTTTATATCAATATAGGGAACTGTTTACCCTTCAAGCTCCCATGTTCCAGTCAAGGGACAACCTTGCAAACATGCCCTTATAAGAAAAGCGTCCTCACTCCTGCTATGTTAACTCTTTTCCAAACAGGAGCTAAACAGAGCCAATTTCTAACTCCATAAAATCTCTAAAAATTGAGCTTTAATGACAACTACAATGCAACGGGATTAGGTCTGAAAATAACTGGGGAGAACAATGTAGATTTTATGTTACAGGTGTTTAATAAAAGTTCATCTATTCAGTGCCCCTTTAGAAAAAATAGTACCATTATATTCTCCAACTAGTATTTTGGGAAAGGAATAATTGTCTTTTCACTAGCCTTCTCAGAGATTGTACAAAGAAAACAAGCAAAATAAAGTATATATTGTGGACAGAAAAGGCAACTAAGGGACATGTGAGGTACAAGAGAGAGGGTTTGAGGTATCGTTCTCATCATTAGGAAAGCAGAACACAGAGTTTTTCCAGAAGTGACACTGAGCAAGGATACAGATGAGTGGATGTAGGGATGATGCTGGAGTTCACTAATAAGGCACGGGGGCAGCGGGAGATACCAGGGCCAATGTCACAAAGCCAAACGATTTAATAAACAAAATAAAACAATATATAAAACCCAGACTAACTGCTTGAAAGATAAAACCAGCAAGTTTTGGGTTGTTCAAGTTTCAGTATTCTGGAAACCAGTTTAAGAGCTTGAAATATACTATTTCTTTTTTGGAGGTGAACCACACACAGATAGGTGTCATACACAGAGCCAATTATAGTAGGCAGTATTTTGGGGGAAAAAGATAAACTAGACACCTAATGGAGGTAAAAAAAAATGCTTTTGTCTGATCATATTCATAAACATCAGTGGCAACAGATGAAACCAAAAATAATACATGCACATGGCTGCTTAATTAAAAAAAAAAAAACCTGGCACTTTTTAATTGTAACTGCTTTAGTTTGTGTATCAATGTCATAACAAAGGTAAAAAAATGTTGGCAAGTTAAATGCAATCATTATTAGTGCCTTTTTTTTTTTAATGAAAGATTTAAGAGGTAGTTAATCCTACTTAGTGATTAAGAGAATGGATTTTGGAATCAGAAAGAGCTGAATATTTAAAGCTTAAAATTAACTTTATTCAGTACACTAGCTATGTGATTATTGATGGACAATAAACTTCTCTATGCTTCAGTTGCTCATCTGTAAAATGGGGAATATGGTGAAAATTAAATGAGATATTTATGCAAGGTGCTTGTCTCTGCCTGCAATAAGTGTCTATTCAATAAATGGTTCATGTTGTTATTGTTGCTATATAGATTGTAGGATCTGTAGCTATGGTTCATAACCTTAAGGACTATATATGGTGAGAGACATGCAAATAAACTCTCAAAATATAATTTGTAGTGATAAATGTTGGTATGAAGTACAGAATTGAACAGAGGTGGGAGGTATTAACTTTGCCTGAGACAAGGAAGGGCTTTGGAAAGGAAGTGAAGTCACTGCCGAGTCTCAGAAATTCAAAGTAAGAGTTGTGTAGGTGGAGAAAGAGGAAAACGACATTCCAAGCAAACAGAATTCATGTGCTAATGTTAAGTTGGGGAATTATAAGTAGTTGATAATGGCGGATTGTAAAATATGAGAGTTAGAGGTAGGAAAAGAGACACAAATCTAGAAGAAAACCAAATGGATTAATAATTGCCCTGCCTGAAAATGAAAAGTAAATTATCGTCTGTAAGATGATAAAATGAATGCAACACCTTTGCATTTTTGAAATTGAGATATGTTTAAATTAAATGCAGAGATCTTAAATGTTACAGTTTGACGTGTTTTGAAAAATATGTACATGGGTGTAACTCATATTTCTAAATATAAAAGAATATTTCCAATATACCATTAAGTTCACTGGGAACCCCTTGCAGTCAAATCTTATATACCACAACTCCTCAGATGATCAAGGTTCAGATTTCTTTGAACATAAATTAGTTTTGCCCATTTTGAGATTGATCTAGATATGTAAGTCTTCTTTCATTGAGAAAAATATTTTAAATTCCTCCACATTTGTGGCTATATCAATCATTGGAACATTTTAATCATTGGCTAGTATTGTTTTGAATGAATATACAGCAAATGTACCCATTCTCATGCTGAAGGGCATTTGAGTTTTTTTTCCAGTTTGAGGCTATTATGATTCAGATGGATATGAATATTTTTGTACAATTCTTTTTGATACATATTTTAATGTTCTTGGACACATGCTGGGTAGAATTATCTGGCTACACACATATATTTATTCTTGTAAGAATTGACGAATCTTTTTTCAAAGACGTGGTACCATCTAACACTCCCACCAGCAATGTAAGAGAGTTCCAAGTTGTTCTACTTCCTTGCCAACATTTGGTACGGTCAGTCTTTTTAATTTTAGCCATTCTAGTGGGTGTTGAAATGGTATACAGTTCTGTAATGACATTTGATGTTGAGTAATTTTTCATATGTTTATTGGCCATTTGTATACCTTCTTTTTATGGTTTTTATTTGTCCTATTATTGTGTTGAAGGAGTAAGTTATGCATTCTGCTTGCAAGTCCTTTGTTAGATATATGCATTGTGAATATTATTTCTCAATTCGTGTCATGCTTATTCATATTCTTGTCTTTCTATAAGTAATTTAATTTGTCTTTTTAAAGTAGTTCTTTATCATATCCAAAAACTCTTTGCCTTCTCTAATACTGTAAACATGTTATGTTTTCTTCAAGAAGCTCTTTGCTCTTGGGTTTTATAGTTATAGACAGTTTTAAACTGATTTTTGTTTGTGGTATTAAAAAGGGACTGAGGTTCATTTAAAAAATATGGTTATCTAGTTTTTCTAGCACCACATATTGAAGACTAATTTTTTCCTACTGATTTCTCTGAATGCTTTGTAAATACTTATTAACCATGTAAATATGAGTCTCTTTCTGGATTATCTTCTCTTTCACTGATGTACTTATTTTTACTTTTGCTAATAGAAATTTTCTTAATTACTGTAGTTTTATAGGAAGTCTTGAAATCAGGTTCTGTTATTCTTTCACTTTATTCTCTTTTGAGATTCTTTTGTCCATCCTAAATTCTTTGCATTTCCACATAAAATTAGAATTGGCTTGCCAATTTCTGAAATGAAAGCCTGCTGGATTTTAATTGTGATTGTGTTGAATCCATTGATTAATCTTGGCAGATTGCAAAATGTAACAGTATTTACATTTTCAATACATGCATAGGGGATAAGGATCTATTTATCTGACTGTTTTACTTTGTCTCAAAAATATTTCATAGTTTTCAGAGTAAAGTTTTATACTTTTTATTATGTTTACCTTTGTGTATTTTATGATTTTTGATAGTGTTTCAAATAGCATTGTGTTTAAATTCAGTTATCCATTTGCTTATTGGTGTTGTATAAAAATGTAATGTTGACCTTGCAGCCTATGATCTGGCTAAATTTACTAATTAAAATATTTTGAAAATTAATTTCATGTGATTTTACTTTGTAATCTGTAAATTCCATTATCTATTTGCTTATTTTTATTCTATAAAAATATAATTTATTGTTGAACTTGTAGCCTGTGATCTGGCTAACTTACTAGTTATAATATTTTGATGATTAGTTTTGCGTGATTTTACTTTGGTGTCTGTAAATCACGTTGTGTGAGACATTTTTTCTTTGTGCTTTATATTTATTTCCCCCTAATTTTTTTTGCCTTGTCTCATTGGTTTTGCCTTGCCTCATTGCTCATTGCTTATTGTTGAATAGAGGTATGGAGAATGGATATTCTTGTCTTGATTATCATCTTAGAAGAAAGAACATTTGATGTTAGCTATAGATTTATCTTTGGCTAAGGAAATTTACTTCTATTCCTAGTTTGCTGAGAGGTTTTGTCATTAATAGGTATTGAATTTTCTCTAGTGCCTTTTCTGCATATATTGAGATCATATAATTATTTGCCTTTATTCTATTAAGGTAGAGAGTTGTATTGATTTCTGGATGTTAAATCCACCCCATTTTATTTGGGCTGAATATGATTTGCTAATATTTTATCAAACATTCTTGTATGTATAATTATGAAAGACATTGTTCTGTAATTTTCTTATTTCATAACAACTTAGTGTTCCTTTCTATATTTTTTCAGAGATTTTGTATAAGATTAGTATGACTTCTTTAAATTTTTGATAGAATTAACTAGTAGAGACAGTTAAGCCTGGAATTATTTTGCATGTGAAAGATTATATTTTGTTTAGGAATGTTTTGCATCTGTTTTCATAAATAAGACTTATGATATCTTTTGTTGTTGCTTTGGTGACATTTTTGTCAAATTTTCTTGAATAGGCTTACGCTAACAAGTAGGATGAATGGGGAAGCTTTTCTATTTTTATTTGTTTCAGCATAATTTATATTGTATGGAACTTCAAAAACTATTGTTTCTTAAAAGTTTAGAATAAATCACCCATTAAGCCATGTGAGCTTAAAGAATAACTTGAAAACCTTTTGGTTATTTCACTGATTATTAGCCCATTTAGAGCAATTTGTCTTTAGTTAACTGGTAATATTTTTTTACATAAAATGATTCTTTTTTTTAAATTTTAAAATTGCATAGACAGAGTCACATATAGCATTAGAGTACTTAAACATTATCCAATTCTTTCTATTTTCTGAAAGAAATTCAGAGCCTGAGGATTATGTAGTATATAAAACTTGTAAGACAATGTATAAATCTATGTAGGATTAAAGTTATGAAAGACTTAATGGAGGTAATTTCAAAATGTATTTATTCATATCTTTATATAGTTCTTATATAGTTGTAGTTTCCTGATATCTACTTTTAATGAGAAAATTGTGTTATATTCTTGTAGACATTGTTAAATTTCAATATCTTAAAGTTTATTAGGAATGTTTGAAAATTTCCACTTTTTATTTATCTCATCAGTTTCTTTTGCCTTGTTTTGTTTATGTCTTTTTTTATAGATAAATGTCTCAAATATTTGCCTGTTTCATTATTTTTTATCTAAAGAAGTGTTCTTGAATTTTTCAATTCTGCCATCTTGATTTTTAAAGTATTGCTGTATTTTATAAAACCTATAATTCCATGGATAAGCTAGATCATTAACTGAAATACCACTAAGAAAGAAAAGAAAACACTGCCAAATAAGTATCTTCTAATCACTTAGGCTTTTTATGTTAATTTATCAAAAGAACTCTTTTGAGTAATTGAACATATTTTATCATTTATTAGTGTTATATATTCTACATGTCTTTTTGATTTGTACATGTGTTTTTTCATTCCAAATTGTGCTGTATACCATCAAAAACACTGATGATTCAACTTTACTTAAGACTTTTGTTTAGTATTATCTATAATGTGTGATATCTAGAACTAATTCTCTGAACTTTTATCTTAGAATGACTTTTTTACTTATTTTTGAAAGGTATTTTCTCTGAGTATTGAATTCTTGGTTGGCAGGATTTTTTTTTTTTTTCTTTAAGTACTTTAAAGGTGTTCAACATTTATATTGTTATTTCCATAAAGGTAATATGTATTTTTCTCTGGCTACTTTTAAGATTTTATCTTTATCATTGCTTTAGAATAATTACATTATAATGTTCTTAGTTCTGTTCCCTTTGAATTTATCCTAGTTGGGGCTCACTGAGATTTTTGAATCTGTGGGTTTTTTTCCCTTCTTCAGGTATGGAAAATTATCAGCCATAATTTCTTCAAATATTGCTTCAGTTTCATTTTCTCTGCACTCTCCTTTTGGGATTCTTATTAAACTTAGGTTAAATTATTTGTTTTGACTATGACCCACATTTCTCTAATGCTTGTCTCTACTTTCTTCCTTCTCCTCGCTACAATACTTCAGTTTAAATATTTTTCATTGGCTTTTCTTCAGATTTACTAATTTTGTATTCTTCTATGTCCAGTACTGTTAGTTCTGTCCAATAATAAGTTCTTAACTTCAGATATTGTATTTTTTCAGTTTTAAAATATCTATCTGATAAATGACTAATTCTAATTTTCTGTGGAAATACTCTATATTTTCATACATTTCGTCCCTCTATTACTCATTTTTATTGAAATATTAATCAGAACTCTTTTGAAGTCCTTGTCTATTAACGTCATTATTTAGAAAATCTCTGTGTCTATATGTATTGTCTATTTTAGTTTTTATTAGTCACATTTTTATGCTCCTTTACATGCCAATTTATTTTTTAGTGTAAGCTATTCATAGTGGATCATATATTGTAGAAGCTCTGGATTGTTTTAATTTCATTTCAAGAGTGTTGAGGTTTGTTGTGACAGTGAGTTAAGTCACTGGCAGATTATTTTGATTCTGTCAAAGCTTGGGTTAGGTCCCATTTGTAATTTTTCAACCATGCATTTTTTTTTTCTTTCCTTTTTACTCTACATGCAAGGAAAACTCTCTCATAGTTTGGTGTTTACCAGTAAGCAGTATGTATATATTACTTTGATTTATACTCTCTTTACTTGTGTGCTGGCTGAATCACCCTTCAGTTCTATAGATGATGACAGATTGATGCATAAGGTTTATAGAAAGATTGTAGTTGTCTAGCAGGTTTTTATCTTATATGTCTCAGTAGGACTGAAACGTTTCTTTTTACCTCTACCCTGGAGACTTGAACAGGTAACGTGCATGGTGAAAAGACTCCAATACTCACCATATACTGATACTAGAATCGTTTTTTCACCACTTCACTAACCAAAGTTTACCTGTATGCACCTCAACTCCTAGAATTCAATGCACTATTTCCAAGTTCTTCCCTTTTCTATTCATTTTTTTCCTGGGATTTGGACTTTCCAATTAGATGTTGAAAGAACTAAGATGGATCTGAATTGAGTTATACAGCCATTTGCCTACCTAAAATAGTGGTATTGGCAATGAACTCCAGAGTTTCCCGAATTTCCATCACTCTTACACCATTTTCACAATTTTTTCCACCTTTAAACACCACCTGTGCTATAATTTGCCTAGTATCTTTCTTTACACAAATTTTAAATCAATTAACTTTTTATAAAGCTATCCTCATCCTAACTATTAATAGTTAATAAATCTAAACAGGTTAATAGTTCTAAATACATTAACAGCACAATATTGTTATAAATATTAGTAATAAATATTGTTACCAATTTTCAACTTAAAAATATGTTTTCATGGATATTTTAGTAAAAACTTAGAGGAGACTGAATAATATGTGTTAGCTAAATGGGATTTGGCACTTCTGAGCTTTTGATCTTCATTGATTTTCATCTAAATCTTCATTTAATTCATGGAGACTTAAGCAATTTTTGAAAGTTCCAACCTGTCAGTGGGTAGCTCTGCTTAGCTAATTGTAAGACATATCATGAAGAAAGTAGATAGAATGTATAATGAAAATAGTCTCCTTGTGGTAAGATATTGTCAAAGGCCAATCTAGATGCACATATGGAGAAATTTATAACAATTTACAAGGGCTCTAGTCCCTGGGTTATTGACATTATGAAATTGGAAGAAATGTTAAATAAGATGGGAAATATGAATTCGTCATATTTTACATGCCCAAATAATTGTTATGTTAATTTTGAGCTTAACTCAATTTGTAGACTGAAAAAAAAAAAATTAACTGAGGAGCAACCCTGCCTCTGTCTCTTCAAACAGAGATGAAATAAGTAACCTGAGGTCTACGGCACGGACAATCGTAGACACTTGAGAGAGAGCAAGCTCCAACCTCAGTTTTTAAAAATGTAGCTCTCTTTTAAAAACAGCAAAATCACGTGCACAGCTACTGACAGTATCAATATGTGCTACTGGCTTTGCACCAAATTCAAAGTCATAATGGCACTGTCCTTTTCAACCTTTACATAAGGAAAAATGTTATTAAGGAGGAACAGAAAGAGGGACATTGAATAGTTCTTGGTTAAATCTTTGGAAAGCACTTAGTTTCCTTTGTTTTGCCATTTATTCATGCACAGTAGCGTTAGTATTTAAATGTGTGTTTTTTTATTGTTGAATTCATTGAGGCAGTGAATTCTATCTTGTGGGGCTGCTAGTGTGGTGGAAATGTAGGATTGCCATCCTGGGAACCATAATTTAAGCACCACATTGACATCAACTAGCTGAAGTTATTGTGCACCATGCAAGTGTTAGTTGATGTATTTAAATTATTTTCCAGCTTTAAGAAATATGTACTCTCTGTAGTAGACCTTTAGTTGGGTCTAAGGAATTGGGAATAAACACAGAGAGTAAATAAAGAAAACATAATCACTTGAGGCACTTTTGTTGTCAACAAATTGACTTCTCTTTGCTTTTCAGTAGGAAAAACAAAAACAAATTTACAAGCTCTGCTTATTGTAGTTTTCTTCTTGAAATTGTGTCAATAGGCTCTAAATGCAAAGAATAACTTATGTGTTTCAAGACTAGAAATATAAACTAAAAGATGAAGGATAAAAATAATAATAATGAAAATCCTTCACAGCTCAGAACATGTGTGTACTAGGCTAAAGCATTGATATTCCGCTGGAGTGATCACTAGATCATCTTGCTGAGATCAGTTTTAGTGTTTGTTACATGGCTTATAATTTCAGAAGCTTTTGTGCTTTTGGACACAGCTGAGATTTATTTCATATATTCACTTATTTATTCATTCATTATTTGTTAATACCCACTTGGTCTTTCTGATTGCTCTCTTTTAGATTTGCATTCATATAGGCATAATTTGTTTTGAGCTTATATTGAGTTTCACTTTATTGCACTTTGGAGATATGGTGGTTTTTACAAATCGAAGGTTTGTGGAAATCCTGCTTTAGGCACGTACTATTTTTTTCAACAGCATAAACTCATTTTATGCCTCTGTTTCGTATTTTGGTAATTCTTTTAATATTTTAAATTTTTAAAATTATTTTTGTATCTGTTATAGTGGTCTGTGATCAGTGATCTTTGATTTTACTATTGTTATTTTTTTAGGGTGCCACAAACTGCACCCATATAAGATGGTTAATTGATAAATGTGTGTATTCTGACTGCTTCTCCAACTGATGTTCCCAATCTCTCTCCTTCTCCTAGAGCCTTGCTATTCCCTGAGACATAAAAATACTGAAATTAGATCAATTAATAACCATGTAGTAGCCTCTAAGTATTCAAGTGAAAGGAGTAGTAAAACATCTGCTTCTTTACATCAAAAGCTAGAAATGATTAAACTTAGTGGGGATGACATATCAAAAGCCAAGATAGGGCAAACGCTAGGCCGTTTTCACCAGTTAGCCAAGTTGTGAATGCAAAGGAAATGTTCTTGTAGGAACTCTTCCACTTCCTGTTCCAGTGAACACATGAATGATAAGAAAGCAAAACAACCTTATTGCTGAAATGAGGACAGTTTTAGTGGTCTGGCTAAAAGATCAGTCCAGCCACAACATTCCCGTAAGCTAAAGCCTAATCTACTGCAAGGCCCTAACTGATTTTATGAAAGCTGAGAAATGTGAGGATGCTGCAGAAGAAAAGTTGGAAGGTTCATGAGGTTTAAGGAAAGAAGCCATCTTCATAACATGAAAGTGCCAGGTGAAGGAGCAAGTGCTAATGTAGAAGCTGCAGTGAGTTATCCAGAAGATATAGCTAAGATCTTTGATGAAGTAGTTACACTTAACGACATATTTTCAATGTAGACAAAATGGTCTCGTGGAAGAAGATGCCATCTAGGACTTTCATAGCTAAAGCGGAGTAGTCAATGCCTGACTTTAAATCTTCAAAGGACAAGCTCGCTCTGCTGTTGGTGGCTAGAGCAGCTGGTAACTTTAAGTTGAAACCAGTGCTCATTTACCATTCCAAGAATCCTAGGGCCCCAAAGAATTGTGCTAAGGCTACTCTGCCTGTGCTCTATAAATGGAACAACAAAGCCTAGATGACAGCAAATGTGTTTATATCACAGTTTACTGAACATTTTAAGCTCACTATTGACACCTGAAGCTCAGAAAAAGATTCCTTTTCAAATTATTACTGCTTGTTAACAAAGCATCTAGTCACCCAAGAACTCTGATAGGGATTTACAAGGTGATGAATGTCTGGTAACACAACATTCATTCTGTAACCCATGAATCAAGGAGTAATTTTGAATTTCAAGTCTTACTATTTAATAAATATATTTCATAAGACTATACCTACCATGGGTAATAACTCTAGTCATCTGGGAAAAGTTAATTGAAAACTTTCTCGAAAGGACTCACTATTTTAGATGCCGTTAAGAACATTAATGATGCATGAGAGGAGGTCAAAATATTAACATTAGGCATTTGGAAGAAGTTGATTCCAAACCTCATGGATGACTTCAAGGGCTTCAAGACTTCAATGGTTAAAGTAACTGAAAATGTGGTGGAAATAGCAAGAAAACTAGAATTAGAAGTAGAGCCTGAAGATGTGACTGAATTGTAACAATCTTAGGATAAAACTTTGACAGATGAGGAAATGCTTCTCATGCATGAACAAAGGAAGTTGTTTTTTGAGATGAAATTTAGTCCTGGTGAAGATGCTTTGAACACTGTGGAAATGACAAGAGAGGATTTAGAATGTTCCATAACACTAATTGGTAAAGCAGACACATGGTTTGAGAGGATTGAGTCCAGTTTTGAAAGATGTTCTACTGCTGGTAAAAAAAACCCTCAAATATCTACAGGGAACTCTTTCTTAAAAGAAAGAGTCAATTGATGCAGAAGACTTCCTAGTTGTCTTATTTTCAGAAACTGCTATGGCCACCCAACCTTCAGCAACCACCACCATGATCAATCAGCAACCATCACCTTTGAGTCAAGACCCTCCATTAGCAAAAAGGTTATAACTCGCTGAAGGCTCATATGACTGTTAGCATTTTTTAGCAATAAATATGTTTAAATTAAGGTATGTACAATTTTTAGATATAATGCTGTTGCACACTTAACAGACTACAGTATAGTGAAGTGCTATTGCATACTTAAGAGGCTAAAGTATTGTGTAAACATAACTTTAATATGCATTGAGAAACCAAAAAACCCATGTGACTTGCTTTATTGCAATATTTCTTTTACTGTATTGGTCTGGAACTGAACCTCAATATCTTTGAGGTATTCCTGTACTTGATTTTTATCCATGACATTTTCCCAACTTGTTAAGTAAAGGATGGTGGTCTTTTAAGGCCCCACATTTGAAGCATCTTTTTCGAGTTTTGTGGGGTCTTCTTTACATTTTGAATTCTCTTTTCATGTTGCCTCTGTGTCTGTCTAAACCGTGCCCTAGTTCTGCTTTAACCAGCCTTTTCAGGATCTGTTTCTGGCCAGGTAATTTAATCTTAAATGCTTAGTATTAAAACGTACTAGTCTGTAATTAAGTGGAAGCCTCAGCAGAAGGTGAGTGGGAAAGTTTGATCTTCAGTGACTCAAAATTCCAAATGTGCTTGTGTATTGCTGTATTTGTGACTAATATCTAATGAGAAAACCAAGCTGATATAATTCCAGTATGGAAAAAGACCAAGGATGTGATCCCAATACAAGGAATAAATAGAATTTTTCTTTATGTAGTTGCAGACACAACAATGCAGCAGATATCATAAACCTATTTAAGAGACATCTCAGTAACAGCTTGAGTTAAAAAAGGTTACAATAAAATTTTTAAAAATACTTATGAATATTTAAAATATATAGTGTATAGTAAAGTGTAATGAATGTGAGCTCCACCACTTATGAAAACATTGTAATTTTTCTGACTATAAAGGTAAATAATAATATTCAATTTCAGAGTGACTACTAAACTAGATAAAATACATACACAGATGAATAGCATAGTTCCTGGTGTATAATAGATACTGGACAAGTAGGTAATTATTATTTAGACAAGTTTATTTTAAGCAAAAAATATTATTGGAAGCCAGTTTCATGGTAGGAATTTTAGGATATAAAGTTGCAGTAGCTCATGCCTGTAATCCTAGCACTTTGGGAGGCTGAGTTGGGCAGATCACTTGAACACAGAAGTTCAAGATCAGCCCGGCAACATAGCACAAGCCCATCTCTACAACAAATAGAAAAAAAATATTTGAGTGTGGTGATGTGCACCTGTAGTCCCAGTTACTAAGGAGGCTAAGGTGGGAGGATCACCTGCGCCTAGTAATGTTGAGGCTGCAGTGAGCTGTGATCATTGCACTCCAGTCTAGGTGAGAGAGTGAAGACTGTCTTTAAACAACAAACAAGAAAATGAAATAAAAACCTACTCCCCCAAAAACCTCATTGCAGCCATGGATTACCACTGGACATCCAACACGAATAGATTACAAACCTAATTCTCGTACTAGCCCTATCATTAACTAGCTATTTAATTTTGGTAAGCTTCTGACTTAGTTTCAACATTTATAAAACAAAGTGATTTCTGTTCATATTTATTAAGATGCTTTTGTGTCCCATACTTTACTGGCCAATAAAAAGCCATAATTGAAAACACTTCAACATCTCTGTAAACTTCTAGAAAATGTAATTACCTAAATAGAGTGATTTTTAGTCAAACTCCTGTCCAGACATAGGTGATGAGGCAATCTTTAGAAGTTTGTTTTCGAATACTATAATTACTCCTGATAATATCATCCCTGATTTTCCGTAATATTACAGCTACCACTCCAGCATAGATTTTGATAGTTTAAAAACAGAAAGGTTGTACATGTTGCCAAGTGGTAATTGACTTTTGATTCTTGGCATTCACAATGTTAAGTGGATTGTATAGGATTTTGTGCCAGAACTCAAAGCCAAAAGCAAAAGAACAGAAAATGCTGGGTATCTGAACAGTGTTGGATTTAGATTGGAGTATTCCACTTACTCTACATCCTTGCTACTCAAACTGGTCTGTGTACCTGCTGTGTCAGTACCACCTGGGAGCTTGTTGGTGATAGAGATTTTTAGGCCCCATCTAGACATAAATAATTAGAATCTACATTTTAACAAGCTCTTCTAGGAAATTCTTGTGCAAATTAAGATTTGAGAAATAATACTCTAGGATGCTTAAAAATATATGCTTTATCTGAATTACTGGTGCTGAATCACAAATGGAAAATAATGAAATACAAGGAATAGTAGTAGACATCATGATGATAGTTGTTCTTACAAATAATTGTTAACTTCAAATGTCTTTTCTAACCTCAAGACAGGAGCAAATGTAGATTACCCATTTTCAGAAAAAAATAATTCTTTTACAAGGTAAATGTTAAAGGAGGTTATAGTTTTTTAGAGAGTAAGATATTTTAAGTCAGCATGTGGCATATTAAAGCTATTCATGCAACTGATGAAATACTTTCTGTAGGTAAATGTGTCATCATGACTTATAATTTATGAGTCTTTTAAAATTATTTTACAAAATAGTTCTATAGCAGTGTTATTCCTCATATGATGTGCTATCTTTTCAATGAAATATTACACAATTGCAGTTGTACAAGTTAAATGTATACAGATTATGGTGTATAAGTATAGTATATAACCCAACGATGTAGAAATGAGATTTGATAAGATAGTATTTTTCACAAACTACTGCTAACTCTGAAGAGAAAACCTTGATTGTAAGGAGGCCCATCTAAAAATATTCAGTATTCTTATTAAAATAAGTAATTAATTCGCTAACTGATTCAGTACTTAATTATGACGGCTTCTGAGTGTCTGGCATATACTACATGCTGGAGGTGGGGAGAGCAGTGAATAAAAGCAGATGTGTTCCTCTTTCCTGCTAGTATTTTCATAACTATTAGGGGAGAGAGATGCATTAATCAATTAATTACAAAAAATGAATTTATCATTATAAGCTGTGTTAAGCATTTGTAAGTGCTGAGTTTGGGAAGACTTTCTGGCAGAAGTGGCATTGGAATTGAGATTGGAAGAATGAGTAGGAAATAACCAGGATAAGAATATAGGAGGTAAAAAATGGGAGAAGAATTCCAAATTGATGGATCCGTATGACCAGAGCCCTGTGGAGAAGAAGGGGATGGCATATTTAAGTATCTGGAAAGCCATAATGGTTGGAACACAAAGATTAAAGAGAAGAGGTGGCTTGAGATGGAGCTGGAGAGATGGTTAGGCAGAGGCCAGATCACGCAGAAGCTTTAGGATGTGTTAAGGAATTGACTCCCTGTTTAAATCTTTTAAAGGGAAACCATTAATGGGTTTTAAATGGAGTTTTAAACAGAGGAGCATATTGTAAACAGAGGGGTTTTAAACAAAGGAGTATGACACAAAGATAAATTCTTATTGTTTATTTATTTATTTTAAGATCACACTGGCTGTAGAGTGGGGGCTAGGACATTGGCTTGAACAACACTGGGAGGGTAAAAAGTAACAGGTAGGCCAATTAGGGAATAATGAGAGTACTTTAAGCAATACAGAATTAAGGTAATGGTGATGGTAAAGGTAAAAGTGAATGGATTCTAGAAGTAAATAAGAGGTTTTGATGAACAATTGGAGGGACAAGGAGGAGTTGGGCAACTTCTAGATTTTGGGCTTATGGCCCTTCGTGGCTGGCTGTGAGGGGATCCACATTTTGGTGGGAAAGTCTTGAGTTTGGTTTGAACATGAAGATATTCTTTGGTCCAAATTCTGTTAGGACAATCAAAGGTTGGAATGACCAATCCTGTACCCTAAGATGAGAATAACATACTCATATAATAAGATTAGTTATGACATACCACAAAAATATAATTACCAGTAATTAATGGGGCCATTGAAAGCATTCAGTAAAATGATGTTTATAGAGTACTTAGTCCAGTGCTTGGCACATTATAAGTAAACTATTAACATTTGATATTATTGTTGTTTATATTATTAATACTCTTTAGCCTTTGTCTCTCATATTCTCTGCAACATATTGGCTACACCTTTACTTGTTAATTGAGAAATGATTTTTTTGAGACAGTCTCCTTCTGTCGCCCAGGCTGGAGTGCAGTGGTGCAATCTCGGCTCACAGCTATCTCAGCTCACTGCAACCTCTGCCTCAAGCGATTCTCCTGTCTCAGGCTCCTGAGTAGCTGGGATTACAGATGTGCACCACAACACCTGGGGTAATTTTTGTATTTTTTAGTAGAGACAGGGTTTCGCCATGTTGACCAGGCTGGTCTCAAACTCCTGACCTCAGGTGATCCAGCCACCTGGGCATCCCAAAATGCTGGTATTACAATCGTGAATCACCACACCCAGCCAGAAATAATATTTTTGTCTGTTAGCTTTCCTTAACTTGAGTATTTTCAGTCTATAAAGTCACAGTCCTGGGGATAGGGAATTTTCTTTTCATTGAGACACCTCCTAATTGAGGCACAATGTTTATAAAGAGCACCCAGATATGCCTTGCATGTCCTCTGTGTCAATTTTAATATATTTTCCCTTCACTCCCACATCAACAGTTCCTCAGAGAGAGTACTGCTGAGCTAACACTCGGCGTACTGCCCTACCTGAACACTGATTCCTTAAATACGTACTTTTCTACTGATGATACTCAAATAGATCCTATCTTGCTGTCCTTAGCTCCCAAATGCCCCTTGCCCATGCAGGGGAGTGCTGGTGCTCAGGCACTTCTGCACTTCTGTTTGTTAAATATTTTGAACATCACTAGCCCCACCTCATATTACTATTTAACTACTTCATACACAATATCCGCCTAAACTCGCATGGAAAATATTCTATTGATTACAGTATCTAGAACCCACAAGAATCAATATCTTCTGTTCTTCCACAAGTTATTATATATAAAAAAAGATCTTGGTCAAATGGAGTATATGTGTACATTGATTTAGCAGGAGTAACAGTAATTTCATGAATTTGGTAAATTTTCATGAACTTAGATGTCATTAATCTATGCATCTTGACTTTCATTTATTTTGATAAGAACAAAGGTGGCCAGGCGCAGTGACTCACACCTGTAATCCTAGCATTTTGGGAGGCCGAAGCGGGTGGATTATCTGAGGTCAGGAGTTCGAGACCAGCCTGGCCAACATGGTGAAACCCTGTCTCTACCAAAAATACGAAAATGAGCTGGGCATGGTGATGCATGCCTGTAATCCAAGCTACTCGGGTGGCTGGGGCAGGAGAAGCACTTGAACCCAGGAGGCGGAGGTTGCGGTGAGCCGAGATTGCACCACTGCACTCCAGCCTGAGCTCTAGCTCTAGCTAGAGAGACTTAGCGACTTAAAAAACAGCAACCAAAAAAAAAAAAAAAAAAAAAAAGTTTAGTAAGCAGATAAATAGAGCAAAAATATGTTTTATTTATGAAATCGTAGGAGAAAAAATATTTTTTCATGTACTTGTAACACTTGTAACAATGCCCTTGTTATTAACAAAAGATCTTACTAAATTAAAACTGTGCTTATTAGACACGATCCTTCCTATTTAATGAAGTGACTTTAAAAATCCATCAAGTACCTATCTCCCAATCTGCAATTATTCTGGATCCCCAAATGTCATGTTGGTGGTTGATGCCACCAAGTTGACTGGCACCCCCTTAGACCAGCTGCAAGAAAGTCAAGTTTCATTTTATAATGTATATGAGTGAGTGTGAAAGGGTCCTGAGTAAACTATTTGAGCCTGTTCCTTCAGTGCTTGCCAGTATGGTTCTTCAATGCAGTACTTGTATTTCTCTGTTCTTTTTTTTTTTAACCTATAATGTTCTTGCTGCATAATGTTAAATCTGTATTTTATGTCCCATGATTTCTAGCTAGTTCATTTAGCTCTGTTTCCCTGAGGTTGATGGAAGGAGGAGTTAATATCCTCAGCTTTCTAATGGCAGACATTGAAAAAGATCACGCTTGTCTCGAATGTTACTGGCTCTCTGAGCCACACTGCAAGAAATATTACAGGCAACCGATAGTTTCATTTTCAATTTAGACACCCATTATTTGATGTTTACAGGCCATTCCTAATTCTGAGTCCAGAATTTATGGTTTGTTCTGGCGATTATCATCACAGCAATCTCCTGCAACTGGGCTGTGCTTTATCGGGAGCTTTGTGCTGCTTTATCAGTCCTCCCTGGCGCCTGGAACTGATATATAGCACCCTGTCCAAATCACCCTGCTCAGAGAGGCTTAGTTTATGGCTCTCCAGATGCCCATCTTTTCTGATGGGTATGTCAGTTTGCACCCACTCAGTTATGGGGAACGTTGACCCTTGGGAAGGAGGGTGGTGGTCATTAAACAAATAAAAGTCTAACACTTAAGGTTCTGAACCCCTCTGAATCAAACTAGATGATATCATTGATTAAGTTAAATTTGCTGAGTTTTGTTCGGTGCTAATTAATAATGAAACATAGATGTTTTCTAGTTTGACTTGTAAACCTAAGATGAAGAACAGCGTATATATTTATTGAGAACACAGTAAAATAGTGGTAGTAACTACTTTGGATACATAAGTGCATTTCAAATGGTTGTTTTATAGATTCTTTTTGCACAGACAGTATTTAGTTTTGTCTCTCAGATACCTGGGTGTTCTCCAGGCTCTGTTCGATAGCATTAATTAAAGCTTACTGAATGACTTTAGAAATCTCTGCACATTGATTATAGGAGAATCACTCACTAAATCTGCATTTTTGCAAGAATGTCATGAAACATGTATCTATTATATGTCCTGTAACCAGAATGATACTTCATTTTAAATCTTGTTGGTTGAAATGAAAACAAGAATATAGTTTGCTACCAATTTCTACCTACTTTTGTGCTTTAGTTGTGGCTTGTCATTTGCCCCTCCTCCCCTTCGAACTACAGGAACTAGAACTAACAAAACTAGACAAGGGGATAGGTCTTGGTCATAAAAGGGCTTGCTACTCCTTTCTCCCTACATTAAAGATAACTTACTTAGCACTTCCTGGAGAGGAGGGAGAGACAGAGGCAGAAGGAGAAACAGAAAAGTCCAATAGAGATAAGGCTGTGAATAAGTCATCCCCAACTTCTGTTCAACCTCACCCCCTAAGTAAGTTGTCCTACCCAGACAGACCAACGAACCAGGGAGTATTCCTCTAATATTTTCTCTTAGGAAGCAAAATAAAAATGCTCTTCCTTGTAGGGAAATACCACCAGGAGGCAATGAACACCACCAATAGTAACATTTAGTACACAGTGATCAGATCTGAACGAGACATCAACATGTCTGTTTCTACAAGTCATCTTACAGAAGAGGAAACTGAGACCCATAGAAACTGTGTGATTTGCTTGAGTTCACACATCTAGTACGTGGAGAAGTTAGGAATAGGAATTGCCTCTCCTCTGACTCACTAAGTAGAGATTTTTATTTTTTCTCCACATCAGTATTTTGCAGGAAAAAAGGAACTTAGAAAGATGTACTTGGAAATAGTCTTAGGAATATCACTTTGAATAGAGAAGGATTTTCTTTGAAGTTGCATTGTGAATTTTAAATTTGCATCATCCTGTGATCTGGGCTCTGAGTGCGTCTGAGACAGCGCTGTAGAGCTGGACTTTGCCCTTAGGTCGTCCTCCTTTTCATGCCCTTCTTTCCACTTAACTGACTTGAACACCACTCTCAGGCCTGCCCTCTGAGAATGGTCAATATTCTACATATTTCTTAACAAACTCTCTTCTTTCTACTGTTTTTTCCCCCAATAATGCATATTTAATATGTGGGATGTTTCCAAAGTAGCTTTTGGAATTTAAAACTAAAATAACCAAGATGTTTAAAAAAACAGTTAAAATGAAGCTATTATATTTTTATTTCTTGTCCCATTGATTTTATACAGTTGGGTAAAGTATTCCCTTCATCCTGGCTGAATATTCAATCAATGCCCAAACTTTTCTAGATCTTCAGTCTTTTGTGCCAATCCCTCTCTTTTAATCAATAACTAGAATATAACTGTCAAAACTTACACCTTGATTTAAACTGGGCTGATTTTCCACAACTTAGACCTATTGTAGGTAGGAAACCAGCAGTTGAAAGAGAACTTAATTGCTTTTTCATTATTTTTCTCCCCTTTTCTGGGGTAGAAGCAAGAGGAGGAAGGAGAGGTAAAGGGAACATGAAAGTTATTTCTAGCTCTCAGGATGCTGAAGGCTGACTTTTCCCATAAACTTGCTATATCAGTTAGGGTCCCAGCAAGAGAAAAACAAAACAAAACAAAACAAAACAGAAAACAGTGCCCCAAGCTGGTAATTTGAGGAGAGTGTATTGAAGGGCCTATTTATACAAGTATGAACAAGGCTTTAGGGACTTAATAAGGCATAGAGCAAGACCCTAGGCCTGCAACTACAGGGAACTCTGCCCGCTCCCAGGCCTGTAGGATCAAGGGGCGGGAGTGGGTAATAGAATAAGACAGGGTGGCTGTAGGAAGAAGGCTTCTGCCAGGAGTTGTGGTCTTCAGTAGACAGACACAGTCAACTTACAGCAACTACCTGGAATGGCAACCACAAAATAAATCTTTCAACCCTACTCTTCTCCTCCCTGCCTATCCCTTGCTTTGCACAAACCCATCCAAAAACATGGAACAATCTTTGTGATATCTGGGGTTTGGGAGCAGAGAGTTGGTGAAAAAAGGTGGTGAGTGGATCCAAAAGGGCAAATGAAAAAAATCTGGTACAGGTAAAGTATTAACCAGGATTCTCCAGAGAAACAGAACCAATAGGATACATATATACGTATATATAAGATTTATTATGGGAATTGGCTTATGTGATTATAAAGGCAGGGAAGTATCATGATCCACTGTGTGCAAGCTGGAAAACTCAGGAAGCCAATGGTATAATTCAGTCCCCATCTGAGGGCCTGAGAACGAGGGGAGCCAATGGTGTAACTCCCAGTCCAAGGCCAAAGGCTTAAGATAAGGTTGCGGGGTGAGGGAGGGTGCTGGCATAAGTCCTGATGTTTGAAAGCCTGAGAACCCGGGGAGCTCTGAGGGCAGGAGAAGATGCATGTCACAGCTGGAGAGAGGAAAATTATCCTTCCTCTGCCTTTTTTTTTGTTTTTGTTTTCTTTTTGTTCTATCCAGGCCCTCAACAGATTAGATGATGCTTGTTCACCTTGGTGGGGGCACTTTATTCTTTACTGGATCTACTTATCCAGATGCAAATTTATTCTGAAAACACCTTCACAGACATACCGAGAAATAATGTTTTACCAGTTATTTAGGTATCTTTTGACCTAGTCAAGTTGACATCACAGGTGATTTTGAGGGTTCCCTGGAGGCCTGCATCTGACCTGCAATTCACTTAATGTGAGTGATATCTTCTTCTGCAGCTGACTGCTTATTTATGAAATCTGGATGTTTCTGTAACTCCTTGTAGCTTCTCTCTATTTGCTTATCTAGGCAATAGTCTTGGACAAAACAAACAAATGAACTAGCTAACAACAACAAAAAATAAAAATAAAAAAGATAACCCCAGACACTGACTGCTTATTTGTGAAATCCAGATGTTTCTATAACTCCTTGTAGCTTTTCTCTATTTACTGATCTAGGCAGTAGCCTTGGACAAAACACACAAACAAATGACAACAACAACAACAACAAAAACAAGATGACCCCAGACCAGCTCTCTTTAGCATAAGGCCCATATCTGGACCATGAAAAATACTCAAATACTGGAATTCATTCACCTCTTTTTCTGGTTATTCATCAGCAAGTAGCCAATCTCCTTTCACTAGTTAGATTTCTTGGGAGAGCGTTCACAAGTGCCCTCTGAATCTCAGCTGCCAGGGACTTTGCTTTTAAATGTTCCATTGAAATCTCTCTTGCTAGATATGGAGTGAGAAAGTAGGGAGGAGACTGGGAGTTCCAGATTCTTTATATAAATCCTCTCCAATAAACCTTCCCTGATCTCTGCACGTTTTGACCTTTATACCTTTTTTATGGATGTGAGGTTTTATTCAGAGCCAAGTGGTGGTTTTTGATTATTTCTTTTGAAAATGATTATCTTGGTCTGGCACATAAATGAGGAATGCCCTGTATGTATCATGGTTCTTTGGTTAAAGCTAAAGTTTTTTTAATGAAATAAAGAGAAATGGAAATTTTCAAATATTAGATGGAGATTTTCAAATATCAGATAGAATCTGGCATTGGAAGAAAAAAGGGAGAGACTATCTGAGTAGAAGCCACTGGTGTCTCCCAAGTAATACCATATAGATGTGTATTTCTTCTGAAAGTATGTAAGTTAGATCCTGTTTATGAGATTTTTAAAAATCTAAGATGTCTGCACAAATCAAATTTTATAACAAATAATATTTTCAATAGGCTAAGAGGACTTGCTATAAAAGAATATATTTATGCATCCTATTGTAAAGAAAATTATTACCTACTAATTTATCTTGAAGGAAAAATTTTTGTATGCTGAGTTTCCTTGAAGTGGAGGCTTTAACTTTCTTGCATGCTTTAGAATATGAAACTCTTCACATTATGAACCTTGAAAGTGCTAATTGAGGAAAGAAATGATAGTAAATATTTATGTTAATCAGCAAGGAATACATCCATTGTATTCTTATTTTATGGTGTTAAAAATAAACATGTCTGCAAGACACAGATTACAGTTCACAGTGAAAGTGAAAACAATAACTGGAATCATGAAAGTCTATCTGTTCTAAGTTTCATAGACTGTCCATAGCCATATGTAAAGGCTATGGAAATACTTTGACAGTCTATTATTTAAACTCCATAAAGCCCACTGTTGGCTCAAGTTTGACATACTGAGTATTATTAAACTATGAAAACCTGACTTGGGAAACAGAGTAGGAATTAGACTTAAGAAACTGGAGGAATGGCAGACAATAAAACTTTTATAAGATCAGTGGTTTTCTGATTCTCTATCTCCAAAAACATGGTGGAGACAGAAAAATTGCCAGAAAACAGTGATTCTATTTAAAAGAGGGAAAATAATTTATTTGATCTATGTGTATAATGCTATATCATTGCTTATTAGACTCTGGTAGTGGTTTTGAATATTGTAGACAAAGTCTTTGCCACATGAGCTCACAGGAGCTCACAGTATAATCTACAGCATAAAATATTGCATTTCTCCACTTTTGTACAGACATTTTTATATTAGCATCACAACTGCTTTCTTCAGGGGTAGGCACTTTTCTAAAACTGGCTACTGGGTCAGGCATCACAAAACCAAAAGGATTTCTAGAATGAGCCAGATCTTACTCCAGATCCTCTGACGGTGACTCAGTAAAAAGTTTTGGAATTAAAATATCAATAAAGACATAATGTGCAATTTAATCATTAATTGATATGAGAGGATTTATGAACTCCAGCCTAGATATCTATATTTCAGATATATGATTGACTCTTCATGGAAACACCTTTAAAAGAGAAAGTCATAGTTTATCTTGATCCCTGGGAGTAACATCTCCAGAAAAATGATTTGATTTTCTTTTTGTAGTGCAAACCCGTGAATGTTTATTTCATGTTTGGTGAATACTGCTTAAATTTCTGTATTCTGGCATGATCGTCTCTGGTCTGAGAACACAGGCAACAAGCTGGAGTGTAGTGTTCTCAGTACTTAGTTCTCGGTACTTATTTCTTAGTACTTAGTTACTAGACTAGATACCAACGGAGAACTCTAACGCCACACACTATTAGAGTTCAGAGGGACCCTAAAGATCATTTAGTACCACAGCCTCCTTTTATTCATGCTAAGGACATTTGAGACTAAGGACGAGAGAGGTGATTCATCCTAGTTAAGGTCAACCAGAGGGCTTATTTTAGAACCCCCATTTTCTGATTCACAGGTTAGATTTTATCCTCATACCAAGTTTATATTGTACTACTTATAGGTAATAACAACAACAGTCTTTGAATAAAAACACTGATTTAATAAAATATTTGATAACTAATAGGATGGATATTATTTTTGTTAAGAACACAAACACTGAATGTATTAATAATATAGCTTGAATGTTACTTATTAGTAGAAGTATGGTTAACCATTCTTCATTTATTCATTTTACCCATATCCATTAATTGAGTTTCAGGTATTGTAGTAGATACAAATTACAGATTTAAGAGGTGTCAGTGTAAAAGATGAGGCAGAGTATAAATAAAAGATAACACAAAGTCTCACGGATGTAGTGGAAATATATAAAGAGATTAATGAAAAAACAAATGAGATGATTTATAATTTTAATTTTTATAGCGAAATTGAGGAGAGTCAGAAAAGGTGATATAGAGAATGAGACAATTGAGCTGAGTCTCAGATTATGAATTAATAATTTTCCTGTTGAACAAGAAGAGATGGGGGCATTCCAGGACAAGGTTGGTGTTTGAAAAAGCACGGGGAAATCAACCAGTTGGTTTAGTTCAAGAAACCCAGGTGTGACATTGGTAACACCAATGATATGTCTAATAATAACTGCTAACATTTCTTGAACCCTTACTATTTGCCAGACCTTATATATCCTTTATCCTTTTATTCCTTACGGTAACTTTGTAATGTAGTTTTTATATTATCTCCATTTTATAGGCAAAGAAACTAAGACTTTGAGGATTAAGTCACTTGTTCAAAGACATAAAACTGTCAGGAGCTAATTCGAGTACAATTTCAACTGGCTCCACAAACTTATATTCTGCTCATTATATTTTATAAATACTTTTATAAAGCTTGCATAATAGATATATTGAGTTTAAGTTACAGTGCCTTCAAGTTGTCATGGTATGGTGGCTTAAGTGTGAGATGGGACACAGCTCTACCTGACTCACAATTTACTGTGTGTCTTCCAGAGGCAGGACATTTAAATTTACTGAACTTCAGTGTCTTTACCTACCACAATAACTTTGCCTGTGTAGAGTTATTGTGAACGACAGTTGAGACAGTATGTGTAAAGTACTTATTATATGTGGTAGACATTTGACACAATGTTGTTTCTCCCTCACTGACTTCCAGACCTACCCCAGCAGACACCTACATGGGCATGGCATCTTACTTTCCCAAACAATACAAAAGTTCAAGACATTTGTAGTCTTCATCCTACTTCCTCTGTTAGCTAAATCATTCTATTCTTATATGGTTAATTTTTAAAAACCTCATTTCAAAACTCAAAGTTAATTTTTGGCTTATTTTAGTTGTATTTTCACATTATAGACCTTATTTCTGTAAGATCATTTAGCATGCCCCAGTACAGTGGTATTCTAGAAGGAGATATTTCAATTGTCTTATGCTTGTCTGTTTGTGTGTCTTTCATGCCTAAAAAAATGTAGACTAGAATCTGTGCCTGCGCTATGTGTTAAGCATAAACTATTTTTCAAGCAATTTCTTTAGAGAAGAACTAAGTTTAAGGGTGTCGTATTTCATCTTTACCATGAAATAAAGATTTCCCGTTAAAAGGAAAATGCATCATTTTAAAAGGTTGAATAAAATGGCACACATTTACAAAACAAAAATAAAACATAACAGCAACAACAACAAAAAACAAAAAACATTTTCCTGCTGTTTGAATTCCACACAGGGCTCCTCTGCACTGATTTTCATTTGACTATGAATTAGATAAATTTTTATTTGCTTTAAACCTCATCTCTTAGTGTTTGAGGCTTCATAGTTTATAGGGTGAGCATCATGGCCTCCCTATTTCAAACGTCTCCTTTTATTTTCAGTTTTGTATTATACACACGTTTTGACATATTTTCAATGGCTGTTTATGCAAGAAATTGTGCAATAAAAGTAACATATTATTCTGTAATTCTTCCTTTTAGAGAACATGGCCCTTTCATAGAATTTTAAAGTTAGAAAGGAATATAGAAACAATTTGGGGCAAACATTCATTTTATGGGTTTGGAAATTAAGGCCCAGAAACATAATGGGATCTGCCAAAATCTTATCCAGTCTTCCATTTCTCTATTTATTTAACAAATAACTGTTGAGCCCCTACTATGTGCAAAGCACTGTGCTAGATGCTCTGGGGGACAAAACATATGTAAGAGGTTTTTGTATTTCAAGGTTCATACCGACTAGTGAGAAAGACACATGCAGGTAAGTAATTAAGCATAGGACAAATAGCAATGAAATGAGCTCTTTATGAGCCCTTCAGCGGTTCCCAGACTGCAATCATCATCCTCGTGTTGACCTGGCTTTCTCCTTGAAATGACCACTTCAGTTCACAGCTCCATTACCTAGCCAGTTGTCACTGCTGGAAACCAGGACATCAGCCTAGGTTGTTCTCTTTCCTTCATCTGTCAGCATCTGCCAGTCATCCTCCTGCCCAGTTTACTCACACAGAGTCCTTAAGTCTGTTGTTTTTCTTTATCCTGACTGCCATTGCATTGGTTTCAACACTGTTCATCTTTCTGTGGACTATTACTGTGACCATTTAATGCTTCTATTTCTGTTTGTCATCTCCTCAAATCCATTGTGCAGACTCCAACCAGTTTGATATAATGGACTGACTGTATCATTCATTTCCTTAACTTCTATGACTTCCAGTTGTCTATAGGGTTAACCTCATTTCTTAGCATAGCAAAGACCTCCAGGATCGGGCTTCCCCTAACACTTTTACTAATAACCAAATAATCTTCAAGGGCCTTTACCTTTGCTCAGGCTATACCTGTCCCTGATAAGCTTTTTCTCTTCTCTTCACCTGGCTGACTTTTATATATCCTTTAATACTGAATTGTTACCTACTCAAGAATCCTTCCTTCATCATTAATGAGAGTGCTGCTCTCATCAGTCCATGTGTTACCCTAGGTACCTCTATAAACTACTGTGTTTATGTCTGTCACTAGATTTGGGCACCTGAAAGGCAGAGACTAGATCTAATGTATTAATTACTACTAGTTCTTAGTATGGTGTCCGGCATATAGTAGATAATAAAGATTTGTTGACTATGTTGAACTATTTAGTAAACCAAGTGTTATAAAAGAAGTATACCAAGTGTTATAAAAGAAGTATACCAAGTGTTATAAAAGAAGTATACCAAGTGTTATAAAAGAAGTATACCACTTGGTTTACTAAATAGTTCAACATAGTCAACAAATCTTTATTATCTACTATATGCCGGACACCATACTAAGAACTAGTAGTAATTAATACATTAGATCTAGTCTCTGCCTTTCAGGTGCCCAAATCTAGTGACAGACATAAACACAGTAGTTTATAGCTCAAGCCTGTAATCCCAGCACTTTGGGAGGCCGAGACGGGCGGATCACGAGGTCAGGAGATCGAGACCATCCTGGCTAACACGGTGAAACCCCGTCTCTACTAAAAAAATACAAAAAACTAGCCGGGCGAGGTGGCGGGCGCCTGTAGTCCCAACTACTCGGGAGGCTGAGGCAGGAGAATGGCGTAAACCCAGGAGGCGGAGCTTGCAGTGAGCTGAAATCTGGCCACTGCACTCCAGCCTGGGCAACAGAGCAAGACTCCGTCTCAAAAAAAAAAAAAAAAAAAAAAAAGAAGTATAAGAACTATAAGAAAGAGTCATTAATTGCAAATGAGAAGATCAACAAAGCCTCTATGTAAAATTTAGTAATTGAGTTGCACCTTGAAAGAGGTCCATAACCAGGCTAGGTGCAGTGGCTCATGTCTGTAATCCCAGCACTTTCGGAGGCCAAGGCGGGCAAATCACCTAAGGTCAGGAGTTCAAGACCAGCCTGGCCAACATGGTGAAACTCTGTCTCTATTAAAAGAACAAAAAAAGAAGCCAGGCATGGTGGTGGGCACCTGTAATCTCAGCTATTCAGGAGGCTAAGGCAGGAGAATCACTTGAACCCAGGAGGTGTAGGTTGCAGTGAGCCGAGATGGCACCACTGCACTCCAGCCTGGGCAACAGAGCAAGACTCTGTCTCAAAAAAAAAAAAAAAAAAAAAAAAAGAAAGAGATTCATAACAAGAAAAGTAGGAGACAAGAAACGAAAAGAGAGGTATTTATACAAGCAGAGTTCTTGAGTTGTAATCATATTGCAGAGAATACAAAAGACCTGTTAAGGTGTCTTATTAGTGGTTGATAAGCAAATATGGAAGTAGATTATATAAGGCTTTCAACACAATGATCAAGACTTTGTTCTTAATTTCATCAGTAGGGATAGAGTGAAGGGTTTTAGAGCAAAGGAGGGATATAATTAGACCTTATGTTTCTCCACTAGGGAGTAAGCACCTTGAAGGTTGGGATTTTTTGATTGTCTATTACTTATTTACTATTTTATTATTTATTTATTTATTTATTTATTTATTTATTTATTTATTTTTCAAATAGAGTATTGCTCTGTTACCCAGACTGGAGTGCAGTAGCGTGATCTCAGCTCACTGCAACTTCTGCCTCCTGGGTTCAAACAATTCTCTTGCCTCAGCCTCCCAAGTAGTTGGGATTACAGGTGTGCGCCACCATGCCCCGCTAATTTTTGTATTTTTAGTAGAGATGGGGGTTTCACCACGTTGGACAGGCTGGTCTTGAACTCCTGACCTCAGGTGATCCACCTGCCTTGGCCTCCCAAAGTGCTGGGATTACAGGCATGAGCCATCGCTCTCAGCCCAGAATTGTTATTATTTTTTTAATAAAGTCTTTCTTGGCAGTTTGTTTACAGATGAAGAATGTGACCACTTTCCCCATTCAGTGCTGACCTGTGCCATGTTTTCTCAGTGTCTATCTGCCTGACATTCCACTGTAAGTGGTCCCTTTTCCATTAGCAGGGATTTGCTGACTTAATGATGGTTTCTGTCAAGGATTTCTGTAAGAGCAGTCTCTTTTCTGAGCACTTGGGATATAGGCAGGTTCTGACTGTTATCTGCAGTTGTGTTTTAATATCCTGCCCTTTCTATCTCTTGCCTCAGAACACAGAATTCACCTTTAGTCCTAGCTCATTGCTTGATGATTTGTTAAGGCTTTGAAAAAAGAAGGAATGAGGGCCTTTAAGCAGGATGGGGCTATTTCTCCTTGCCTTATTTATTTTTATGCTATGCAAAAGGAATAAAGAAGCATAAAGTGGCTTGACTGAAGCCAAATAAATCTAGATAAATTGAGCAAGGATCCAATAAAAAGCCAGAGGTGAAAAAGAAGAAAGGTGATTGTGGTTGAGGATAGGGCATGGAGAGAGAAAAAAGCAAGAAGGGAGACCTTTAAACTTCCTTCATGGTAGGGACTGTTTATTATTACCTAGACAATGAAATGTCTTTGACCCAGTGAAACATTTTAAACTAGGGTTAAGCTCTGGTTAGAAATTAGGGAATAATTTTTATAGTCCTTCTTGAATCCCTTTGTGCTGTCACCTCCTGTCATCCTTTATTTAAAGTTTGGTATGCTTCTGCTGCTAGCTCTGAGAAGGCTGACATCTTTTAGTTGTTCTGATGAATCACACCACAGAAGCTAGCGGGTTTTTACAGCCAACACAACAGGAGTCTCCCATATTATTCCTGATACGGGGTGTGTGTGTGTGTGTGTGTGTGTGTGTGTGTGTGTGTGTGTGTAGGAGGTCTCTTTGTCTGTCCCAGTTCTGCCTCCTTTTTATTATCTCTGCTTTCATGAAGTAGAAAGCGATACAGCCAAGAGCAAACACTGCATGAAACTACAGAATAAGGGCTGGGTTCTTTAGGTAAAATTAGAAACTGTCTGAGAGCTCATTGTGTATCTGTTTATGTCATTATCCTATATAGTCATGAGTTAACTCTCCATAATTCTCCACTGCCAGCATAGAGAATGCTGGGTAGGAGCTGTGAAGGTAGCCACAACTTTCATCTGTGTAATCACTGCCATTGCTCTGATATCCAGAATGTTATTAATGTTCATAGAAATAACCTAACCAAATCTGTCCTGTTTCCCTTTTCTTCCTTCTCTCTTCGCTAGACACAGTTTCTATTGTGTACACATTCCACACTTCATTTGTAAGAAACTAAAACGTGGTAAAGACTTAGTGGCCTTCTACTGTGTCTCCCTATAGGAAGCAGCTGGACATATATGGTGCCAGTTTTTGGCTTTGTCAAAGTGCATCAGATTTGATATTGAATTTAGCAGACCTGGGTCCATGAATGCCAGATATCTTGCAATGTATAGAATGATCTCAATATTTTTCACACGTTAAATATCAATAGCACTGCTGCTGGGAAAATATAGGTTGACCTGAGGTTGAGGTAGATACCAGCAACCTCAGCTCACAGAGAACTTTAGCTGTGCCTTGAGGGCTAAATGCTAAAATCTCCTCCAGGGTCCCTAGAATGACACCTTCCTGGAAAATAGTAGGCCTCTAATCAAACTATGTTGTGTTTTGAATTAAATTGTTCATTTATAAACTAGTCAACTCTATTCAATAAGTCCTATGTAAGTTACTATCAGGAATAGAAAAAATTTAAGATATATTTTGTAATATCAAAATTCTAACAGTAGCGTACGGGTTATGCACATAAATAAAATGATTATATTGAAAAATGCTCAAAATTCTGTTGGAAAAAGGAAAAGTGAGAGTTTACTTTTGAGCAGGGTTGTTGGAAGAACTCTTTGTGGAAACCAGTGAGGAAGAGATAGGACTTCAGTAGGTGTTGTTTTAGAAGATGCTGTCTGAAAGCAAAGGTACATTGCATGTAAGAACTGGGGAGAAGAGACAGAAAAGTATAGGAGTATTGCTACTGTAAAGGAGAGTATATAGCAGTACATAAGTAAAAAAATAGGTTAGGACAGAGTATAGAAAGTTTTTGAATTTCTTGTTACAGAGTCCACTGGAGAGTATGGGTTTATGTATGAGTTTAGTCATTGGGGAAAGTGTCAGACATGCTGCCTCGTGGTTTATACTTGGCTTCAGTGTCATTTTTCATTGGGTTCGTGCTGTAAACCCCTTCAGTTATCAGCTGCTTAAACTTGCCTTCCTGATTTTCAAGGTCTCCTCTCAAGAGCCCTTTTCAGTTTATTAATTTAAATAGCAGCAATTTTCCTAGAGGTGAATCACATAATGATTTTTTCCAATCTCTTTTATGTGAGATATCATGGCAAAAAGTATGATTAGATTTAATCCAGTTGTCTTGCACGAAAATAATATGTAGAAAATACCAACCAAGGTGACTCTCTATGTGCTTAATAGCCTAAAGATTTAGGTTAAGGATATAACAGAGAGCTGTTCTGCTCAAAGAATAAAAAGGTGTTGCACAAATTATCTTAAAGAGCCAAAAGCAGCGTCCAGTTCTTACTTAAAACAATTTGTTCTTGGAATATTGTCAACTAAAATTGTGGTCAACTTTTGCAAGTTGTATGAATTTGCACTGCATATTTTATTTAGTGTTTAGCAAAACTTCAGTATGGCTCTGCATAACTTACACAATACACCATAGGAATGACTTCAGAAACTCCCACAGAAGTTGACAAATTGGGCATCTAATGCTTTTAAGCTAATTGCATGCTTAGTGATTTAAGATTTGACTTGTTAAAAATGAAGAACAGAGTTTCATGAAGATAATGCTCTGCCTACTGTCACACTGAATACCACCTAACTCTGTATCGGAAATATTACAGAAGCTTAAAGATGAAAATAATTTGAACTTTAATCACCATTCTACTTAGTCTTAAGTGAAATGCTCATGAATCATATATAATATAGCAGTTTTGAAACCTATTCTTGAATTTCAAGCTGTTATTTTCAGGAAATTTAGAAAGCAAATTGCTAAGTGATAAAGATTAATTGATACCATTGCTGATGTCATTGTTTTCTTCTTTGCAGGCTGGAAAAAAAGAAAGGAGTAATACCCTGAATATTGCTTTAGACAACATGTGTAAGAAGACAAGAGACCTTCGCAGACAGGTGAGGGAAGAGAGAGATACGGAGTCAGAAACATAGGGGCTAAATGGAACTGTTATTCATTGTAGACATATTTATTTCTTGTTTTGTTCCTTTCAAATTAATTTAGAACAGGAAAAGAAGAATAAATATATACTTTTCACATTTATATATTCATACCTCAAACATTTTTGTGGCAAACATAAAGTAGAAGAAAGAATGTGTGCCTTATCAGACAGAATTATGTTCAAATTCTGGTTCTGTCCTCATCGGTTATAAGATCTTGGGCACAAATTTCAGCTCTCTGAGCTTCTCTGAACCTATAAAAGGAAATTAATAATATGCAATAGGGCTGTGAGGAATCAATAAAATGCATGTAAGTGCCTGACCCATGGCAAGGTTTTAGGGAAAGTTGATAAATTGATTCTGTTACATCAGAGTTCATCATCCAAATGCTTAAATCCAAATGTTTGACTAGTAAGTAATTCAGAGACCCTTCCCATTCCTCCTTCAATTTTTCTTTTCAGGATACTTCAAAAATTAGTTTTTGTAAAAGTTAAGGCTTCTTTTTAACCTTAGATAACCAGGAACATGGGATTAGAAAGAATTTCATTAAACAATTTAGAAGTTTAGTATTACGCCACAAATTAAACATTTTTCCAGAAATAGGAAGACTTAGCTATTTTCAAAGACATTTACTCTTCATTCCTTTCCTCTGTTCAATAACCAGAGTTCTTTCTCATGCGCAACTTTAACTTAGTCATCATTAACCCATCAAAAGGGACAAAAAGCTTTTCAACTATGAGCTCTTAATGCAATATATTATTGTAACTTAATGACAAGATTTAGTAAAATGGCTGAGCAGTCTTTTAATTTGGAAGTAGATTTGGAAATAGAATAAATAGGGATCTCCAACCAGTTAATAATAGCTGCATAAAAACATAATGTTCAAGTCTGCGAAAATCCCAGTTGCTCAACTTTATGCCCTTAATGTGAGTTCTGTTTCTACCATTAACACTTGTAATCATGGAATGTAAGAGTCAGAAGGAACTTAGCACAACCTGTCTTACAATGCAAATGAGAAAGCAAGCCAGTGTGGTGAGGTGACCTGCCTAAGAGGATGGGGCACTGAGTCAGAACCTGTACCAGGACTCAGAAATTTATATCCTCAGAGCCATCCTCCAGTTTTGTGGAATGATCTCTATTCTCCATCGTCTTAAGGATTTCTACCCCATCTGCTTCACCTAGGACTCAGAAAAGTTGTTTCCATGAGCTCTCAATGATTGTGTCTCTCGTTGGTGTCTTTTCCCTCTATATTGCCTTCAACAACATTATGCATAAAGAGCTAATCTACATTTATACTTCCAAAGGTTTTAGAATTATTATTTTTCTAAATAAAGTCAAGAAAAGGCAATTACTTGTGTGTGGAATTACCAGATTTAGCAAATAAAAGCACAAGGCACCCAGTTAAATTTGAATTTCAGATGAACAACAAACATGGTTTAGTATAATTATGTCCCAAATATTGTATGGTACATACTTATATTTAAAAAGTTGTTCATCTGAAATTCAAATGTAACTGAGCATCTTGTATTTTATCTTGCAATCCTACTTGTGTTTCCACCTCACTACCATCAGTGAGATATAGAAATAGCAATGGGGATTACTAATACTGCTCTTCATAGTAAGGAGATACTCCTATCTTGTAGAAAACTGCTGTGCTCTGAAGGTATTAACACTCTGTGTGGTTTCACAGGTTAACATCTCCATTGTTTCTATTTTCTATCAGTGTTTAACAAACCACCACAAACAATAGCAACCATATTTGTATCTCACGATGCCTTGGGTTGGCTGGGTGTCAGCAGGGCCATTTTCTGTACTGTTTTCACTTGTGGTTTTCCATGTAGTGGTAGTCAAATGGCAACTGTGACTGGATTTGGGACTTGGTGTTTGGAACCTCAGTGCTATTTCCTGTTCCCTCTCTCCATAGGGTGCCTAATGTTTTAGGGTCCCTCCATGTGGCTTCAATCTCTAGCAAGGTAGCCTAGATCTCTTACGTGCTGTTTCAAGCTGCCAAGAAAAGGGAGATGGAAGCTGACAAGCATTCTTAGTGCCTTAGCTCCAAAGCCAGAGAATGCTATTTCCTCCATAATCCACAAGACAAAAACAGTTGAAAACCCTGTCCTACTTCAATAGGAGAAGGCAGAAGCTCTATCTATTGTAGGAGAAGTGATATGTGTATACAGGAATGGATGGAATTGTTAGAAACTATCTTGGATGTAACACCTCCATGATCTTCCATTTTGATGAAGTTGGTTGCTATGATTCTTTCTCGTTATCCTCACTTACCCTCCCCCTAGTACTTTATTTTTCATCCTGATGTTTACATTTTTGGTAGAAATCACAGTTAATTAAAACAGCAACATAAGTTATCTCCACTTCTTATTCTTGAGGAGTTTATCCAACAGTTGTTGTAAGCATCTCACATATAGTTCTTCTCACAGGAAAGAGAAAGCACTGCCCTTAAAATGTTTTTCTTTGGAGTATTTAATGTTCATTGTTTGCTTTAGAACTGGTTTTATCTTTTTAAAACTTTTTTAGTAAAAAATAAGCAGAGCCCATCTTCCTGCCCATTCATCCTTATCCCCTTTCTTAACCATGGCCTTTCTTTTTTTTTTTTTTTTTTTGATTATACTTTATGTTCTAGGGTACATGTGCACAACGTGCAGGTTTGTTACATATGTATACATGTGCCATGTTGGTGTGCTGCACCCATTAACTCGTCATTTATATTAGGTATATCTCCTAAAGCTATCCCTCCCCCCTCCTCCCACCCCACTACAGGACCCAGTGTGTGATGTTCCCCTTCCCGTGTCCAAGTGTTCTCATTGTTCAGTTCCCACCTATGAGTGAGAATATGCAGTGTTTGGTTTTCTGTTCTTGTGATAGTTTGCTGAGAATGATGGTTTCCAGCTGCATCCATGTCCCTACAAAGGACATGAACTCACCCTTTTTTATGGCTGCATAGTATTCCATGGTATATATGTGCCTCATTTGCTTAATCCAGTCTGTCATTGATGGACATTTGGGTTGGTTCCAAGTCTTTGCTATTGTGAGTAGTGCCACAATAAACATACGTGTGCTTGTACTATGGCCTTTCTATCAGTAATGCAGAAACATTTCAGCTTCAGTTCAGAGGGTGATTGGACTTCTTCCATGAGGAATGATGGAGACTGCTTAGAAATATCTGAGGAGAAGCAAATTGTAGATTTGAGGACATCAAGATGGAATGTTCTAGAAGCTGAAAGTATTTATTTGTTTCAACCTTCTTCCTCTGTGACTTTCTTGCTTGTTTTACTAGAGAACAAAGACATATGTTCTTGGTATGGTGTTCTAGGTTCTCTGTGATTTGGCCCTGACTTAATCTCCATTATTCTTAATGTTCCTTTTCCTTCAGCTCTCCTTCTCAGTGTTGTCGCCTCCTCATCACACCAACACATTAACCTGTTTTCTTTTCTCTCTCTCTCTTTTTTTTTGGCGGGGGGCCAGAGTCTCACTGTGCCACCCAGGCTGGAGTGCAGTGATATGATCTCGGCTCATTGCAACCTCCGCCTCCCAGGTTCAGACAATTCACCTGCCTCAGCCTCCCGAGTACCTGGATTACAGGTGCATACCATGATACCCTACTACTTTTTTTGTGTGTTTTTAGTAGAGACGGGTTTTCACCGTGTTGGCCAGGCTAGTCTCAAACTCCTGACCTCGTGATCTGCCCGCCTCGGCCTCCCAAAGTGATGGGATTACAGGTGTGAGCCACTGCGCCAGGCTCACATTAACCTGTTTTCTGACAAAAGAGTCTACTTGTTATTTACCAGAATTTGCGTCACCTCCTGCTCAAATACACTTGCTTCTTTGTAGATATGACTTGTACAGCTTGAAGCCTTCTCTACCAGCTCTGTTTACACACACACCCAACTCATAAGCAACTACATTCCAGAGTACCGTAAATGCTATTGCTTCCATGAAACCTTTGCTGTTTTCACCAGCTGGAATGGATCTTTTTCTTCCTGGAACACTTACAGCATGTGCACTTCTATTACAGCAATGGTTATATTCTTGTATTGTTTTCTTTTATAGTGAGTTTTCTTCCCACTGCACTTTAAGTCCTTATAATGATAGTTATGACGACATCTCTCATTTACTAAATGCTTTGCAAAGCTCTCTACCAAGTATATTCATTTCATTATTGATTTTTATTTCTGAAACAATGAATAATGCCATGGTATTGTTATCTCTGTCCCCCAAAATGAGTTAACATAGCAAACATCACCCAGCTATGTGGTAGAGACACAGTTCTAGCCCAGGTCCATCCAACCCCAGCCCATATGTGTAGTCACTACACCAGGGGCTAGGGATTATGGCCTATTCACTTTCAGAACCTCCCAGTGCCTAAGACACTGATTTTACCATCACATATTATTTTCTTTATTATTTGTTTTAAATGCTTTTTTAAAACTAAATTTTCTTCTTTCTTTAGCCTCCTTTTCTATCATTCATTTGAAAACTGTATACCTATTATAACTCTCTCAATAAAAGGAGGAAGACTTTTTAAACATCCTTTACTTTATTAAAAATATTTAAGCAACAAATATATCTTATTTCTATTTATAGTAAAAACTATACTTGTTTTCACTAAAGGCAGGCTAAAATTTTTATTTGTGTATATTAAGAAAAGATGTCTTTTATTTCATAAATGCCAAAGTAAAGATGAAGTATGGCAAATGGGATTTTGGTAAAAATAGACAAAACAAAAATTTGATTAATTCTTGAGTTGCTGAGTTTCTGAATTGCTAGGTCCATCTCTCCTCTATGTTGCATAGTACCAGTTCACCACTCAGAAAAAAATATGTAGGCTTTTATACCTCCTGGTCATCATCCTCATCATCAAATAACGTTATGTATCCACAAGAGAGAAGTTTCACTAAATTTACATAGTACATACACAGTGAAATAATTATTAGTTGATTTAATTCCTGTTAGACAAGCTTTAAAAGATCACATTTTGCTATTTGATTTAAATTAAAGTGGCTTTTAATTTAAAATATTTACTAAAATTTAAATATTGTTAATTTGTTTAAAATTTAATACAATATTTTAATTTAAAATATTCTAGTCTAAATGTGTTTTTCTGTTTCCCTGAGGATGATTCGTTTCTGAAACACTTTCTCCATTTTCCATTCCCCTTCCCCTCACAATTTCATTCTTTCTCTTCCTTTATTTGGTGGCAGTGGTGGGGCTTTTTTAGACTTCTCACACAGGGCTTTCACTTTGGGCTTCAATTGTAGAGATATATATTATTTTGAGATCCCAAACCACTTACATCAGTAGGAAATAGAAAAATTGATGTCTCAAAGCCTTTTATTAAACTATAGTGAGAAAAGATGAAAAGCACCTCAGTTTGGTTTTGTTCTAACATCTTTCATGCCTGGCCACAAACAGGTATTTATTGAAAGTATGTACTTGTAATTCCTATTGGCCTCCCACTAACTTCAGATTTTAGTGCTTTGGCTTCTATTTCTATATTGGCATATTGGACTCTTCTTTAAACTTTTTGTATATCACCCAATTGAAAGGAATGCATTGTGCCACTGGGCAGGAAAATAATATGGAAATAAATAAGATAGAGGCTACTTTGGTATTACATGTAGGTATATATGACTGTACAATTTAATGAAAACAATCCTGTATGAATATGTCAGAACATATAAAGAAAATTGCTTAACATAACATTCTAGTCCTTTCACATTTTGTCCCTACCTACACTTCTAGTCCTATCTCATAATAATTCCTCTTTTACAGTGAGTATAATTCAGGGTATGGCAGAACAAAACTCAGTGATGTACAGAGCCAAGGTAGTAGAGTATAATTAGCAATGAGTAGTTTACATAAGACAATGGAGTCTCTTACTTGGTGCATGATGAAACAACATTAATACCAGAAAAAGGTACCTGTTTAGATGGGTTTTCCTAAAAGCAGTGACTAAAACGAGGACCTTAGTGCAGGTCATTTATTTAGGAGATGATTCCTGGAAGCAAGTGTAATAGAACATGAAAAGTGAGTCAGGGAAAGAGGAAATGATAATGCTATTGAGATTGCTGCTGTAGGCAATGAGAGCTTGCGGATCTCTGAGAACTAACAGACTGTTTCCCAGAATTGTCTGACTAATGGATGGAGACTAGGAATTTTATGTGGTAGTTTCTATCCCCGTAGGTTGAGGATTTCCCCCAGTGGTATGGACGCTGAAGAACTTCCAGGCAGTGTTTATGCTGGGTTGAGAATTTCACAGAGACTAGGCACAGGCCCTGAGACAGGATAACAAAGAGACACAAGGAATGCACACAAGAAGCATGGAATGTCTTCAGAGGACATGTAACTGTTCCCCCAGCAAAAGCTGAAATCAGAGATAGATCCAGAGGATGAGATATAAGGCACCAAAAGTCTATAATGTGTTCATGATAGTGAAGGTAAAGGATCAGGAACCAACAAGTTCAACAGGGGCTGGTGAGAATATTGTGGGTTGGTCGAATTAGTTACACTTCGTTTTTTGCGTGGGTTAAGATGATTTCCATGGGAGAGATACCTCCCTGCCTCTGACCATATGCTAGCTCCTAAAGGTTTTGTTCACGTCCAACTCAAGTCACTGATTTCTGGACATTTCCTTCTGTCATGGGACGAAAAGATGACAAAGGTTGGCACAATGTGAGACAATAGTTCTTTTTCACGTCTTATTCTTGCTTTGGCAATAAATCAATATGTATTTCCAGCAAAGCAATGGGGAGTAATAAGACTTTTCAGCTATAGTTGCAGGTGGGAAATTATAGCGATGTCTTTTATATGAAAAACAGTCACTCTTTAAACATATATCTTAGAGTAGCAAATACTATGTCTTGCTTCTTTACGCCACAATCAAATTATTAAAAACAGGAGTTTATACTCACTGTCTTGACTGCCTTGTCTCTCATTCACTCTTCAAACCATAGCAATAGGACTCCTGACCCACTTTTCCACTGAAACTGCTCTTACCAAGTTTATCAATAACCTCTTAGTAGTCAAGCCCAATGGACAAGTCTCATTCCTTTTTTTAAATTAACTTATCTTTAAAATTTGTCTCTAATTTTTTTTTTTGCTGTCAGTCTCTGAGTTTTTCTTTATTGTAATGTTTAATGTATTATTGTAATATTCACTCTTCTACTAGATTATAAGGGATCATGAATTTCCATCTTAACATTTCCTTCAATACCTTTCTCTTGGTAGAAAGATGAGAAAATGGTTTCCAGAAATATTTACTGTATTGAATGAAATCATTTACACAGAAGATTTAACCATTCCATGATGTGAATATTATAGTTATGTTTGGTAGGATGACTACATATGAAGAGCATTAACACAGAGATATATCTGAAAGTTTGTCTTTTAGTTGTTGGTAATTTGTCTCTTTGTTTCTTGGCTGCTTTCTCAGTCTCTTTTTAGGCCCTACTCTTTAATCTGCATGACTCCTGTAAACGATAGTGTTTCCTAAGAGGTCCTTCATGGGTCTCCTCTCTATATGGCCTCATCCACACTTTCTGCTTGAGTTAGTTCCCATATGCTGGCCCTTCATGGCATATCTCTAGTGTAGATTTCATCTGAGCTTTCCTTCTACATGTCTCAATCAGAATGAAAGAAGAAAAGAATAATCTACATGTCCCAATTATCAATGAAAGAAGAAAAGAATAAAGGGGAGGACAATCATTAAAAAATGCCCCCACTCTGAGAAATTAGAAGGAATCTCTACTTTTCTTTTCAGTGTCTGAAACTTACACAACCTGTAGTTCCCAGCTCAAATAAATTAGTGACCTTATGCCTGACTTCCCTGGTGTACTTCCTATAGAGAGCAAACACATTATTCATTCAGTTAAGGTCTTGCCTTTGCCTTGTAACCCCTTAGCACTCTATACTTTGTCCTAATAAGTGCTCAGTAAATATTAATTTGTTGCCACTAGTAATTTGCCTTTCTGCATACTAAGCAGAATCCTTCCTTGGGGATCTTCCTGAAGCCTTTCTTAAATTGTTGATAGTCAGAAAATTTTTACAATGCTTCTGAGCAAGCTCACCATTTTGGGTAGAGGTATTTTTCTTCCAGAAACCTATAATTATTACAGATTTATTATTCTATGATCATGATAGAAGACAGTACTTTCTATGTAGCTCTAGCATTCAGTTCCCCAAACATGTATTACCATTCATTCCCAAGTAATCTAAAACTAGACTAAGTATCTATTGGCTTAAAAAAAAAACTATAAAATATAATTTTCACAGAAAAATTACATTTTTCTGTCTGATAGCTATTTATTTTTTTGTTTTATTGTACAGAGGTTATTAAACTAAATGAAGGGGTTGACTCAAAAACCTTTGGGCCCATTCATAGTTGTTGACATTGTTCGTGAAACATTTCAGGATATTATGATTGTTTTGGTGGGGGGCGGGGGATGGAGTCTCACTCTGTTGCCCAGGCTAGAATGCAGTGGTGTGATCTCGACTCACTGCAACCCCTTCCTCCTGGGTTCAAGCGATTTTCCTGACTCAGCCACCCGAGTAGCTGGGAGTACAGGTGCCTGCCACTATGCCCAGCCAATTTTTTTTATTTTTAGTATAGACGGGGTTTCACCATGTTGGCCAAGCTGTTCTCAAACTCCTGACCTTGTGATTCTCCTGCCTTGGCCTCCCAAAGTCTGGGATTACAGTCATGAGCCACTGTGCCCCGCCCGATATTATGATCTTTAAAGACTTGATATTATATAAATACAATGAATTAATTTTTCAATGCAGTTTTAAATCTCAGAAAATATCTGCTGACTAGAGTAATTGCCTAATTGTCATTAATAAGCTCACATGTAATCTAATTTAATTGTAGCAGAATGTTATAGTTGTTTCATAATTTAAGGTGTGAGGACAAGAACAGTTAATGCAAATGGGGAAAATTGGACATCAAACTCATTTATTATTCTTCCTGCTCTATTAACCTGTTATCAACTGGCATAATCGGTGATCTAACTTGGCTTAATTACCATGAAGTATACAATTTAGCTAATCAAAATTTATCGTCAGCTCCTCCAACAAGGTATAAAACATTCTATAATTTGTAATTATGAAAATACAAGATGTACAATGTTATTTATACACATGCATACATATTCTAACAGCATAATTTCTTTGAGCAACAAAGAAAGTATTACCATTTTTAATCTGACTTCCAGGTTAAATACAACTTAAGAAAAATTACTTTTGAGAAGAAAGGAACTATTGCTAGACGATTTTTATTTTTTTTGGCTGGATATTTTGTTTTTCAGTTTCTTAAGGGACATTTTTTATATCCTTAAATATTGTGATTTTAGGAATTGGGCAAAAATGAATAAAATGAGTTGTGTAACTACTGAGATTGTAAGAAAAGGAAACAGTGAACTATTTCCTGGAAAAAAAAAAATCTGAATTTCTCATTTCTTCTCAGCTCCGCAAGGCTATTATAGATCATGTGTCAGACTCTTTCTTGGATACGACAGTCCCACTTTTGGTCCTCATTGAAGCTGCTAAGAATGGCCGGGAAAAGGAAATAAAAGAATATGCTGCGATATTTCATGAACACACCAGCAGACTTGTAGAGGTAAGCATGCTGGAACTGTAACTCACTAAAGTCTGGGAGAATGAGGCTCCCATTCTCCATTTATGGTTGAATTGTACCCAAATAAAAGCTTTTGACACCATGTTACAAATACAACAGAGTCGGGTCAAAGTGATATGAAGGTGTATATGTCCAATTGTATAGATCACTCCACATTGGCTTGTCTTATTTTTTAATGCATATTTTATCAGAGCTTCACAAAGGAACTGGCTAAATGCAGATACTTTGATTTATCCTTACAAATATTTTCTTCCCATTCTGACTTAAAAGTATCAAGTACTCCATCTCATATTATTTTATTATTTCTCTGCCATCTTTCTGTAGCTGCATTATTCTGTCAGCCTTTCAAGTCATATTTAACTATGTAGCAGGACTGCAGAACAAGAATATAGGATATACAGGGTAGAGAGATCCAGGAATAAGTAAGTAGGGGTAGTGAATTGGCTCATGTCCCCATAGGGGCAAGAGAAGACAGTAAAACTATTATTCTCTCTGCTTGGTAACTGGAGACATGGGAACGCACCATGATTTTTTTGTAGCAGGATAGCATATTGCTGAAGGAGCTGTGAAGTGCTGATAGCTTCCCAGGAGAGAGATAATAGAACTTACTGTATTATGGATATCAATAACAGAAGTATACTTTAAGAGACAGCCTGAATGGAGGAATTTCTAATACAAATAAGAAGACAGTATTCACAAGGCCACAAACCAGTGGCAAGAAATGGGAAATGTTATTTACTAGATCGCTAGAGCTGAGATGATATTCAGTATGGCTCATACTCATGAGCATGGCTGCACCAGTCGTTTATGGCTGGTGTCTACTCTGGTTGTCAGTGGCCATGCCATACGGGTTATTAAATGTTTTGACCACCACACCTTCCTATACCAGTCATGAATTCTGTGGCGAAATATGTTTTTGTGGCCCAAATGCTTGTAAAGCTTCTGACTAATAATCAGGATGTGAATTGGAATCACACCATTCAACATAACATCTACTGAAAAAGAGAACTTTCGTAACATCTTTAATGTGGATCCATGGGGAGGAGGTTTCCAGTGCCACTAGCATTTGCACTATAAACTCTCTTTCTGAATCTCAATCTCCAGAACTAGAAAGTGAAAGTAATGGATGAATACATGATTACTGCAATTTTTGTAGCCCAAAACTGTTCCACCTCCAACTTTGAAATCTCCTTTGAATTTCCCAAGAACTCTGTTAGATACGGCAAGTGTTACCATTTCAATTGGCCTTAGATGTAAATAAAGATACAAAACCCAAACTAAGCTAATTAGAGTTGGAGCTAATTTCCAGGTTATTAAACTAAATGAGGGGTTGGCTCAAAAACCTTTGGGCCCATTCATAGTCATTGATATTGTTAATGAAACATTTCAGGATAATTTTTAATTAATTGAATTATTTATTATTTATCTGCTTTTATTTATTCCTTCATCTACACATTCCAGAAAGATTTATTAACTGTACACAGCAAAGAATGTTAAAAGTAAGGGGGGAAAGCAATGGGAACAGGTTGTAAAAAACATAACTAAGCATAGTCCCTGACAGTCATATAAAAGTGTTATCTAAAAATGTATTCTCTAAGCTGAAGACACACGGAATTATGAAAACAACTTCTTTTTATGAAATCCTCTGAAAGCAAAACTTGGTTTATGCTGACAAAATTGAATTCCTCTTCCTATTTCTCAATTTAGTTTTTTGATGAAGAAGGATGCCCTGGTCAAACAATTTTAGGAAAAAAATGACTATCTATAGCTCCTCTTGGAAAATTTACATTCTTGAAAATTCCTGAAGCAAAGAGACCTCTTTAATTTAATTTACACAAATTAAATCTACTTATCTCTCTTACTTTCATGGTACATTACTAAGACACTACCTTCAAGGAACACTTGGGAGTGCTACCTTATACCAAATGATGGCTTACTGTTAGGTAGACACAGCTCTAAGAATTAGTTTTAAAGTTTAAGAATTTTGGAAATTCTGCATTCCATGTGAGTTTTAAAAGAATACACTATTTTGGAATTATGAACTATTGGGAGACTGAAACTGGATCTAATTTAACTCAACATGTTACCTTAACATATTATAATGAGATAATGAGATTATACGAGGTTTGGGATGAGTTCTGGTACCATTCTCTGGTAATGCTGGTACCATTCTCTGGTAATGCTTAGAAGCTTTGGTCTAAGTCACTTTCATTTCCAATGAGCTTTTACTATATAACAAACCATCCTGAAATTTAATGGCTTAAACCAACTATTTGTTATCTCTCACTAATCTATGGGTTAACTAGGAAGAGTTGGGCAAATTTTGCTTAAGGTTTCTCATGTGATTGCTGTCAGATACTGGCAGGGAATGGAGTCTGCCAAAGGTTGGCCTGGTCCGGACATGCTAAATGGCATATTCACATGACTGAAAGTGCATGTTAACTGTCAGCTGGGGGCTTAGCTGTGGTTGTCGACTGGTGCATCAATCATTGGCTTCTTCATGTAGCTTCAGCTTTTCACAGCGTGGTGGTCGGGTTCTTAGATGAGAAGTCCCAAAGGCAAGCAAGAAATAGGAAGTCGAAGTTGTCATTTGTATTCTATTGGTCAAACCAATTACAGAGCCTGCCCAGACACAGGAAAAGGGAGCAGTGAGATTGCATTTCTCAATAGAAGGAATACCAAAGTATTTGTGGCCACTACTCTTCTCAGGGTTTCATTTGCTTTATCTATAAAATGAAAGTTAGACAGAAAAATATCTAAGGTCACTCCAAGTTTCTTAAGTTCTATGATGTGACAAAATTTTTTTTTCAACTAAGAGACTTACAGACTTATAGTTTCCTATAACAAGAGAAAATGAAAATGATTTTTAGGCATACTGCTTGCACACTAGGTTGCTTTTCCCTCTCTCTCTCTCTCTCTCTCTCTCTCTCTCTCTGTGTGTGTCTATCTCATGAAGAAGAAAAAAGAGTACTGCATTTATCTCCCAGAAAAATCTTTTTTTGAAAGGATATTCCTAACCAAAGCAACAGAGAAAATCATCATTAATTCATTAATTTACTACAAACATTGAGACAGAAGTGTCTATGATAGACTCCTGGAAAATAGGAGAGCCTAAATATATCAGTTTCGGAGGACAATGTGAGTTCTCCTTGTATAGACTGTTTAACGATCCCCCACTTCCTTGCTCCCTACCTCCCCACCCCAAAGACATGCACATACACTCATCTTATTCCCTAGTTGGGCAATTTGACACAGCAGGACAGAAAGTCTTATATTCTAAATGACTTGGAGAAAAAGCTGTTATCAACATGTCTGGGTTTTGATACCTCAGCCATGTTTGTCAGAGAAATCTAAAATCAGTGAACATGTTGAAATAAGACTTAAATGAGAAAAAAGCCCATTTTTAAAGATTTCTATCAAATCTTTGAAGAAAACCTCCACACTGTTAAAGGAACTCTTCAAATAATGGTTAACATGAAACTTTGACAAAAAGATAGTAAAAAGTAGGACTAAACACAAAGCAGAAAATGAAATATTCAAAAATTATGTGGGTAATAATCTGAAAAACAAAAAGATCTGGGGAATTCGAGAAAAAACAACAGAAATGAGGAGGACAGTGGCCAATGAATTTGGTCTGAACGTGCCTGTTCTCTGGTGGTGACACATCTGAGGTGTCTCGCTATACTAATAATACAGGAGGAGACCTCAGATGCGTCACCACATCTATTATTGTAGTTTAGTATAAAATGATCATGGGTAATGATGGTTATAAAACCCTGGGTAGTGCCAGTAACTAGAGAATCTAGAACTTTGTGGCTAATTTTATCTTAGTTATGCTGAACTGAGTACCTATTATGCAAACTTTTCCTACTTTGAGCATCCAAGTTACTCTGTGTTCTTGGATCCACAGAACCACAGTAGGGAAGGATAAGAAGTAGTCAGGAGTATTTTAAAAGTCATTTTCACATAGTGATTAGCAATGAATGACAAAGGTGTTCAATTAATAACATATATGTTCATATGCTCCCCAGTACTTTGATCTCACCTTGTTGGTGACTTAGGGCACCATTATCTCTACTGGCTTCCGCCAATAAAATCTATTGAATAGGAAGATAAAAATATGAAATTTAGTTTACAGATAAAAATATTCATTAGTTCTAGAGAGGATTATTGCTTTGAGGCTCCTCTGATAGCAAAGTCTATACAGCTCATGCCCAATAAATCCATATTGAATGAAGGAAAACATTTATAGTACCAATTAATTTTAACTTCTTTTTCTTTCTAAAATATTGACTTTGTGGATTCTAGTAACTGGACTTGAAATATATGTCTGAGCTCAGTTACTAAGCAGAGAAGCTCCCTACTCTGCTGCATATAAATACTTAAAATTAATTCTTCACAGTAATTTTAGTAAATGCCATTACCATTAATTATCAAAAGCAGACACTATAGACTCTATTCCAGAGTTCCCTCCTAGAAAGTTTCTGACAATTCAACAACATCTTTCAAGCCATTTGCTATCTCAGAAATATAGTTTCTAAACCTAATGTGGTAACATAACTATTATTCAGAGGAATGCCATTACATTTAATAAATTCATTATTTATTATTATAAAGGCTATTATGATTAAATGACCATCATTTAATATTTCTCTAAAATCAATTTTGAAAAATTTCACTCTTGTTTTTGAATTCTATTTGTTTTCTACAAGTCAGTTCATGCTGAACACTACAATCACTACCAACAAAAACAGTGACATCTCCAGAGACCCTATGGATTTTATCATGTTAGTTATCATTAAATATGATGGTATTAATGATCTAGGCCTGAAATTTCTCTATAAATTGAAGAATTTTCTCTATGTGGAAAGCCAGGTTTGTTGGTGCTTCGACTTACTCATCAAAAATTCATCTATATTTATGCACCGTATTTTAGTAAGTTTCATGGGAGCCTTTCATCAGAAAGGAAAAAGTGGGTGGACATTTAATTATAATACTTCCCTACCACCTACAAAGCTGATTGTCCCCACTTGCAAAATGGTGAGCCAGATTTAGCAAAGCCCCAGTGCCAAGACAGAAGGCTTTAGAGGGGACTCTTGCTGTTTGCAAGAAGTGCTGATTGCTATGAGCTCTACTAATTTCTTCGCTTTTTGACAGAATGCTGCTCAAGTTTCACACATTGCTTTAATTGGTCATCTGTTATCAAATAAGGATATGTTTGATTATAAATAAATACAGCTTTTACAGTCCCCTTCCATTCTTCCTTCTTCTTTCCCTCAAAAAGATGTAAAAGAAAAAGAACAAACCCATACTTAACACTTGTACACAAACCAACAACTGTTCTAAGTGAGCATCTTGGCAACTCTCCTGTTTTGGTAGGGAAGGGATGCTATAGTCAGGAATGCTTTTACTTATGTAGAACAGAGCACACCGGTGTGACTGCCCACTCCCTGGCTTATAAACTGCTCAGCATCTTATTCCTTTTACTGTTAGAAAGATGTGGCTGAACATGACCCTTAAAAGCCTAACCTGAATGTACAGTGAGTTCCTTTCTATGTTGCAGTGATTTCTGCATGCATTTTCCACTGACAGTGTTTGGAATATAAGAAAAGGGTAATGATTCATTTATAGAAAAGTAAGAGCCTTCCCACAGTCAAGTAAAGATATTTTTAAATGGAATATTAGTGTCTTAGAATTCAGAGAAAAGAGAAAACTACATGGAATTATAGTAGTTTGGGAATTTGGCAAGAAGTAAACAATAAGTTGAACCTTAAAAACTAGGCAGTCATTGGATTTTGTTTTAAAAGAACTCCAAGTAGAGATAACAGCATGAATAAAGGCACAATGCTCATTCCTGTGTTCCAGGAATACTGTAAAAAGGAAATCTAGATAGCTAAGTTGGCAGGAGCATGAGATGGGATAGATGCAGTTGAATAGCCTTAAATATTTGATTATCAGGCTGCGCAGGTTAGACTTCATCTTGTATAGCTGTCAGTAATATATTTGGAGAACTGTGGTAGCTTCTCATCAGGAAAGGGACTAAAGGGAAGTCATATTTTAGTAGAGCCTGCGTATGGACTGTTTTGCATCTGAATACAAAAATTTCTAACCTCTAACAATTTATTCTAATCTCACAAACATAGATTGCATTTAAAATAAACTGCGTTTAAAACCTAACTTATTATCATACATAAAAGAAAGAGAATAGAACTACTTTTAATAATGAACTTGAAACAGAAAAGCAAGTGCCCCAGGACTTAACAGCACTAGGTTAAGGCTGGCCAATAAGAATTGAAAGAAATTACATGTATAGTTTTAAATTTTCTAGGATCCACACTAAAAAGAGTAAAAAACTAAACAGGTAAACTGATTTTAATATGTTTCATTTAATTCAATATACCCCAAACACTGTAATTTCAATATAAATCAAATCAATATAAAAGCCATTAATGAGATATTTTATATTTCTTTTTATACTAAGACTTAAAATCTGGGATGTATATTTTATATTTAAAGCCCATCTTAATCTACCCTGGCCACATTTTAAGTGCTCAGTAGCCACATGGCTGGTGGCCAGATATCAGACAGTGCAGTTCTAGGTAGATAATGAGCAAGTTGAGAGCAGAAGTGTCTTTATTCGTTTATTTAATACATATGTCTTTAAAGCCTATTGTGACTATATACTGTGCTGGACCCTGGACATACTGTCTAGAACCTTTGTTTTTGTTTCCTAGTCTGACATTTAGTAAGTGTAGTGTTCAATAAATATTGAATGAATTATTGAATAAATGAACATCTATTAACCCCATAGAAAATCTTGAAATGTGCATAACAACATGATTTATTGAGTAACGTATGAAATATGGAGACAGACTTGGGTTTGAATCCTGGCGAGGTGTTCTTAGGAAAAACATTTAATAGCTCTTATTTCTGCGTTGTAAAAGAGATGCTCCACTGCAACAATGAAGAAAGTAGGATCCTATGAATACCAACGCATTAAAGTACCAAATGCCACACAATGTGGACTTCATTGTTCAGGAAACATTTGTTTCCCCTTTCCTCTCTAATTTTTTTTTTCAAAAATCTTGCCTGAAAAGAGATCACCTGAATCTTCAGATACCTCTGACAAATTTTCCTTTTGAAAATTTCACTTAAGGTAATTTTCAAATGTATATAGTTGTTGGACCCTTGTATCCAACTTTCAATTTCAGATAGAATTGTTTTTCAGCAACATTAACAGGTCAAAAGTTGTCATATGCAAAATCCTCTGCTAAAATTATGTACCCAAGGTTCTTTTGTTGTCGTTTGTTTATTTGAGACGAGTCTCACCCTCTGTCGCCCAGGCTGGAGTGCGGTGATGTGATCTCAGCTCACAGCAACCTCTGCCTCCTAGATTCAAGAGATTCTCTTGCCTCAGCCTCCCAAATAGCTGGGATTACAGGTGCCTGCCACCGCGCACGGCTAATTTTTGTATTTTTAGTGGAGACGGAGTTTCACCATGTTGACCAGGCTGGTCTCAAACTCTTGACTTAAGGTGATCTGCCTGCCTCAGCTTCCCAAAGTGTTGGGATTACAGGCGTGAGCCACTGTGCCCGGCCCAAAGTTTTGGTATACAATTAATTGGTGTGTGAAACTTCTCTGAACTTGGAAACTTCCCCAGATTGATCTCCAACATGATATTTGGTCAAGAGGTAACAAGCAAACATACTAATTGACAACTAGCTGAAGAATAATCCCAGTCTTGAAACCAAACTTTGTTTTAATCATCAGCCTGATCATGCACTTTGGGGATGATCTGTTCTTTTTAATTAATTCACTATTTCACTCAATTAAACACAAGCATAATGAGTCCCTACAATGTGCTCTTTAGGGCTTATATATACAGAACCCTACTGTTTAAAGCCTCGTTCCATTTTTGTCTTTTGTGTTTTAAAATGAGTAAGTTCTACTCTCATGCTGAAGTGCTTTTAATAAGTCACTGAATTTTGGAATTCAGTTTCATTATCTATAAATGGAAGATGTGAGATTAAAATAATTTTCTCCATTCCTGATATTCAAGTTTCTAAAAACCAGCGGGGAGAGTTATTTTATTTGTTTCATACGTGTAGGTAATTTGATGGTGAATGGAAGAGGCTAGTTAACTAGACATATTGCAGGAGTGGTTATTTTATGGCTTTTATAGGATGAAAATAACTTTAAAAATAATAAAAAGTAAAGGGAAGAAAATAAAGGAAAATAAATAAAATATTTAGTAATCTGTGCCAAAATCATGACTTTACACTCATTACCTCATTATATCAATGCTCACAATGATGGAGATAAATACTATTATTACCATTTTGCTGATAAGGAAACCCTAGCTGAGAGAAATTAAGTAACTAACTTAAGATCACACAGCTAATATATGGAAGAGTAGATATCAGCTCAGTTCTATCAATGCCAGAGATTAAAGGGATAAAGATAGCATAATAAATTTAAAAGTAGAAAGTGAGCCCAAGTTTTATGTTTAATTATTTAAATGAAGAGAAGAGAAACCTTTCTGAACGCTTTTGGGCAAAAGACCTGCTATTGAGTACATCAGGCTGCAAAAATTCTGAGTTGATTAGATTTCTTCTTATTCCAGCTTCTTTAATTAGAGAAGCAGAGAGCTAGGAAGCCCACACTTCTGCCTGTAAAATCTGCATGCAGTCATTCTTTCTAACTCTTAAGTAACTGCTTACCTATTGCTTAGTGATTAGCCCAGGACACCAGACCTACGAAAATCAGTCATCATCTTCTAATGAGAAAGTACAAGTAGTCCATTTGTAGGTTGATTGTTTGGAACCCTTTTGTCTTTTAACCAGTGTTGTATATACTAGTTAGCTTCCTTACTTAATCCTCAATATGTTATTGAGTTCCTATTAGAAGTATAGAATCGAAGGGCATTTTATTAGGAATATTCTTCCTAATCTTTAAAATGCATTTAGAGTTGCCGCTCCCTATCACTCAGCCTCCTCTCAGCCCTCAGGTAGAGACAGAAAATTCAAATGGTTACAGTAGGTTACAAAGAAGTAATGAGTGAAAGAAAGGGCTCAGCAGCTTGAGGCTGTGGTAAAATAATGAGTATACACCCAGTCTAAAGAGGTTGGCCTCAACTCATCCCCAGTCAATTATTGCTGTGCATGAATGCAGGCCTAGTGTTGACAGACATTCACATTTCTCAAAAGAACTAAGAAATACGGATTTCAATGTAAAGGCTTGTTTATTTTGAAGTGTAGACAGCTAAATCAATTTAAAACAAAATTAGAGTAAAAATACAATCCCATCACTTATGACAATATATAATGGCAAGAATCACTAGTTTTGCAATTTCTGCTCTAGAGTCGAGTTTTGAAAAGACAAGACTCAACAAGATGGATTTTTGTTAAAGATGTCAATAAGATCTAGAGAATGTTATTTTGGTAAGAATCAGGTATTGCAACTACCTAGTAAAATACAGGGAGGGAACTTGATTTAGGGAAGTGGGTTCCTCCCAGCTTTCTTTCCTGTAGTGATTTATCTTGAATTAGGAGGTGAATTGAAATGGATTAGAGAAACACAGAGGAGATCAGCTGTTTCCCCTTTATCTCCTCTGCTGCTTGCAACCCATGTTAGGGTAGGGGTCGAGAGAGGAAGGGGGACCTTGCCAAAGGATCATTCATGTGTGTGTTTGACCTAGTTAAATCTGTAGCTTTGTATATCCAGAAAGTTCCTTTCATGAGAAAATTAACTAGGTTTGGTGCTTTCTGCAAGACGGAAATGTTAGATTTGATACTTTTTAAGAAATGCTCCCATCACTAAAAAACAAAGTCAAATTTACTCTGAATTACATTGATCACTTTGTCTAAGGTATAAGCAACTTGAGGAGACTTGAGTTTTCAAAATCACGTTGGCATTTTTATGAAATTATATATGGAATTCCAATATAAAAGTGAAACATCTTTAGAGAGTTTCACTTTGGAGAGTTTCACTTTGGTGCTTTGAATCAGCCTAGTGACTGTGTATTACAAATTATCTCTCTTCCTCTCCTTTTTTCACTCTAAAGTCTTACTCTCATTATTTTATTTCAGCTATTGGTCTAGTCAGATCATTGGGTCAAAGGAGAACTATCTACATTGCTTTAAATTTTTCTTAGCTAGCAATATGATGTTTAAAGTTTGCATTATGCTTGCAAAAGGCCAAATGTTCTTCAAATAAATTTAAAAATAAAACAGAAGCACTGCTAGTGCTAGAGATTCAATCACAATCAGAGGAAGTATATGCTGCCCTTTTGGATCATAGCATTTAGGAGGAGCTAAATAGAAGTAAATGGCAATTATGTATGGTTGTAATAACTGATGAACTACTGGGTCCTATGGGAATTTATATGGAGATTGAGTTAGTTTGGGATTAAACATTCCAATTTTGAAAGTAGGCTTCTAAACTATGAACTAAAGAGAATGTAGGGGTTAAAAGTTGAATTAGGAAAAGAAGATGAGAATAGAGGGAAAGTTTAGAGACAGAAGGACTGGCAACATTTAGACTGAGGAATGACTGTAGATTTCTATTTGTAAACAAATATTTGTTTCTGTAGTAGACATCCAGAAGCGGATTTGCTGAGTCATGTGGAACATGTATGCTTAACTGTATAAGAAACTGCCAAACTGTTTTCCAAAGGGGCTAGACTATTTTGCATTCCCACTAACAATATATGAGAATTCTAGTTGCTCCACATCCTTGCCAGTATTTCATATTGACAATTTGTGTATATGTTCTGTTTTCTGCTATTTTTAATATGTATGTAGTATTATTTCACAATGCTTTAACTTGCATTTCCCTAATTACAAATGATATCAATGAACTTTTTTTGAGATATCTATTGTCAAGATATAAGTCATATACTATACAATTCACTAGTTTTGATTGTTTCCAATATTCCACAGAGTTGTGCAACTATCACCACAATCAATTTTAAAACATTTTTTATATCTCCTTCAAGCTAGAGAACTATTAATCCATCAAACTATTAATCTAGTTTCAAGCCCTATTTTCTATCTCTACACATTTTCTTATTCTGGACGTTAAATATAAAGGAACCATACAATATGTGGTCTTTATAACATTTTTTTCACGTGGCATAATGTTTTCAAGGTTCATCTATGTGTAGCATGCATCAGTACTTCATTCCTGCTATGGCCAGTTCTGTTGTATACTGTTGTGTACCGCACTTCATTCTCTGTTCATATGTTGGTGAACATCTGGGTCATTTCCACTTTTTTGGTTGTTATGAATAATTCTGATGAACATCTATATACAAGTTTGTGTGTAGATGTACTATTTCATTTCTCTTGGATATATACGTAGGAATGGCATTTCTGGGTTTCGGTCATATGATAACTCTATGTTTAACAGTTTGAGAAAGCATTAAACTGTTTTTCAGTGGTGCCAGGATCTACCATTTTACATTCTCATCTGCAGTGTATGAAGGCTTCAATTCTCTACATGCCAACAGTTGTTACTATTTATCTTTGATTATAGCCATAATAGTGGGGGTGAAGTGGCTTTTCTCCATATTTTCCTGTTGGCTAATGATATTGAATAGCTTGTCATGTGCTTATTGTTCATCTGTATACCTTTTTAATAGAAATATCTGTTTGGATCATTTGCCCATTTTTATGAATTCTAGATGTAACACCCTTATCAGATATTTGATTTGCAAAATTTTTCTTCCATGCCGTGGGTTCTATTTTCCCTTTCTTGATGGTATCCTTTGAAGCACGAAGGTTTTACATTTTGATTAAATGCAGCTTATCTATTTTTTTCTTTTGTCATCTGTGCATTTAGTTCCATATCTAAGAAGTCATTGTCTAATCCAATTTCATAAATATTTATTTTTATATTTTCTTCCACGAGTTTTATACTTTTAGCTCTCACACTTAGGTGTTTGATCTATTTTTAGTTATTTTATGCACTTGGTGTTAGATAAGAGTCCAATTTCATTCTTTTGCATGTAGATTCCCATTATTCCAGGTCATTTCTTGAAAAGACAATTATTTTTCAATTAAATTGCTGTAAGTAAATCAACTCTAAATGTGAAGGTTTATTTCAAGATTCAATTCTATTCCATTGATCTATATGTCAACCTTTATGCCAGTACCACTCTATCTTGATTACTTTATCTTTGCAGTAAGATTTAAAACCAGAAAGTATGAGTCCTCCACTATTGTTCTTCTTTTTATTAAGGTTGTTTGGCTTTTATAGATTCCTTGTATGTCCATATGAATCTTAGGATAAACTTGTAATTTATTCAATGACAATCTGAAATTTTGATAGGGATTGCATTGACTCTGTAGATCAGTTTGGGAGTATTTCCATCTTAACAATATTACGTCTTCTGATCCATGAACATGGGTTGTTTTTCTTCTTATTTAGATCTCCTTTAATTTTTTTCAACAATGTTTTGTAGTTTTCAGTCTGCACTCATTTCATTAAATATATTCAGTAAATTTTATTATCAATAAATTTTATTCTATTTGATGCTATTGTAAATGGAATTGTTTCTTAATTTCATTTTCAGATTTTTTTATTGCAGTGTATTGAAATATAATTTATTATATATATATATTTATTCATTTATTTATTTCTTTTTTTTTGAGATGGAGTTTCATTCTTTTTGCCCAGCTTAGAGTGTGATGGTGCAATCTCGGCTCACTGCAACTTCTACCTCCCAGTTTCAAGCGGTATTCCTGCCTCAGCCTCCCGAGTAGCTGGGATTACAGGCACACGCCACCACATCCAGCTAATTTTGTATTTTTAGTACAGACAAGGTTTCACCACGTTGGCCAGACTGGTCTTGAACTCCTGACCTCAGGTGACCTGCCCGCTTCAGTCCCCCAAAGTGCTGGGATTACAGGTGTGAGCCACCATGCCTGGCCTGTTATTTGTACATTAATTTTGAATCTTGCAACCTTGCTGAACTTTTCAGCTCTAATTGTTGTTGTGTGCATGTGTGTTCCCTGAAAGGGCTGTATATACAAAGCATCCCCCAAAGGCTAACAGTGAAGAAAGCAAAGAGTGAGGCAGACAGATCTAGATTATAGGAAAAGAGTGATTTATTGGGAGAACTTACAAATGGAAGCATGTCTTATGCAGCTGCAAGACAGGTAGATCTCTGCACTATGACCCCCTAGTCACAGGGCTTTAATTTGGGGAAAAAGTGTACGTGCTCTGGAAGGAATGAGTAGGTAGGATGTATGCAACACCATCGAGGGTTGTCTTGGAGGAAAGGAAAAACTTACAGTGAACAGGTATTTCTATATAAAAAGTAATACATCAGCTAGACATCTTGGAGGTATTCCTAGACTTAGGGTTAGTCAGGAGTCATATGGCAGATTAACATTTAAATAGAGTCACTCTTGTTCATACAGCGTGTGTGTGTGTGTATTCCCCAGGACTTTCTGTCTACAAGATCATGTCATCTGAGAATATAGCTATTCTTCTTCCTTTCCAATTTGGATATCTTTTATTTTATGTTCAAGCCCTATTTTCTTATTTTTGTATGGTTTAATGTTGTTTATGTATTTAGAATGCAAGTTTTTTATTATTTATGGGATTTATAAATATGTTCTCTATTTCTATGGTTTGTTTTTCCAATGTCTTCAGAGTATCTTGTCCATGGCAGAACATTTAATTTCGATGAAATCAAATTTATTAAATTTACTACATATGGATTATGCTTTTATGATTTATATAGGAAACTTTTGTCTAATCCAGAGTTATGAAGACTTTCGTCTATGTTTCTCTGGAAGTCTGATAATTTTAGGGTTTGCATTAATGATTGTGTATTAGTTAATTTTTGTATGTGGTGTGAAATAAGGGGTCAAAGTTCACTTATTTGTTGCATATGGATGTCTAATTGTTTCAGCCTTATTTGCTGAGAAGACTATCATTTGTCTTTTAAATCATGTTTGTACCTTTGTGAAATATCTATTGGCCTATATGTGCAGGTATGCCTCTGGTCTCTGTGTTCTGTTTCATTGATCTGTGTGTCTACCGTTTATTCAAGATTGTCTTTAAAACTGTAGGTTTATAGTAAGTTATGAAATCAGGTGTTGTCAGTCCTCTAACTTCTTTTTTTAGGAAAATTATTTTGGATACTCGATTTCTTTTGTTTTTCCATGTAAATTTTAGTATAAACCTGTCAGTACCTATACAATTATTGTTAAGATTAAGATAGAAATAATATCGAATCGCTCTATTAGTTTACAAAGGATTGAGATCTGAACAGTATTGAGTTCTCCAATCCACAAACATGGTTTATCTCTCCAATTATTCAGGCCTCCTTTGATTTTTTTAAATCAATGTTTATAGTTTTTAGCATTCAAACATTTTTAATTGCTAAAAAATTTGCCACCTATTTTTATACTACATAAATCCATTGTAAGCTTTTTAACTTACTTTGTTGGTTTATGTGTTTTTCTTTTTTGCGTGTGGTACATTTAAAAGAAATTTTAGGAAAGTTGCCCATTAAATTAACTGATCTGATGTAGAAACTAACTTAAGTAAGAAACGTGATGCTGCTTTTACAATAAAAAATTGTTAGAACCTTGGAAGACAGTGTAGTCTAATGTAGTAGGAAAGAGCATAGAGTCAAACAAATCCTGATTTCAATACCATGTGAATCTGAGCAACTTAGCCCATCATTCTCTCATTAGGAAGATGAAGACAATGTCTATGGACAGCACACCTATTCATTTATTGGGAAAATTCAGTGAGGTAGTACAAATAATGCTGCAATAAATATAAACCTAAAAAGTCCTGGGTTGGGAAAAAGAAATAAAAATGTCTTTGTTTGTAGATGACATGATTGTCTATATCAAAAATCCAAAAGCATTGACTGAAAAACTCTTTCTGGAACTAACAAGTGATTGTACCAAGGTTGCAAAATATATGATTAATATACAAAAGTCAACTGATTTCCTATATACTAGCAAGAAACAAGTGGACAAGTGGATTTTCTTTTTTTCTTTTTTCTTTTCTTTTTTTTTTTTTTTTTTCTGAGACAGAGTCTCACTCTGTCACCCAGGCTGCAGTGCAATGGCACAATCTCGGCTCACTGCAACCTATGCCTCCCGGGTTCAAGTGATTCTACTGCCTCAGCCTCCTGAGTAGGTAGGATTACAGGCATGCACCACCATGCCAGGGAAATTTTTGTATTATTAGTAGAGACGGGGTTTCACCATATTGGCCAGGCTGGTATCGAACTCCTGACTTTGTGATCCACCTGCCTTGGCCTCCCAAAGTGCTGGGATTTGCATAAGCCACCACACCCGGCCTGGAATTTTAAATTAAAAACGTATTATCATTTACCTTAACATCCTCAAAAATGAAATATTTTTAGGTATACATTTAAAATCTCTATGAGGAAAACTACAAATCTCTGATGAAAGATATTTTAGAAGTCTAAATAAATGGAGATACTCCATATTTGTGGATAGAAAAACTCAATATTGTCAAACATGTCACTTCTTCACAACTTTATAGGTTCAATGCAATCTCAATACAAATCCTAGCAAGTTATTTTGTGGACATTGACAAATTACTTCTAAAGTTTATATGAACACGTAAAAGACACGGAATAGCCAACTCAATATTGGAAGAGAAGTGCAACGTTGGAGGACTGACATTACCTGCCTTCAGGCTTTATTGTAAAGCTATAATGATTGAACCAGTATGGTATTTGTACAAAAAAGGTAAATAGATAAATAATATAGAATAGAGAGCATAGAAATAGAGGCACATAAAGATAGTCAACCAATATTTGACAAAGGAGCAAAAGCATTACAATGGAGAAAAGATAGTTTTTCAGAAATGATGCTGAAACCACTGGACATCCAAATGTGAAAAAATGAATCTTTACACATCCCCAACACTCTGCTCAAAAATTAACTCAAAATGGGTCATAGACTTAAATGTAAACTGCAAAACCATAAAACTTTTAGAAGATAACATAGGAGAAAATCTAGATGATTTTGAGAATGGCAGCAACTTTTTAGACAAAACATCAAAGTTATGATCAATGAAGGAAACAATTGAAATGCTGGACTTCATTAAAATAAAAACAATCTGTTCTTCAAAAGATAATATGAAGGGAATAAGAAAACAAAGCCACACACAGGAATAATATATTTGAAATACATAGATTTGATAAAAGACTATTATCATCCAAAATGTACAAAGTACTCTTAAAACTCAACAATAAGAAAACAACCAAACTGAAAAATGAACTGAAGGCCTGAACAAATCTCTAACCAAAGAAGATATACAGATGTCCAATAAGCATATGAAAAGATGTTCAACATCATATATCATTGGGGAATTGCCAACTAAAACAACAAGATATTATTACACATCTAATACAATGGCCAGAAATCCAAAGTACTGGCAATACCAAGTGTTGATAAGGATGCTGAGCAAGAAGCATTGGCATTCATTTCTGGCAGGAATGCAAAATGGTACAGCCACTTTCAAAGACAGTTTTGCAGTTTCTTGCAAAACTAAACATACTCTTACCATAAGACCCAGCAATCACACTCTTTGATATTTACCCAAGGTATTTGAAAACTTATGTACACACTAGAACTTCTGCATGGATGTTCATAGAAGCTTTATTCATAATTGCCAAAACATGAAAGAAATCAAGATGTCCTTCAGTAGGTGAATGAACAAATAAACTGTGGTATATTCAGACAATGGAATATTACTCAACCCTGAAAAAAATGAGCTACCACGCCATGGAAAGACATGGAAGAAACTGAAATGCATAGTGACTAAGTGAGAAGAACCAATCTGAAAGTCTACATCCTATCTGATTTCAACAATATGACATTTAGAAAAGGCAAAGCTATGTGGACAGTAACAGATTAGTGGTTGCCAGGGGTTAGTGAAGAGGGAGAGGTGAGGAAGTAGAGCACAGAAGATTTTTAGGGCAGTGAAACTATTTTGTAGTTCCGATGGTGGATACATGTTATTATTGTCAATACCCATAGAATGTACACCACCAGGAGAATTTCTTTCTTTCTTTCTTTCTTTCTTTCTTTCTTTCTTTCTTTCTTTCTTTCTTTCTTTCTTTCTTTCTTTCTTTCTTTCTTTCTTTCTTTCTTTCTTTCCTTCTTTCCTTCTTTCCTTCTTTCCTTCCTTCCTTCCTTCCTTCCTTCCTTCCTTCCTTCCTTCCTTCCTTCCTTCCTTCCTTCCTTCCTTCCTCTCTCTTTCTCTCTCTTTCTCTCTCTTTCTCTCTCTCTTTCTCTCTTTCTTTCTCTCTCTCTCTCTTTCTTTCTTTCTTTCTTTCTTTCTTTCTTTCTTTCTTTCTCTCTCTCTCTCTCTCTCACTCTTTCTTTCTCTCTTTCTTTCTTTCTTTCTTTCTTTCTTTCTTTCTTTCTTTCTTTCTTTCTTTCTTTCTTTCTTTCTTTCTTTCTTTCTTTCTTTCTTTCTTTCGAGATGGAGTCTCCCTCTGTTGCCCAGGCTGGAGTGCAGTGGCACAATCTCGGCTCACTGCAACCTCTGTCTCCCAGGTTCAAGTGATTCTCCTGCCTCAGCCTCCTGAGTAACTGGGATTACAGGTGCCTGCCACTACTGCCGGCTAATTTTTTTTTTTAGTAGTGATGCGGTTTCACTATGTTGGCCAGGTAGTCTCGAACTCCTGACCTCAGGTGATCCGCCTGCCTAGGCCTCCCAAAGTGCTGGGATTACAGGTGTGAGCCACTGCACCCAACCTAGGAGAAAATCTTTATGTAAACTATGTACTTTGGGTGATAATGAAGTGTCAGTGTTCATTGATTGTAACAAATGTACCGCTGTGGTGCAGGATATAGACAGAGGGGAATTTTGTCTGTGTGTGAGGATGGGGTGTATGTGTGGGAACTCTCTGTGCTTTCTGCTTAATTTTTCTGAGCACCTAAAATTGCTCTAAAAATAAACTGAATTAATTAATTATTTTATTATTTATTAATTGGTTTATTCATTTAACAAATCTCAGGTAAAATGAAAATCTGGTGGGATAAAAGAAATGCTGAGACAAAGTCCCATTTAAAAATGTCTTTTATTAGTGAAAATTTTAATTTATCTCTGATCAACAGTTAAATAATATGATTTAAGTATTTTTGTTTAAACATAGAAACTCCAGGATATTAATTATATAGGAGCTGCAGTATATCTGTCAGCTAGCAGCATGTCAGCTATAAAATATACCTAGGAAAGCAGCCACAAGAGGACATTCACACTCAAATTAGCAGATTTATCTGATTTCAAAAATGGAACAATTTTTAACTACATTGACAAGGAGCAGAACAGAAACATGAAAGCAGTGGTATCATTTTTTTAAAAGATAACCTTGAAGTCAGTGAAAATGTCTGTGGAATTGCTTTTTAAACGCAGAGACACACAAATGAATCTCGTATTTTTGTTTCCAGAACTTTGAAGGTTATTAATCTCCAGATTTGTACGTTTTATGTAATCAAACTTTTTCAATTTCCAAAGCCCCTTTGCAGTTAGATTCCCTCGTATAGGCTTGGCATGAGGTGATGCTGATACCTTTGATGCCAGAGTCAATGAGCTCTGCGGTAAGGACTGACAGCAGGAAGCACAGACACCAACTTTCTTTAAGAAATGGACTGTCACTGTCAATTCTGCTGTGTAGAAGTCTGGACTCTTGTCAGTATGAACATCCCATTTGACCTATGAGTTCGTGCCAGTGGAGAAAAAAATGCCCTCACTGTGGATGTAATTGTATTATTTTTATGATTGTTATAAACCTTTTTTAAAAAGCAAGAGAAAGATAAATGAGGAAAAGCATAGGGATCACCCAGGATTTATCTATTTCTTTGCTTGTTTCTAGGATACCTTCCTCCCTAAGAATTGGAGCAGAACAGCCCACACCAGAGTAGTTATTCATCACAGGCCCAGGTGTCTCTGCTTTTGGAATCCTGTTTTCTAAATCCCCCAGTATATGAAAATCATATTCCATGACCAACCCACATGTAATTTCTGGCATTTGTGGTCAGTCTTAGACATTTTCTGCAGGGAGCTAATAAAGATTAGATATGAGTTATGACTGGCAGATAGCTAAGTGATGTGCATAGGTCAGTTTTCCATAATTCAGTTTATGTTCAGAAAATTCACAGCTATAAAGCTAACTGCTGCATTAAAACAGGATTGTAGTGATGCCGTGAGAGTGAGACCTGCAAGCTGTTTTACCGGAGCTAGAGAGGTCTTAAGGTTTCCATGGTGTGATCATTATTTAAAGGCAGACTTCCTAATCACAAATATGGCTACTATTAACTATTTAGTTTTGAAGAATTTCAAGTTTATTTATTGTCTTCCTAAGAGTAGGAAGCAGTTATTTTGACCTTCTTAACAGACTGAGTGCCTTTTCTATCCAAGATATGAACACACAGTAAAAAATTAAGAAGCATTAAGGCGCGAGACAATATATACTCTCTAAGCTTGTAATCAACATTTAAGTGAAATAAAGTCAAAACATTTGAATTAGGTTCTATTCCTGGCTCTGTCACTTGACTTTGGCTATTATGCCTTTGGATGAAATAGATTTCACCAGCATTTTATTTCTGTTATGCTTTTAATCTCCATCATATTGATTAAAAGACTTTTTTTTCTCTCTTGGAAAACATCTTGAGATTATTGACTGAAAATGTATAAAGTATGCCGTGAATAATCCCTACTAATTCCTAATCACAGTTCCATGACACTGCATTCCTTTGTGCACATATGCGTGCACGTACACACACACACATTCACACAGTGCATCCATTTTTGGCAACATATAAAAGGAATATTTTTAGGCCGGGCACGGTGGCTCACGCCTGTAATCCCAGCACTTTGGGAGGCCGAGGCGGGCGGATCACGAGGTCAGGAGATCGAGACCATCCTGGCTAACACGGTGAAACCCCGTCTCTACTAAAAATACAAAAAAATTAGCTGGGCGAGGTGGCGGGCGCCTGTGGTCCCAGCTACTCGGGAGGCTGAGGCAGGAGAATGGCGTGAACCTGGGAGGTGGAGCTTGCAGTGAGCCGAGATCGCGCCACTGCACTCCAGCCTGGGTGACAGAGCGAGACTCCGTCTCAAAAAAAAAAAAATAATAAAATAAAATAAAATAAATAAATAAATAAATAAATAAAAGGAATATTTTTAAAGTTGTGGGTATAGACTTTTAAGGATTGACTCTACTGGGAGAAAAATAGTTGTGCAAAATTTGATACTTTTGGGGAGTCAAGGGATTCTCACTTTCGTCTCTCTCTCTACCACAATTTTTGTGTGGAGAGACATAGAAGGTATCCACTTATAGTGACTGAACCTTGCAGTGAGTGAAACTTGTAGTGAAACTTGTAGTGAGCGAACCGCTTTGTGATTCCATTTCCTCAAATGCAGAATGGGTACAATACCACTTTACAGAGTAGTTGTGAAGATAAAATGACACGGCTAATGTGTGAGGACTTAGAAAAGAAAAAAAATGCTATGCAAATAATACTTGTAGTAAATTAATAGATATCCTGTGTAAATGCTTTTGCGTGCCAGACAACATTACAGGCTTTATCTCAGTTAGATGTTATTTGCCAAATTTTATAGAAGGTTAAGAATGGTGAATCAGCTTTTTGACATCACACTGTTAGAAGATAGTAGAGCTAGAATTTGTACTCAGGTCTAAATGGATTCAAAGCCCTTAATCTTTTGTTTTCTATTATACCTTTCATAAAATATTTCTCTTTGTCTTCACTAATGATTTTACCTTGAAATTTGTTTTCCTAATATTGTCTAGTATTATTTGTTAGCATTTGATCCAAATGGCAAAACCAACTTTATTACATCTGATTGGACAGAAGACAGCTAGAGAGGTGGAAAAGTTTAACAGACCTTCTAATTTGCGTTTTTTGTTTTTTTTTTTTCATTTTGCAATTAAGAAAACTAAGGAACATGCCAATGGCATATACTGACTACCAAATATCTCAATTGTAAATACTGTTAATATGACTCATTATCTAATGCCTTATCATGGATAATACTGTGTGTCTTTTCTTTCCAGCTATGTTATCAGCACTTAAAATAATGGCTGTCTGCATTATATACCATTAGATCCTCCATGTATGGGACATGTAGTAGCTATTCTACAATTGTTAATTAAATGATTTAATAAATGCAGACACTTAAGGAGCATATCCTTTATCAGCAGGCCTGGCTTTTAAGGAATGGTGAGCAGAAACCTTAGTCCTTTAGATATTCTGCACATCTGGACAATTTATTTTTAAATGGTAGAGTTAATGTAAGCAGATGAGCTTGTTCTTTGGTGTGATTTTTACCAAGCTTGTTCTTTGGTGTGATTTTTACCAAGTTTACCAAGTTTTACAATTGACCTTGGCCAATTGTAGAATAACTAAATATGAGGTAATCTGGACTTTTTACATCAAGTTTAAAAATATTTAGAACCTATGTAGATACTTCTGCATATGCCAAACTTGAACAGGCATTACACTGAAGCTAATAAATAACATGTTAACATTATACAGTGTAAAGAGAGCTGCAGACCTTGTTGTGACTGAAAACTAAGAATGTGATGACAGCATGGTGGATGAGAGCTGAGAAGCGCTGGGGGTGGAGCTGGCTGTGAACAGGTGACTGAGTTTGTGCCAATCCATGTAAAATAATGAATCCATGGTCTTGAATTGTGACTTTTAGCTTTTAAAGAGCTTTTGTGTTAGTGTGGTTAAAACAATTTAGCACCTTTAAATCAAGTAAGATATTTCAAAGATCATTAAACAATCACTTTTGGGTTCTGACTTCTGAAATATTTTATTACAATTTATTCCTCAACATAAAAACCCTAGAACTCCTAAAGATATAGTGATTATACCTCAGATTCAGGAGTTTCATTTATTGATACACAAAAGAGGCTTAATTACACTGATTATTTTTCTCTGTTATTTGGTAAGCATTTTATTTTAGGTGCATGAATTAGACAATAATCCTTATGAAACAGTATTTGAGATTTTAAACTAAGCAAATTAGCCAATTATATAATAACTTTATCTTGAAATAAAGTCAAATATTTACAATGTAAATGCAAGGCAAACAACTTTTCTCTACTAACCTCTAAGAAGCCAGTCATCATTAGATAATATCTAGAAATAGGTGATATGGAGCAGTGGAAATAGAGCTATCCTGAATCACAAGACAAATGTCCTGTCCTTACCCCAATGCTCTCATTAACTAGTTGAGTGATCTTGACAAAATGTTAACCTTTTCATTAAAAATATGGAAGTTGATGATCTATAAGGTGCTTCTAACACTAAAACAAAAACAAAACTTAATGTCATGTGCAAAAGACATAGAGTCCTTAATTATCTGAAGAAACAGTATTTTTGGCCAATTCAAAGGAATAAAAACTATACTAAGAAGAGCTAAATAGACAAACAAACCTTAACAAATTGATCATATCAATTTTTGGTGCATCCAGATTATTTGTAAAACCTAATAAGTGATCCAAAGTTTCCTTTTTCAGCATGGATTTGGGTCATTTTAGAAGCTCATAGGTCTGAGAACATGCATTTGTCTGTCATAGTAGTCAGTTTCTTGCAGACTGAGGCCCTGTTACCTGCAGTTTACATTCATCCTTTCCTCCTTCTGCTTTTCCTCCCTTCCCCTTTCTCCTCCTCCTTCTATCCTTTTTTTTTTTTTTTTGTTGTTGTTGTTGTTGTTGAAATGGAGTCTCACTCTGTCACCTGGGCTGGAGTGCTGCAATGGCGCTATTTCGGCTCACTGCAACCTCTGACTCCCTGGTTCAAGCGATTCTCCTGCCTCAGCCTCCCAAGTAGCTGGGACCACAGGCACACGCCACCACACCCAGCTAATTTTTATATTTTTAGCAGAGACAGGGTTTCACCATGTTGGCCAGGATGGTCTCGATCTCTTGACCTCGTCATTCACCCACCTTGGCCTCCCACAGTGCTGGGATTACAGGCATGAGCCACTGCACCCGACCTCCTCCTCCTCCTTTCCATGGATCTCATTTCTACCCTTTCTGAATGCATTCTTCCTATACAGTTTTCTCCTTTATCAATAACTAGAAGTACCTCACACCAGATATGTTACAATCCAATTAGGTGGATTATAGTTTTCCTTAAAGCAGAAATAGGCAAGTCATTTCTGTTCAAGAATATACTCTAGTATCTCTCCAAAATGGCTTTAGAGTATCAGTCTCAGATTAACCCAGATAAAGTCTCATATTTTCAGAAAATATTTGCAATATCTCCTATTAAGGGTTAATTTACATATAAGCAAATGTCTATATCTAGGTAAAAAGTCATATGCCGATGACTTTATTAATGTTATTGTAGAGTGTAAATATGTATAATCTTTTCCTCTAATTCTAGGGGTTTTTCCTCTTTAGAGATTAGATACTATTCTGTATCTAAATGAATACAATGATGCCTATTCACCTTTTAGATGTCTGAAAGAATATTATAAGTTTATCCCTGTAAAACACATGTATCTTACATATCTATTATAATCAGCCAATGGGGAGGTGTTTGGGGTCAGCCAGGTGTGTTAGTGCTCCTGTGATCATACCATGAAGGTAAATGCATTCTCGGTTTGTGTGTTGGACAACTTTGTATCTTAGGTCCCATAATTTAAATATATACCACTTTAGTCCATATCAATGACAATAAGTTAGAGCTTTGGTCTTTCAGGTTGTTATTAAAAAGTAAAATCATGTGTAAATGGTAAAAAACCAGAGGCAGAGGACCTGATGTAAAATATATACCTGCTAACTGAGCAGTATAGTTAAAAGGTAAGGTGTTTATGTATTAAAATATTCCATCATTAGAGATACTGACTCATGAGCAGGTAAAAATGTCAAACAAATAAACAAAAATTGAGAACACCAGAAGAGGATGCTTTGTCTTGATAATTATATATCTTCCTAATGTATGTGAGAATCCTGGTGAACGTACAGTAGAACCCAGCAGAGGCCAAACACATCATCCAACCTATTGTAGAGAAGGAACCTATGCATTGTGTAGTGAATTGTATTAGTTTATGCTGAAGGTCTCTTTAGCCTTGAAAATCTGAATTTGTGTTTTCTCAGCCCTCAGTTTACATGACTTGTAAACTGAAATTACCCGTCTCAGCCCAGACTTGTATAAATCATTTTGTGAGGCCTCCCCTCACTCTTCCTAGTATCAGACATTTACTTCCATGGTACTCACAGAGTACTTTGGTAATGTCTTTAGACTTTGTATATTGACATACCAGCCCCCTATGCAATGATACATCTGTGTTTTCCTGGCCTTGGGAATTTGCTTGTATCATCTCTTCCCTTCTACATAGCCATTGGTCCACCATTATAACCCAAAAAAAGCCTTCTTTACTTTCAGTTCAAGTGCCAGAAGACTTCCTTTATCTGCACCAGAAGGCATTGCGTTCACTTCTGAGATCTACTAAGATATCATTTTTAAGAAATCTAATCATAATTTATCTTTGATTATAGCAGTAGCCTCCAAACCTAATATGCATAAGAATCACCTAAAGGATTTTGTAAAACAGTTTATTTGGAAGGATTGTTTAAACAAAAATTCTGTTTCACTAGGTGATTCCATGAATCTGCATTTCTAACAGATCCACAAGTGATACCTATGCTGCTCATGGACCACACTTTGAGAACAATGGTACAGTCTAGATTGTAAGCTTTTCAAAGTTCAAGGCAAGACTGTTTTTCCTCTCCATATTATGTATCAGCTTCAAAGCAATATTTCAGCTTCAAACTCCCTTGCTCTAGGAAGTGTTCTATGAATGAAGGGTTAAACAAGGTCAAGTGGAATTTAATCATACTTAGCTTCTAACTGGTAAAACTACCATAGTGATAATTTTGTAATGACATAAAGAGAGGCAAGTCAATTGCAAAAGGAGCTTCTGTTTGTGTCTATGAGAATAATAATACACTTGAAGAAGAAATAGCCTTTTCACACAGAGAAAAGCAAACTGTAGAAAGCAAAAGAGAAATGAACAGAGCTTATTTTATTCCACTTAAATGGAACTGCCATGTGCTGGAAAATCTAAATCTGTTAATTCTGAAGAGAATTGGGAAAAAGGGACTAATTCAATGTATAAAAGAAAAATAATTTGACAAAATTGAATATTACAGTGGAATCACATAAAGGTAGTCTGAAAATGTCTGTCTTTGGAGTTGAAACATAAAATTTTCTAAACCTAGGGAGCGTAAACCCTAGAGCCTCACAGATGCTGTGCCAGTGTGGGGCTTCAATGTTTGTTATATTTTGCATCGTCATTCAGAAACTGTTCTTACAATAACCCCAGTCTAATTTATTTCATTATTAAAGTACATGGTGGTATTTTTGCTGATTAAGTCTCACTATGTCTGATCATTCTTAGGGAAACAACTTTCAAGATATTGACAGGACAAAAACATTAATACCGTTTTCTTTTTAATAAAGTCCCCAGCTCTTTTTTAATAACCCAGAGCAACAAAGGGAAAGAGAAACACAGTGACCCACAATTCTGCTCTCAAGACATGATTCCCCAAATAATCTAAATCTGGCCAGCCAGGAACAAACACCTTTCCTACTCCATTCCCACGTCACCTTGCACATGCTTAATGTAGTCTCAGGAAGGCTTTGTTCTTCATATTTTAATACACACAGCCAGAAATTAGAATTTTTCTTTGTAAAACCTTTAGCAAGTCTCTCAGATATATATGTATACATGTATGTATATATTTTATGTATATGTTTGTGTCTACACACACACACACACACATATGTACTTTCCCCAATCAGACTTAGTTCAATTTTTGTATTAGGAAATTTTTATTTAATCCCCCATTAAAAACAAGTTTATTCCAGATATTGTGGCCAGTACGTTTACAAATTAGTCTTAACAATGTACTTTTAATGGTTCTATTAGATAATGAAACACATTTCATTTCCAACTAGCTTTTAAATATCTATATATAAGATAATCTAAAAAAGAAATCTAGTAGTAAAATGCTTAAATAATGTAAATAAAAATATATAAACATACCATATTTTAACTAAATCACTAGCTGTGAATGCTTAATTCACCTTTCCATACATGCTCGTGGGATATCTGTGAAAATACACACTGATACAAAGTTAAAAAATATTTCAATCTGTGATTGAGCTCCCTTGGAAGAATTGGTGTAAATTAGGGATTCTCAAATTTGATGCCCAGAGCAGCAGCATCAGCATCACCTGGGACTTGTTGGAAATGCAAATTATCAGGCTCCACCTTAGTCCTATTAAATTAGATGGTCTGGGAGTGTGACAGCAATCTGTTTTGTTTTGTTTTTACAAGTCCTCCAGGTGATTCTGATGGACATTAAAGTTTGAGAACCATTGCTCTAAATACAGTAGAGTTGGAGTGGATTCAGAAGTGATTAGAATGCGTGGGAGATGTCTTTCATTCATCCCCACTCTGGATCCTTTGTTCAGAGATCTATAATCGCTGTGTATATCCAGAGAATTTAGTGATAATCCCAGGTCTATGGGTGACTGAGATGACTGACATTTATGTTGCATCCTCCTCCACGTCCCCCACCCACATCACTATCTTTCTTTCTCTATTCTGGAGACTACAACTTCCATATAGCATATTCAGAGGTGTAAAGGGTTGGGAAAACCATACAACACATTTATGAAGCAAATTATAAGTAGAATTGTAAAATACCAGTAGTGTGGGAAATAAAGAGAAGACAATAATTATAGGCTTCTTAAAATTATCCAGAAGTAAATACACCTATTTTACTGCAAGGATTAGGGAAACAGGAAATGATACAATCTCACTTAATCTGGGTTTCATTGACAATATTAGAAAAGGAATATGTGGATGTACACAGGGAAATAGTGATGGAGATTAAAATGAACACGTACACTTATTTGCATGAAACATGTGGATATGGGTAAAGATCCCCTTGTTTGAATCGATGAAGACCAAACTCTTTCTACAGAAAGAGCTAATAACGTAAGAAGAATTTGATGTCCTAACATTGCAAAGAAATAATTATTTTAGAAACATATTTTTTCTAGAATGTATAATTGCTTTTTCAGTAAAGAACCAGAAAAGACAAATTCACTAAAGAAGAGATTAAAGATGATACAAAGTGGTCACTTGCAGAGATACAGCTTGTGAGCATAAAAAGTCTGGGATGAGAAGGAAAATTAGAAAAAACACATTAAACTGATAAAAGTATTCATTGGAAGTGTAAAACCAGAATCGGCAAACTATGAAATCCAGTCAGTGACTTAAAGAACAATTTTGAAAAGTACACTAAGAATGCAGATCAATCAAAAACATAATAGAAATCAAGGAAAGAAAACAAAGATGCAATTTGTAGATAGCTGACAATCCTTGGGAATCTAGCCAAAACAAACTGACCAAAAAGAATAATCAAAGTCATAATAATTATAAAACTAATAAGATTTTGGCTTTGTAAGTTTAAAAGGATCACTATGTTTCATGGAAAGCTGGTGAAAAAGACCTATGCCTAGAATATACTGTCAGATTTTAAAAATGTCAATAACAAAGTCATATCCTTCAGTGCAGGGAAGAGAGGGATGTTACTTAAAAGCACAAATTTTGGCCGGGCGCGGTGGCTCATGCCTGTAATCCCAGTACTTTGGGAGGCCAAGGCAGGCGGATCACAAGGTCAGGAGATCGAGACTATCCTGGCCAACATGGCGAAACCCCGTCTCTACTAAAAATACAAAAATTAGCTACGTGTGGTGGCGCATGCCTGTAATCCCAGCTACTCAGGATGCTGAGGGAGGAGGATCGCTTGAACCAGGGAGTCAGATGTTGCGGTGAGCCATGATCATGCCAGTGCACTCCAGCCTGGTGACAGAGTGAGACTCCATCTCAAAAAAAGAAAAAAAAAAAAAGTACAACTTTTAAGTTAGATTCAAAGTTTGTATCATAATAAATGCTAGAAGTCACTTATATGGAGTCTCAGAGGGAAAAAAAATCGCATTTCAATAATTATAAATGTAGCCGTGTTGTCATTTCTATGTGAAGACATCCTCGAAAATGTAAAGGATTCAAAACATGTATCATTGATGAATCATTTTTGAATAATCTTACTTGAAAATATGCTCCAATAAAACGAAAAATGAGAACTTGGCAACTAAGAAATAGAGAATTAAATAACATATATGGAGTGGTGTGGGCATGATTCCAGTTCAACATAAAGATTTTAAAAAACTTTTGCAATGCTAGCCATCAAATATATTGCAAACGTTAAAAAAATTCCCAGAGAATAAATATATGAAAAGTTTTGTCATTAAACAGTCATAATCAACAACTGTAACCTCAAAATATGTTGTCAAATACTGAAAATTTAAGTGAACTAGAAATAAAAAATTATTTTACACTAGTTGTGTGTGTTGAGGGATGATACATGCACCGGCTCATGTTTTTGTATTTTTCATAAATTTATTAATCAGAGGAAATGGGTTAGGAATGCACTTAAAAATTTAGGAGGATATAAACGTTTTGGTTTTGTATCACTGAAGAAAATTAAAGCAAACAATGCAGAGATAAAGTGAATCTTACCAGTCATCATAATCAAAGCACATAGATTTATATCCCAAATTAAATTCAAATATTCAGATTAAGTTTAAAACATTTAAAATGTTATTAAAAATCAAATGTTTTTCAACTGTTTACCAAAACAATTTAAAAATATCACATTGTAAGTCATAAAAGCAAACTAAATTCATAAAGTCAAAAATTGTAAGACCACATCTCTCTGAAAACACTACAAGGACGCTAGAAACGAATCATATGGATTAAATGATAAAAGCACAGAGAAATTTTAAAATATATATTGTAGATATATATTAGGTCAAATAGGAAAAAATAACTATAATTTCATACTTTTTAGAATGTTTTAACATAAAATTATTACATTTTTGTCACATTTACAAAGCTGTACGCAGTGGCATAATTTTAGCCTTATTATTAATAAACAGGTAAGATGGAGCATGAAGAAGGGGTTCAATTTATTATGATAGAAAGAATAATATAAAATTGTATTAGTCAACTGGGCATGGTGGATCACTCCCGTAATCCTAGCACATTGGGAGGTGGAGGCAGGCGGATTGCCTGAGCTCAGGAGTTTGCCACCAGCCTGGGCAACACGGTGAAACCCAGTCTCTACTAAAAAAAAAAAAAAAAAAATTAGCCAGGTGTTGCGGTGTGCGCCTGTAGTCCCAGCTACTCGAGAGGCTGAGGCAGGAAAATGGCTTGAACCAGGGAGGCGGAAGTTGCAGTGACTGAAGATCGCGCCACTGCACTCCAGCCTGGGTGACAGAACGAGACTCTGTCTAAAATAAATAAATAAATAAATTGTATTCGTCACTTTTCACTAGGTCTTCCTCCATGACAGTACACCATCTCAATGGCTGCAATAAATGTTTGTTTCCCAGCACGTTGAATAAAAGAGGCTGGGTCGTTGTTAGTTGCTGTTGCTCAACTGCACTCTGCAGGTTGGACTGATGTCTGTTTTATGCATTTTTTCTATTTCTGGGATGCTGACTGAAGGATCAGCCCCCAAATGGGAAGCATATTCCCAAGGCAAGGGTAAGAACACAAGACACATGGAGAGGGACACATGGAATGCTCCGTAAAGCCCCTATTTGGATGTGACACAACTTCTTTTCTGCCTAAATCTTACTACTTAAAGCAACTCTCATGGTCAGGCCTAGGTTAGTGAAGCCAAGGAATTTACTCTGCCCACAGTGAACCATGGCAAGAGAGAGAGCTAAGGAAGAATTGTGAAGAAATAACAATTTTTCTTTAATATCCTCTTCAATTAAGAAAGTAGATGAAAATGGAGGAAAGACGATGATGGAGATAAAAGCAAGAATTTATTTATTTGAAGAAAGATATCCGAAGAGTTGATAAATTAATCAACTCTGGTTATTTCAGACAAAACGAGACTGACCCATAGTGAATCAAATAGTAAGAATAAATATATATAAAGTTATAAATGTTATAAATTAAAATGGAAAGATATTAAGAGTAACTTTTTAAAATAAGGAAATACTATGTAAAATTAAATCTTAATATGTTTGGAGGTCTCAGAAGCCATTTTTTCTGAGAAAATATACATTACCTAAATTGAGCCATGAGGTAAAAACATTCTTAATGTACTATTTGTCGTTAGTAGTGTCAAAATGTTAGTTATCTCTAAATAGAATTTGGCCCTGGAGTTTTTAGTGTTTTAAAAGAATTAGTCCCATGCTATAGAATTTGTGATAAGACATGAAAAAAGATGGAAAGCTACCAATTCATTTATTTTTCCCAACATAATCCTTATAAAAAGCCTGACAAAGATAACAAAAAGGTAATGATTATAGAATTTTTTATTAAGATAGCAAAATTCAATATAAAGGTGAATCAAGAAAACATTTAGAAAACTTTTACTCTTGCCTAGTCTGTTAAACGGAGTAACTTACTTTAATAATATATTATCAAAAAATATTGTTATATCAATAAAAGATAAAAAAGATATTTAATCAAAAAATGCTGACAATATTGAACATCTTATCTATAAAACAAATTCATAAGAACTTTTTGCACAGCTAGCCACCGAATATATTGCAAATGCTTTAAAAAAAGATTCCGTAATGTAATAAAATTTCTTCTTCCTTTTTTTTTTTTTGAGACAGAGTCTTGCTCTGTTGCCCAGGCTGGCAGTGCAGTGGCACACAGTCTCAGCTCATTGCAACCTCCACCTCTCGAGTTCAAGCGATTCTCCTGCCTCAGCCTCCAGAGTAGCTAGGATTACAGGCACCTGCCACCATGTCCAGCTAATTTTTTGTGTTTTTAGTAGAGATAGGGTTTCACCATGTTGACCAGGCTGGTCTCAAACTCCTGACCTCGTGATCCACCTGCCTTGGCTTCCCAGAGCGCTGGGATTACAGGTGTGAGCCACCGCACCCGGCTGTAATAAAATTCATAATGTAATGCACTTTTTTACATTTAAAGTCAGAGTTTTATATAACTAATCATTTCTGGATTTAAATGTAAAAATAGTTCTCCACTAGCACCACCAACAAAATACTTTGGAGAAATTTAGAAATAAAAAAGGTATTTTCTTAACATGCTAAAAAATATCAATATTATATTAACAACGAATAGTCCAGATTCCCGTTATTATTATTATTATTTTGTATAGTTCTGGAAGTTTGGCTTCTGTGATAAGAGTAGAAATAAGGAAGATAATTACTGGAGAAGAAAAACAACTTAAAAGGTGTTTTATAGATGATATGTTTAGGGAGAGAGAAGGAAAGAGAGAAGAAAATTAACCACTTTTGGAATTAGTAATAAAATTCAATAAGTAAGAGAAGTTTCCTTAAAAAGTCAATAGTTCTGTTTAAGGAATAACAAGAAATATGTGGGGCTTTGAGACAAATACCATGGAAATTTATCAGAACTGAATAATAAAAATTGAATAAAAAATATTGGTTAACATCTTGATATAAGAAACACAACACAATTAGTTATATAAAACTTGTACTTTTTTGTAAAACAGGTGATAAATAAAATTAAAAGTAATTATATCTGGGAAAATATTTGCAATAAATGTGGTCAATATAAAGTTCATATTTTTAATATATACAGCACTCTTAGAAATTATTTTTTAAAGAGGTTTATCATGGTTTATTTTACACACAATAAGCCATTGAAAAGAAACCTCAAAGATAGGCAAAAAATTTAGCAATATCTTAATAGAAAATAGATGTAAAGAAGCTTTTCACAAATCACCATACTTTAGTTACAAATACAGAGAAAATATTAGGTATGCAATCATTTTCCTAATGCATTACAAAATTATATATACATCTGAGTAAGCTGTGCATTATGTATATACCTGAGTGAGGTTAAGTATTTTTTTTAGATGGAGTGTAATTTGCTTCAATCTTTGGGAAATGCCCTTTAACAATACAAATGAAGCAAATAAAAAATATATATATTATATATATATTTGTGTGTGTTCGTGTATACATTTGTACTTTAAAATAAAAAAAATACGTATTTATTCCTTGACTCAACACTTCTTCTCCTAGGACAGTGTTATCTGAAAAGTTGATCATCTTAATTATAATCTTCAGTGAAGAAAACAATAAGAAAAATCATAGTATGTTATAAATTATGGAATATGCTTCCACTAAATGTTTTATGAAAAGTTTGCATTAATACTTAGCACAAATTTAAAAAACAGTATAATTACAGCTTTTTTTCCAATTACACGCAAGAGAGAAAAAGAGATAAACAAAATTTGAAAGAAAAGTTTTAAAATGTTAGCAGTTTTTGCTTTGGGAAAGAAAGTATTTGTATTTTCTTCTTTTATTTCTAAATTTTCTTTAAAGAACATATCTTACTTGAATATAATAAAAAATATATATATTTTTAAAAGGTATGACTTGACCAGGTGTGGTGGCTGACACCTGTAATCCCAGGACTTTGGGAGGCTGAGGTAGGAGGGTCACTTGAGGTCAGGAGTTCAAGACCAGCCTGTTCAACATGATGAAACCTCGTCTTTACTAAAAATCCAAAAATTAGCTGGGCATGGTGGCTGGTGCCTGCAATCCCAGCTGCTCAGGAGGCTGAGGCATGAGAATCACTTGAACCTGGGAGGTGGAGGTTGCAGTGAGCTAAGATCATGTCACTGCACTCCAGCCTGGGCAACAAAGTGAGAATCTGTCTCAAAAAAAAAAAAAAAAAAAAAGTATGACTTTCTTTAGGGGATAATGTTTATCTATAGCTGTGTCCCCACCCAAATCCCATCTTGAACTGTATTTTCCATAATCCCTATGGGTCATGAGAGGGACCCAGTGGGAGTTAATTGAATCATGGAGGCAGTTACCCCCATGTTCCTGTTCTCATAGTAGTGACTGAATTCTCACGAGATCTGATGGTTTTTATAAGGGGCTTTTCCGTCTTTGCTTCGCACTTCTTCTTGCCACCATGTGAAGGAGATGTTTGCTTCTCCTTCCACCATGATTGTAAGTTTTCTAGGCCTCCTCAGCCATGCTGAACTGTGAGTCAGTTAAACCTCTTCTCTTTGTAAATGAACCAGTCTCAAGTATGTCATATTACCATGTGAGAACAGACTAATCAGGGTACAAAGCCAAGTGGATGGCTTTTCCAAGGAGAAAATAATTTCCAAGGAGAAAATAATGTAGTGCCAAATTAGAAAGAAATTGTTCCTCCTTTGCTAAAACTATCTTTATGTCAATTTACAGAGAGAGAGATCTAGCTTTTTCTCTGTGTTGTTGCCCACCTCCAAGCTCACAGTAGGCTGCTCAGTGTATTTCCTGAATAAATGAATAAACACCCAGTCTAGGTGACTCGAATCTGTAGGATATGTTGCATGGACAACCTCTCCAAGCCCCCTACTGGCATAGCAAAGGAAGAGCATAACCTGGGCAAATTGAGTCAATTATTTCCCCTGAAGTTAAATCTAGATGTTACAAACAGCTATTATGAACTTTATTTAAATTTAATCTGGCAGCAGTGTTTTTATTACTATTAGTTTGAGCATAAGAGCTAATTTTCTGAACTTTACAAATCACTTTGAAGGGAAGATTTTCTCTTTTTCACCCAAAGCTGTTACATTTAAGGTCATGTCATGTGAATCCTAGCCAGGCAGGAAAGCTCAGAGCTCAGGAGCTATTCATTAGTATTCTTTACTTTGGAATGTTATCCTGAAACTCCACTTTCCAAATATAAATTAACCTGAATAAACCATTGTTGGTAGCAAAGTGTTACATATGTTCACTTTTTCCCCTTTCCCATAGCAAAAGCACGGGCAATACACCATGATAAAGTGATTGGATAATTATTGTTTTAGCCAGAGAAAGTGAAGTTTATGTTTTACTCTGCTTCAGAAAGCTATGTTAAAAATTTCTCATCAAAATGTTTTCTGGATATTCACATAAATTTGAAGAGTTTTGCAAAACAAAAATGTGGTTGTAGGTCCTTAGCTATTAACAGCTTTTGCAGCAGTTTACAGATAAAATGGAAGCGAGAGACTTACATGCCAAAGTTATGCTTAAATTTCCGAGGAAAGAATGAAGTAGGGAAGACACAGAAAGAAGGAAGGGAGGGAGAGAAGGAGGGAATAAAAAAAAAAAGCATGTCACTGGGAAAGTCACCCATATTCGCTGAAGTTTGCTTTGACTTAAATGTGCTAATTGAACTAAGCCAAAACGTGTTGTCTCCCAATTCATTAGCAATATTGTAATTAAAAGAGCACCTTCAGTTCTAGAGGGTAATGACCTTTTTAACTGAACTTGGGGATTCAGATTGCTGTTGAATAGTAGTGAATTTAAATGCTGAATTCAAACGCCAAATTTTCTTCTGGTAAATGTACAATTAGGAATCAAATGTGAATCCCCCTAGCAATTTGCTCCTGTTTTTATATATGGCCTTCCTTGGATTTGAGAGGAAGACTGAATCTATTGAAAAATTTATTGTGTGTTTGACCCTTGACTGATCCATAATAATTAATTCTCCAAAAGAAATGTTGTCACATAATTGGAAAATACTTAAATGTTATAAAATATTACCTTAAAACAATCACTATTTGTACTTTTCTAGGGCTTCTTGTTATCTCTGATTATATAAACATGCATTTTTGCATAGTTTTAATCAGAGTACTTTTTAGGATCAAATGCTAAACTACTGAAACAAACAAATAAAATAAGATTCAATAGCTCAGACAAGATAGAAGTTTATTTTTCTCACATAACAGTTGCAAATGATTACTCTGGGTCAGCAGTGCCTTCCTTCCACATAGTTACTCAGGGTCTTATTCTGATAGTGCCTCTGCCTTCTTCACCATGTGATATCAAAGATCACTCTGGTTCTCATTATTCAAGCTCATAGGAAGAGATCAGGGGAATGTGAAAAGACAGGACTGGTCGTTTTTTTTTTTTATTTTAAGTTCAGGGGTGCATGTGCAAAATGTATAGGTTTGTTACATAGGTAAACATGTGTCATGGTGGTTTGCTGCACAGATCATCACATCATCTAGGTAGTAAGCCAGCATCCATTAGCTGTTCTTCTTGATGTACTCCCTCCCCCCACCCCACCCCTACAGGCTCCAGTGTGTGTTGTTCCCCGCCACTATGTGTCCATGTGTTCTCATCATTCAGCTCCCACTTATAAGTGAGAACATGCAGTGTTTAGTTTTCTGTTCCTTCGTTAGTTTGCTGAGGATAATGGCTTTCAACTCCATCCATGTCCCTGCAAACGACATGATCTCATTCCTTTTTATGGCTGCATAGTATTCCATGGTGTATATGTGTCACATTTTCTTTATTCAGTCTGTCATTAACAGGCATTTAGGTTGACTCCATGTCTTTTATTGTGACTCATGCTGCAATGAATATATGAATTCATATATCTTTATAATGGAATGTTTTTAAAAATTTTTTAATTTCCATAGGTTTTTGGGGAACACGTGGTGTTTGGTTACATAAGTAAGTTCTTTTGTGGTGTTTTGTGAGATGTTGGTGCACTCATCACCCAAGCAATGTACACTGTACCCAATTTGTGTCTTTTATCCCTCGCCCCCTTCCACCCTTTCCCCTGAGTCCCCAAAGTTCATTGTATCATTCTTACGCCTTTGCATCCTCATAGCTTAGCTCCTGCTTATAAGTGAGAACATACAATGTTTGGTTTTCCATTCCTGAGTTACTTCACTTAGAATAATGGTCTCCGATTCCATCGACATTGCTGTGAACATAATAGAATAATTTATATTTCTTTGGATATATACCCAATAATGGGATTGCTGGGTCAAATGGTATTTCTGCCTCTAGATCTTTGAGGAATTGCCGCACTGTCTTCTACAATTGTTGAACTAATTTGCACTCTCACCACCAGTGTAAAAGTGTTCCTTTTTCTCTGTAACCTTGCCAGCATCTGTTGTTTTTTGACTTTTTTTTGTTTGTTTTTTAAAGGGAGTCTCATCTGTCACTCAGGCTGGGGTGCAGTGGTGATCTTGGCTCACTGCAAGCTCTGCCTTCCGGGTTCACACTATTCCCCCCTCTCAGCCTCCTGAGTAGCTGGGACTACAGGCGCCTGCCACCACGCTCAGCTACTTTTTTGTATTTTTAGTAGAAATGGGGTTTCACCGTGCTAGCCAGGATGGTCTTGATCTACTGACCTTGTGCTATGCCTGCCTTGGCCTCCCAAAGTGCTGGGATTACAGGTGTGAGCCACTGCGCCTGGTCTTGACTTTTTAATTATAGCTATTCTGACTAGCATGAGATGGTATTTCTTTGTGGTTTTGATTTACGTTTCTCTAATGATCAGTGATGTTGAGCTGTTTTTCATATGTTTGTTGGCTCCATGTATGTCTTCTTTTGACAAATATCTGTTCATGTCCACTTTTTATAGTACTGGTACAAGAACAGACACATAGACCAATGGAACAGAATAGACAACTCAGAAATAAGACCATACACTTACAACCATCTAATCTTAGACAAACTTGATGAAAACAAGTAATGGGGAAAGGACTCCTTATTTAATAAATTATGCTGAGAGTGCTGGCTAGTCATGTGCAGAAAATTGAAGTTGGACCCCTTCCTTATACCATATACAAAAATTAACTCAAGATTGATTAAAAACTTAAATAAGGCTGGATGCCGTGGCTCACGCCTGTAATCTCAGCACTTTGGGAGGCCCAGATGGGCAGATCACTTGAGGTCAGGAGTTCAAGATCAGCCTGGCAAACATGGTGAAACCCTGTCTCTACTAAAAATACAAAAATTAGCCGGGCATGGTGACACGAACCTGTAATTCCAGCTGTTCGAGAGCCAGAGGTACGAGAATCACTTGAACATGGGAAACAGAAGTTGCAGTGACAGAGGTTGCACCACTGTACTGCAGCCTGGGTGACAGAGTGAGACTCTGCCAAAAAAAAAGAAAAATGAAAAACCCAAAACTGTAATATAAAAACACTAGAAGAAAATCTAGGCAATACCATTCAGGACATGGGGCAAAGATTTCATGATGAAAACACCCAAAGCAATGGCAACAAAAGCAAAAATTGACAAATGAGATCTAAGTAAACGAAAGAGCTTCTACACAGCAAAATAAACTATCATCAGACTAAACAGATAACCTATAGAATGGGAGAAAATTTTTGCAATCTATCCATCTGACAAAGGTCTAATATCCAGAGTGTACAAAGAACTTAAAACAAACGTACAAGAAAAATAGAAGGCTGGTCTTAAGGGTATCAGTGTCACATATTATTTCGGCTTACCTTCTACTGAAATTAGCCACATGACTACTCTCAACTAGAAGCTAGATTGGGAAATGTAGTGTTTCTGGTAGCTACTTTCAAAGCTACACATCTGTTACTAGTAATGAAGGAAAAACTGGATTTTATGGATAACTAATGGCTTTATCAATATGTGTATGCAATATTGTCTTCTTTCTGATGTAACATTATTTCATAAACAATATGCCCTTCATTTAGTGAGGGATATGATGTAAGTGTCCTACTACTTTTAATTCTGAAATTTTGTCACATTAATAAAGCTTTAAATTTAAAATGTGACTTTTTATACCCTAAATAAATCCACAAAGATCTCCTTTATCACATTTGAATTAAAAGCTTTACATTTGTATATAAAACCTTACACCATAACTTATCTTCCAAATTTTATAAAAAAAATTCCCTATTACTTGATGTGCATTTCTTCCTAGACAAGTGGGCTATTGGTTTCACAAATTATTTTCTAACACACTGTAAATTTTTCTGCTATACAATGAATGAGTTCACAATATTAATTATAGCTGCTGCTGAACATCCCACTCATTAATTTACTAAAACTTCTATTTTTAGCTATGTACTACTTCTCTATAGATTTATCCTACCAGTTGAATTTTTTAAAGGAATAACTTCTCCAAAAGAAATATTTCTTTAGTTATTAATATCAAGGAATGGACAACTGGGTTATTGTATATGATCATTATCATAGTATCTTCTGAAAGTGTATCGCTAACCTATACATCTAGCAAAGAAAGATGTTCTTGTTTAATGAAATATGATCTGCATTGAGTTTTATCAATATTATTTATTTTTCCCCTTGACTAGTTTAGAAGAGTTATAAATTATACTATATACTTTAATAGGCAGATAGACTAATTTTTCAAATATTAGTACGTTTTTACTAATTCTTATAAATATAACTGTTGCTATTCTTGATATTTTTTCCTAGAAAACTTTAAAAAATGTTTGTATCACAAGATCTTCAGATTTAGAGTTGAAAGGAATCCTGAAAGTAACCTAATTTTAGTTCCGAAGCTTGACTTTCCTCTTTTATATTCTTCCAAGTGGTTATTTAGCCTTTGCATAAGCAATTTCTAGGATAGGAAAATTACTGTCTCTCATAACACTCAATTCCGTCTTTGAACATCTTTGACATATGACTGTTAGCATTCTTGGTAAACACCTATGAAATTTAAAGCATTATGCTAGTGCTCTTAAACATGTTCTCTTAAGTAATCCTTATACCAGCCTTATTGTTGACATGATTTATAGTTTGAAAAAATAAGCTCAAAGAGGTTTTATATTTAGGGTCACATTGCTAGTTGATTGAAGGTGAAATTTTCTACTGGATATATCAGATCATATGTCCATGCTTTTTTCAATAAGATGAGTTGTCTTTACTTACATGTGAAAAAAATCTGTCTTCCCAACAGGCTACTGGGCTACTGGTTTTCAAACATACAGTAGATGAGTTCACGGCCCAAGTTAAACATCAGTTACTCTATGTTTAAAGTTCTTCCTGGCAACAATTCTTGAAATATTTGAAGTCAGCCCTCATGTATTCCATATGCTTCCTCTTCTCTGAGGTGCATTTTATAGTTCCTTCAAATGGTTACTTTTAGCTCTTACATTGTCTGAACCACTCTTTTCTAAATGCTTTCCAATTTATTTTTTGGTAATACCACTCCAAGTGATGTTCAAAATAGAATGTAGTGTTCTTGGATTGGCCAGACTAGCAAACTGTAACATGGGATTACCATCTCAATTGTTATAGGAACTTTATTAATGTAATCCTATTGAATTAGCTCAGCAAACCACATTGTAGCATTCATTTCTGTTAAGTTTAAGGTTGGCATATAATTTTATATATTAATAAGTTGGTGAGATATTGGCTTTACATTTTGAATTATATCATATTTATTCTTTCTAATTTCCTGTTTTATCCTTCGAAAAGAGCCCATGAAATTCTTTGTCCACTCTGATTTTTGTGTCCTGAAATTTCCATGTCATTGCAATGAAAAAGAATCAAAGTATGGCTGCACTAAAAGGAGAGTATTTCTAAAATGTAAAGCACTTTGCAAAAGCACTCAACATACATTCTTTCTAGCTCTTATAACTACATTATAATGTGGGTATTAGCATACATATTTTGCTCATTACAATTTAGTAATTTGTTCAAGTCCATAAAGAAAGAAGTTTAGAGGAGATGAATCCACCCATATCTGTTTTGTTTTTCCTGCAATGTCGTAATGATATTGGTAAGTATATGTTATCCTAAAGGACTAACTAATCAGAAATAGATTATAGAAAACACTTGGTGATATCTCTAGTATTAGGTCAACTTCCAAGGGACTTATGCAACACTTGTGCTAGAAGTGAGAGGGGTGAAAATCATTGTATTACAATATCTGAAACAAACATGCCTGTGATTTGTGAAACAAGTGAGGTTTGCTTTCCATATCCAAGTTTGGACCGTTGCTTCATGCATCCAAAAGCAGATAGATCAACATTACATTATCTTGTACTTCATATAGCTCAAACATATTTGAATCTTCATATCTGCCACTGTGACAAACTGTCTGTGTTTGTCTGGGAAGGTATCAAAAGTAGAGTAACTGGGCAATGTTATTATGCCAGTGTAGAATTGCTAGTATATATTTACTCTTGATTCTAAGTTGGCAGAGGGCATTAGAGCTCCACTTCACAGCACTTTAGCAATGATACATGGGTTTATTGTGTCCATCAACTTCATTTACTGGAAAATCAGATACCTGATCTTAACTTCATTGACTCTGCTTAAAGGTAGACCCCTTAATTTTATCTTCCCCATATCAGCAATCCAGGTCTATAGGAGACGGTTTGTAAATGAGTTGTAGTCTCTAGAAACAAGGCAAAGATCACCTAAAGCATATTAGTACTAGATCTCTTAATATTTCTTTCTCCAGATTTTTAGATCTTAAGACAGAAAATCACCTACAGTTGGCCTTAGTATTTGTGGGTTCCATATCCATGTGTTTAACCAACTACAGATGAAAAATGTGGCTAGGCCTATAGTAGTTGTGTGTGTACTGAACATGTACAAACTTTTCCTTTCTTGTCATGATTCCCTACACAATGCAGTGTACAAATAACAACTGTTTGCATACCATATACATTGAGTTATAAATTATAAGTAATCTAGAGATGATTTAAAGTAAATAGGAGGATGTACATAGGTTTTATGCAAATACTACATCATTGTATATAAGAGGCTTCAGCATCCATGAATTTTGGTGTCCATGAGAGTCCTGGAACCAGTCTCTACATTGAAACAGAGTAATGACTGTATATTTCTTCAAATCCCTTTACAATACTGAGAACAGTGCTCAGGATATAGTAGGTTACATATACACATATTCGTTGATTACAGGTTTAACTTTCTAATTTATTGGTCTCAGAAATAGTTAGATAAAATATTGAAACAATGATGATGTAGGGATTTTCACACATAATTTTAACTTCTCTTTCCAAAGTATGTTGAGAGTTTTTGTCCTAAATGTATATAGTATCAACACATACATATATACACAAATTATTCAACGAAGCTTTTAAATTTCGAGATGATTTCCCCTTATCACTTAGCACATTTCTTCTCACTGTCAACTGGTGTGTGCAAAGGGAATGCAAATTAACTGTATTATTAATTTAAGTAAGACATAATTAGTAAGGTAAATCTTCTGCCAAAAACCACATAACACATTCCAGGGCCAAACATAAATGAGCTATGATTAGCCTGCTGTTCCTCTTTATTAGTTCAGATTAATGGTGTATTCCCTGTGGGTATAAAGATGCACAACCATGTGTTTTCTAAGGGTCTTAGGACCATTTGTTAACTGCAATGGGAACTTCACATCTCACTATCTTGTGAGGACTTCCTGGTATTTAATCAATGTGGGAAAGGAGGACAAGTATCAATTGATTAAAAAGCATGAATAGGGTTTGTAAGCAGAACATTTAATGAGCTAACTAAATTTCTCTACCAGTCAATAGCAAACATGGGCTCCCTTCATGCAAGTACTGCATCGTTTCTTCTCCTGCCTGGTACCATTATCCAGACTGTGAATAGCATTGTTGTCAGAGAGCACTTTCAGAAGCATTCTTGACTAGAGGAAACACAGGGAGTAGCAATCCATTAATGAAGCAGATTCACATCGATTAATTACATTCTACTTCCTCTGTTCAGGCCTGTAGCACAGCTCCAGAAGGGGAAAAAATATGATGCAAGGAAGAGAAAAGCCCTCAAATTAAATTTTCAAGTCTGATTTATGAGACTCCTCTGAAAATCTAGTTTTTTTCTAATTTCAGTTATTTGTTTCTCTGCTTCCCTGACAAGGCTGTTCTAACACCGCCTGGATTTTGGCTTGTTGCCTGCCTCATTCCTTTCTTGGCTTGTTCTCATTACAGCACTTTTGCCTGATAGGAGTGAAGACCCTTGAAACAGGGAATCCAGACTATATAGAGCAAAACCTATTGCTGGCAACAGGCAGTTAAGAGACAACATAGGCTATTAACTGATGCTGTTGTTTTCTGGTAGCCATTGTGGGGCACTGCATGTGTGCCATTATTCACAATCAGGGTCATCATTCTAGCCCCTGCTGGGATTCATTTTTATCAAGAACAAGTAAGTAAGATGACTATAGAGTGTGCTGTGCAGTGAACTGGCATTTAGGATTTTTTTTTGATGACCTTAGTCCTTCCTAATTGTGTTTTGTGGCTATAAGGCCAAGTGATTTAGGCCTGTATGTGTGCACAAGGGTACAATTTGGAGTATTAACTATAGTGCTATTGCTTCCATTTGTAGAGGATTGTAGGATTTAGAAAACTGGCCCTTGGGTAGGATGGTAGCAGCATCTTCCATTAATAGCCATAAAAGTCAGGAATACTTCAAAAACATTTGAAAAGATAAAAATGAGAAAACTTATGTTACTAGAAACAACTATCATATATCTCATACCCTGCATAAACAGAGAATCATTAACAGCTAATTTTATATTCAAATAATTATGAAGTTGTAGTCTGCAGAGTCAGCTCCTTTCTCTCCCCTCCTCTCCCTTTTTTTTATTCTTTCTTGCTAGGCAGGATCAGGTTAAAAAGAAAATCCATGAAAACCAACAAGGGTGGCTAAGAAGCTAGAATGATAGAGCGGAAGAGACTTCTTTTCTGAATGATAGAGCAGAAAAGGCCAGAATCACCTGGCCTCACACTGTGATTGGACAGAAGAGACACTGACTTTCCTGGAGTCACTTGAGTCTCAATCCTAAACAACGACTGTGATGCCAAGCCTCTGACTACTCAAGAGCCACACTTCCCCCAACCCCCACAACCCCAGGACAGATCTGATTCTTATTACTCTACAGTTGCTTGAAACTTCTTATAAGTTTACAGTTGTGCCTATGAGCAAAGACTTAAAATGAAGACAGTCCTAGAGAAGTACCCTCAGGAATACACTGTTGATGTCAGCGCTTTAGAACCACAAATTTCGATGGAGGGTCACTGGAAAAAGTGACCACAGATGCAGAATGTAACGGCAAGTATTAAGAGTGTGTGTGTGTGTGTGTGTGTGTTGTGTGTGTGGTGGGGTGCAGAGAGGGAGTTGATAAACCTGACTTTGTGTGGAAGGAATCACATCTGGCTTGAGTCTCCCAGTGGATGTCACTTCTTTTAACTTGTAGGTTTACTTATGCTCAGAAAAATCTAGTCTCCCAAATTGCCTAGGAAGCTAGCACCAATTCTGTTTATGAAAACATCAACTGCAGTTTAGCATTTTAATTGAAAGAAAAGATAGCTGATAAATTCAACTTGGTTATAATACCCTCAAGTGCTATGATATGCTTCTCTAAATTTCCTAATGTCACTCATGATCCATGCTCTTGAAACAGCATGACATAATGTCCGGAATGGTGAGTTTGGAGTAGAATATCTCTGTTACACCACTTATGGTTTTTAAGGTTTTTTATTCCTCTCAATCTGTATAATGGGTATGACATCATGAGGATTAACAGTGATGCCCATAAAGTGCCTAACACAGTGCTTGACCTTACTGGGGATTCAGTAAGTAAGAGCAGGTATTGTTTGTTGCTCTTGTTTTATTATTAACAGTAGTAATGAAGAGCCCTCTTGCTGCTCCCACTTTCTGTTTTTATGGTGTCCCAAACATTCCCCAGCAGGGCAGCCTCTCTTGCTCCCTTCTGCCTGATGTCTTTTCTTAGCAACCCAGAATATTCATCATTCTTACCAGGCACCTGGAGGAAGGAAGCCTCTAGTTCCTCTCTGGTTTGCCTGGTTATCACAGCTTTCTCAGCTGAGCCTTCAGTGAGGAATCATGGTCCTTCTCTAGAACACTAGTTTCCAAATTTTATAGTTATTTATGCCCATTAGTAAAATGGTGTTGAGGCTATACTCCTAATATATGTTTATTTATTTATAAATAATACATATGCACTACTATACTAATAAGTAAAACAAAGAAATTTTATAAACATTGGAATGGAAATGGTACATTCAGTTGTTTTCTTATATGTTGTCATGGCTCATCTTGCACACCTTCTGGGGTGCACAGCTTGAAAAGCATTGGTCGAGGGGATTATCATGTTTTTATAAACTAGACTGTCTTACCCATAAATCAAGTACCTCAGTCATAGTCCAGAAAATGCCTTCTATACCCTTGGGTCTCTTTCCATGAGGAAATCCCATAGCCTGTCTCTGCAGCATCTGAACTATCACTCTAGCCCTCATGCTGGCCCTCTGACCCAGTGCTTCTGCATTTTGTCTGTACATGTGATTCGCCTGGGGACCGGTTCAAAATGTCTGTGGCCCATCTCAAACCAATTAAATAAAAATATTGGCAGGTGCAGGGCCCGCCTCTGGGATCCTCCGGGCCTGGTGGTTTCGTCCCTAACCGCCCGGGCGTTGGGGTGGGAGAAGGAAGGGAGGCACTCAAGAACCCAAGTTTCTTCATCATGGGGGATGAGGTCCATTGGTGCAGGAGCCCTGGGGGCTGCTGCCTTGGCATTGCTGGTGGCCAACACAGATGTATTTTTGTCCAAGCCCCAGAAAGCAGCACTGGAGTACCTGAAGGACATAGACCTGAAAACACTAGAGAAGGAACCAAAGACTTTGAAAGCAAAGGAGCTATGGGAAAAAAATGGAGCTGTGATTATGGCCATGCGGAGGCCAGGCTGTTTCCTTGTCTAGAGGAAGTTGCGGGTCTGTCCTCCCTGAAACACATGTTGGACGAGCTGGGCGTCCCCCTCTATGCAGTTGTAAAGGAGCACATCAGGACAGAAGTGAAGGATTTCCAGCCTTATTTCAAAGGAGAAATCTTCTTGGATGAAAAGAAAAAGTTCTATGGTCCACAAAGGCAGAAGATGATGTTTATGGGATTTATCCATCTGGGAGTGTGGTACAACTTCTTCCGAGCCTGGAATGAAGGCTTCTCTGGAAACCTGGAAGGAGAAGGCTTCATCCGTCCACAAGTTTTCGTGGTGGGATCAGGAAAGCAGGGCATTCTTCTCAGGCACCGAGAAAAAGAATTGGAGACAAAGTAAACCTACTTTCTGTTCTGGAAGCTGCTAAGTGTTCTCCCACTTTCTGGCCTAGAACAGGTGTCCTTTGCCTATCTTCCTTCTGTTTTCCTCAGTCACATTAGAGAGAGAAGGGTCTTGCTCCAAATCCCATTCTAGAGAAGGCAACCTGATACAGTTTTGTCCAGGACCCGCCAAACCTGCACAGCAATGGCCCTATCAACATATTGCAAATGAAAGGATGAGTTGACCTTGTCTTTCTAAAGTTGAAGTTTTGCTTTGATCTCTGGCTGTTTATAAAGCAAGCTTGGGAATCAACCAGAGTTGATGATTGACAGGAGGAAGGGAGGAAGGCATAAAAGATGACTGCCTTCACCATAAAAGGTGACTGCCTTCACCTTCTTACCTTCAAATAGCCTCTTCACCTTCTTACCTTCAGGATAGCCCTTCTATTTATCTCTTTTCTCCATTCTTCTTTCATTTTTTTTTTTAACTGAAAGTGAGGTAAGGAGAGAGAAGGTCTTTCCAATATTTTCCTTAGCATCATGAGACATCCCAAATCAGAGTGAAATAAACATTTAATTACCTGGAGTGCTTGGGATAGGGTATTCTTTAAGCTTGTATTCATATTTGTATGTATGCATTCATGCATATATGTTAGGAACTGCTTAATCACCAGGAAAAAGTTTTCCTTCCACTTTACCCTTTTCTTTCACTTGCTACTTTGGCACCCCTTGTGAAAAAAGCTTTCTAAAAGCCTGAATCCATATTCTTGCCTGAGAGGTGAGTTGAAATGCAGGCATCTAGATTAATATCTAATTATACTGGTGCTTAGCTGCTACCATTGAGGCCAAAAAACACGTCTCCCCTCTCCCACAGCAAAGTCCCTCTCTGTCATCTTAAGATCTCTGGTAGGCATATATTTGCATCAGAACAAAGTGACTGAAATATGTTTCTCGGACCTCCTCACAATGGTCTCTTGCCCACAAACCGTATAAGGCCACTGTAGGCGTGTGGCTGCAGGTATCTTCTGAGATGATCGTGCTTCTGGTTACCCTGTTCTCTTTGCAGTATTTCTGGTCATAGCAGTTTTTCTGAGGTGGTTCCCTTGATGCCCCATGTGCAGAAGCTGCTGCACGGAGGATACTGTGTCCTGGATCTTGGATACTGGATCAAAGAGTATTGACTGCAGGCTGAGACTCAAATTGTTTGTTCATTAATTTGTTGAAATAATTGAGTATATCTTTTGCCTCTAAAAAGTAGAACACGTATTATCAGATGATAACTAAGAGTCAGAAAGTTCAAATGGCTTGTCAAAGGTAACATACATGGTCATAATGGCACTAAATGGAGGGCCAACCATGATAACATAATAATAGTAAACAAAGCATATAGAGAGATCAACAGACAGACAAATAAATACTTAATAAAAATCAGATACTCTGTATGTGTCTATTGACACATCAGGCATTGTACTAGAGACACTATTAAAATCACTATTAAAACATAGATTTTATAATCAAGAGTCTTAGAATCTGATCAAGAAGGCAGACCCACAAGAAAATGATAAAATGCAATGAAATAAACATTGAAAATGGAGGAAAAAGAAAGTTCTTAAGATCACAGGGCACTTAAATTGACTTGAGGAATCAGAGTGCAAAGATCTTGGCACAACATATTTGGAGAGCATTGAATGATTTGATACACTGAAGCCAAAGTGTAAGTGCAGAACTGACAGCACAGATCATGAAAGACTGTAGTACATAGAAAGCAATGTAAATTAATGACATTCCACCACACACAGACTTTCTATGTTACATTAGTGTTAAATGGTTGCACAAAAAGGGGAAATAAAGTTATTTGAAATGATTTTAACAAACAATTGTCAGCAACTTAACAATCAATTGTCAAATCAATTGTTAAAATGATATTAATCAATTGTTATGTGATTTTCATTTAACAAGTATTCATTGATCACCTGCTATGACAAGCACTCTTTTAGGCCTTTGGGGTACATCAGTGAACAAAATGAATGAAAATCACTGTCCTCACAAAGCTTATATTCTCTTTATTATAAGTTTATTTTATATTATTTTTATATATTTTATTATTATATTTAATTATAATTATAGTTTTATTATAAATTTATTTACTATAAATTACTATATATACAAACATGTATTGCTCCATATAGTTTCACATATAATGGGGAATATACTGTATTTTTTGGACAATTTAAGAAATATTCAGTGTTAATTTTGAGTAAAATAGGTCTTTTGCCTCTTTTACCTTAAAACTTAATTCTAAGATTTGGCTCCACTGTAGTCAATTAACAATGGAGAACTATTAAGAAATTACATGCAAATGAAATAACATTTGCATTTTGGGAAGAGGGCGCAAGCAGTGGAGTTGTTTGATAGGTAATGCCTGAGACTAACACTGGGGAAACTCATTAGGCTGCCACTGTGTGAAAAATAATTCAATAAAATAGGACAATAAGTCAATTGCAACATTTAGGATTATTGAGACAGAGAGAAGGAGTTTAAAATCATTCCCAGGATTCTGCGTTAGATAATGAGATGATGAGTAACAGAAAACAAAAAGGGTTAATACAAGTGAAAGTACTTTTATATCCCTTCATTTAACGTCCACAGAAACTATAAAAGTTTGGTGCCAGTGTAGCTGTACAACTTGTTGGCTTTTGTTTTTCTTCATAACTTTAAAAGACCTTTTGGTTCTGTCTGTAATATATAATCATGCCTTAAAGCTGATTACAATTTTCACTGTTAAAGATTCACACTTTGGCTACCTTTTCATTTATTACTCACAACCGCAGACTGGGTTCATAAGGGCAGAGGTAGAAGCCATGGCTGAGTAGCCAGAGAATCTAGAGCTGCTGTCAGCAAATTGAATCGTCAGCATTCTCAAGGAAATCACCTGCTGACTTATTAAAGTTAATTGCTTGCAGGTATCAAGTTCCTTAGCCAGAGCTCTCAAAGTCGCTGTGAGATAAGTGATTAAGACTGTGCTGGGAGCTTGGCAAAGCTGGATGAGTACCATCTCATGGGGTGTCTTAGCTTCAGGGAGACTGCTTCCTACGTCCACATTGTTTGTTTCTTCCTCCTTGCGCTTCCACCATCCCCTACTCCTGTCCCCACCGCATGCCAACTTATCCAGGTAATGTGTTAATTTTGATTCTCTAACATTTGACAGGCATGTATTAAACATTTATTTCCAGCCTCAAAAAGCACTGAGATAAATAACACAACCTCTGCACACAAGGAACTTCCAGTCAAGAATAGGAGACAGACTTTTAAACCTATGATTATAATACTATGCCATAAATTCTAGAAACTGGTTAGTCTAACATACTATAAGAAGGTATAGAGATAAGGTGTATAGTACATATATATGTTTATATTTTCATTATCTGCCTTTGGGGACTGGGATAAAAAAAGATGGAAATATTTACCTGTATCAGTTGGAGTCCTCCAAAATGAATTGGCTTACATGGTAGGGGCTGGCAGGTCTGAAATCTATAGTGTAGGTTTTATATAAACTCAGGCAAGAGTTGATGTTGCAGTATTAAATCTGAAATTTGTAAAGCAGGTTGGCAGGCTGGAAACTCAAGCAGGATTTCTATGTTAGTCTTAAGGCAGAATCCCTTCTTTTGGGGGATACCTCAGTTTTCTGTTATTGTTTTTGTTTGTGTTTTTATCTTTTGCTCTTACGGCTTCCAACTTACTGTGTGAGGCCCACCTACATTATCAAGGGTAATCTCTTTAATTAAAGTCAATTGATTAAGAAATGCTCACCATGTCTGTAAAATACCTTCAGAGGGGCATTTAGATAAATATTTGACCAGACAGCTGGGCACCGAAGCCTGACCAAGTTTTTTTGCTTTGGTAGGCCAAATTTGGGTGAGGCACTGCAAATGTATAGAAGTTCCAGCTCCAAGATATATTGAAATTATTCCCTAGGATAGCACTTTAAAATTCAAGCTTATTCCTAGGGTAAACACATCAAACACCTAGGTAGTGCCATGCTTAGATCCAGGAAAGAAAGGTCTTTGTCCTGGGCCCCATGCATTAGAGGGCCCCACATATAACAAAAACACAAACATAAATGCCTGTTACCTCACTTCTGGCTTACAGCACTGGCTCACTGCAATCTGAAACATTCACTCTCATGATTAATATTATTTGGGCTACCAGAAAATTCTTCTCCACATTTTTTCTTACATCCTAGTGGCGAAAAGATAGCAAAGCTCAAATGCCATAAACATTTGCAGTTTGAACTGCTGTCAACGTGAGAGATAAACATCTTATTTTGCAGCAGGGGGGTGGGGTGGGCTAGGCTTGAGCACTATAAAGAAAATATACATAAATTATTTTCAGATTCTTCCTTGTGGAATGAGCACACCAAATCATTGCATAATCAAGGATTGTTTTCCTAGGTAGAGCTGAACATCACTTTTCTTGTATCTGTTCATGTTTCATTGGTAGATTTGAAAGTCCAGACAAATTAGCATAGCATTTGTACATGATAGGTATATTTTGGATTGTTAAAGAAATCATGGTACTCCTATACTTTTCTATATGTGGGGTTAGAGAAAATATGAAGTGTGCTACCAGTTCTTCATATTGGCAAGCAAATGGATAGTGGATGCTCAATGTTAAATGAGACAAAATTAAATGAGAAAATGTCAGCTTTAATGAAATATTCTGAAATTAAAATGTGATATTCCTTATATGCATTTCAGTTTTTGACTTAATAGGTAATTTGAATATTTAAGAAAGAATTATGAATTTTTAATTCATAATTATTTAATTTTTAATAAAATATATTTGAATTTTCTAACTTCAATACAATTTTATTTTAGTTTAAATCCTTTGGCTCATCACTGTCAAGAAATTAATTAAAAATCTTGACCACAGCAATATAATTTTGATGAAATAAAGAGGAGAAATATAAATTTTATGGAATACATCTGTGTTTATTAATTAAGCTGGTTTCATTTTATTACTTATATAACATTGCCATCTCAACAAGAGAATGCCCAGGTATGCTCTCAAATATTAAATTTAATATCTTTGACATTTTGCCAACTTTTAGTCACCTAAGAACTGTTGCCTTACACAATACTTTTCATTTGTCATTAAAAATTATATATTTAAGGCAGCACAGTGATAGAACATATTTTATTAAAGTTTCTTAGTTTTTAAATAACTTTTAAATATTTAAACACGTGGTATGTGGGCCTCCATTTCTACTGTTGCTTTGGGTCCTGCATATCTAGGAGTGGGCTCACCAATAAGCAATTGAGACAGCATCTAGGAGGGGGCATGAACATCCTCAAGGAGACATGACTATTCCAAGAGATGGATGACAATCTTTAACTTGTGAACTAGGGGTAGGAGGATGTGAGGTGGGATAAGCAGTGCCCTTTCTATTTTTTCGTATGTCTCCTTGCCCAGTAAACAGACTTTCTTTCTTTTTAAAGAGCTGGATGTAAAAAAATTTAATTCGGGAAAATTATGTAGGTGGACCTGGAAGAACTGGAATAGGCTGTAAGTAAGTTATTGAAATTAGCCCTCAGCAATCATTCTGAAAAAGGGGACATTTGAGCTCGATCTGGAAAGATGAATAGAACCCCTCCAGGTGGATGAATTGTGTGTGGGAAGAGGTGCACGAGGAAAAGGCAAAAAGGCAGAAAAAGCAGGTTGCTTCACAATATTTCAAAACTTTCATATGACTAAAACACTGGGTGGGACGGAGGAAATGGAAAGAGAAGGGCTGAAATATGAGAACAGAAAGGGTATTACACTTCTTCCCAAGAGCCTGGCTTTTATCCTTCAGAAGAGACTCATTAAAGAAGTTTTAAGCAAGCAAATGATATGATTGGTTTTGCCTTTTAAAAATATGACTTTAGAACCTTGGTTTTCAAATTTTAAAATGCATGATAATCACTTGGAGGGCTTGTTGAAACACAGATGGCTGGGCCCCACCTCCAGAGCTTCTGACTCAGTAGTTCTGGGGTGGAACCCAAGAGTTTGCATTTCTAACAACTCCTGAGTGATGTGATGCTGCTGATGTGGGAACCATACTTTAAGAAGCACAGCTCAAAAAAGCAGAGGTGGATGGTGAATGGTTTAGAAAGATGAATCTACAGAAAGTAGACAAGATATGGGGATTAGTGCAATAAAGTTGGGAAAAATAAAGAGAGTTTTATGTAAGCAGTGATGAAGGGTCTAAATAAGAGTTTAAAGAAACAGTACCTAAAAGAATTTGCAAGGTCTGGATAAGGAAGACACAAGTGTTGAGGATAACTCTGTATCTGGCTTGTTTTTAAAGGTATGAAAGAGCCCAGGTCTGTAATCTAGAGAAAGAGAGAAAGAGAATGGATTTCCATGTGTAGTCATTGGTATAAAGGTGCAGTGTAATTGAATATCATGCAACAACTGGATTACTGAACTTTGGGTGTGCTGAACCAAAGAAGACGGAAAGTTATTTATTTACAGAATATACTAGCTCCATTAGAAGTTTGAGGTCAATATAGTTGATACGCTAATGTTATTTATCAATAACAGTCAATACACCATCATGATTCAATCATTTTGGGTGTGGTTAAGGATTGGTCTCCTTTGGAGAGTGCCTCAAGCCTTTTACTTAATTACTGTCTAACAAGGTAGATCTGTCAGAATGGGTATTTTTACTTCATTATATTCTATCATGTGATTTTTCTCTCTAGTATGTCCTTCTACTTTAAAATATTATTTTAGGTTTAGTAAAATTAATATTACTCTCTTTAACAGGGGGCAGGATGCATGTTCACCCTTAATATTTGAATGAACCAGGGCAAGAGTATGAATGAAGGTGTTCCCTTCCATTTGTTGAAATACGTAAATATGTGAAAGTTATAAACCAAGCCAACAAACTCTTAAAGAAAATATGTTCTGTTCTTCTACCTTCACAAATAGAACTAAATAACTAAATTTTCAAAATATATGGAAGGCTATGCCTTTTATATAATTTAAACTTGGCAAAACATCAAAGATGGCTGAATTTGCTTATTCTGCATCTCTGGGATTTTGGTTGATGAGTGTGTGGTGATTATACGTGTCATAAAATACAGACAGACATGGTTCCTACATGTTATATATTAATTCCATTATATTTCTTACATCATTTTAGTGAAATTACCAAGTAGGTTACTATAGTAAATTTTTAAATAATTAATATTCTATTGAAAGTAATGATTTAAAGGATTAAAATACAAAACATAATTGTATTCCAGTGCTCAAAATTTAAACATAGTTGTATCAAAAATGTTTCTTCAAGAAAAATACAAAATCACAAAATTAGAAATGTTTACTTATTTTTTAAAAGACTTTGCCAATGTAACTTTTAAAAAGATGGTACAAATTGGCCAGATGCGGTGTCTCACGCCTGTAATCCCAGCACTTTGGGAGGCCAACGGAGGCGGGGGTGGATCACAAGGTCAGGAGATCGAGACCATCCTGGTTAACATGGTGAAACCCCATCTCTACTAAAAAATACAAAAAAATTAGCCAGGTGTGGTGGTGGGTGCCTGTAGTTCCAGCTGCTCAGGAGGCTGAGGCAGGAGAATGGTGTGAACCTGGGAGGCGGAGCTTGCAGTGAGCTGAGATCTGGCCACTGCAATCCAGCCTGGGCGTCAGAGCGAGACTCCGTCACAAAAAAAGAAAAAAAAAAGTACAAATTATGATTAATGCATACCCGCACTCAAAATTGATTTACTTAAATGGGCAAATTTAAAAATTGTCTAAATCAGTAATAATTTTATAGTGTTTAGAATTCATTGCTTATATAAATATTTGATGTCACACTTCAAGAATGATGTTTAGACATATATATAAACATGTTTAAGAGTGACATAAATTGTTTAATATTGCAAAATATTCCTCAATCACCATGTGGAACTATTGTGACTATTGTCGGAACTGCTAAAATAAAGGATTAGAACAAGAAAAGAAAATACTTTGTATACCTGGAACATAATACCAAATGCAAGAAAATATTGCATTCATCTGAGATTATTTAACAAGTTCATTAATTTATCTTTTTCTCTTCTCTCAGTATTTCCATTGCTCATAGTCTCTTCACAGTGGGAAACTGTCCTTCTTGAATCCAGACAGTAACACAACCCACAAACCTTCACCTTATTTGGGCACATTCCCTTTTTTCTTTTAAGATTTTAAAGAAATGGGCAACAAATGTGGGAAAATATTTCCCCAGGATCTTAATGTTGTTATTCAGGGAAGCTTATATTTAACACACAAGAATGCTATTTCATATGGCAATGACAGGACATAATGGAAGGTTTTCAGTGTCAAGTATCAATACTATTACTGTAGATACTTTAAAAGACAAAAATACTAAATTGTAACTTTCTATTTCTCAGCACACTCCATTCAACTCCTTTCCCCTCTACAAGGTTTGATCTCTTAGAAATAATTTGTTTGATGGATAAAGTGTTCTCAGTAGTTGTTCAAATTAGATAAATCAAATAATACATTCCTTACATTAAAGTACAGAAAGTCCCTAAGGAGGCTGGAGTTGAGAGTAGAGGGGAGGTTAGAGACATTGGCCTGAAAGAGGAGTGTGTAACAAGGAGGAGACATTAACTAGCTATCTAGAGGGGACTGTGTGAAGAAAGGAGGGTGTCTGCTTTTAACAAAATACCATAGACTGGCTGGTTTATAAACAGCAGAAATGTATTTATCACAGTTCTGGAGGTTGGAAAGTCCAAGATCGAGGCATCAGCAGATTCCATATCTTGGAAAGGCCCATTCTTCATAGACAACCTTTTTCCTGTTACCTTACATGGTAGAAGGGGATGAGGAGTCTTTCCGTGGCCTCTTTTGTAAGGGCATCAATTCCATTCCCAAGGGCTTCACCCTCATGACTTAATCACCCCCAAAGGCCCCGCCTCCTAATACCATCATCTTGAGGATTAGGATTTCAGCGTATGAATTTTGAGGGACACAAACATTCAGACTGTAGCAGAGGAGAAGGGGGAAAGGATGAATGTAGGTGGATGGAGATTGGGAAAGAAGGAAGAAGAGAAGAAAGATGGAGAAGGGTGTGAGAAACATGGCAATTAGGAATTTGTAATGTATGTTTAAAAAATAGCAAGGAGTACAGTGTCACAGGAAGGAAGTGAGCAAAGGAGAGAGTAAGAGCAGCTGAGGACAGAGAGGTATCAGGGGACCAGTTAAAATGGGGTTTTGCAAGCATAATGAGTATCCTGAATGATATGAGATATTACTGGAGGGTTTTATTGGGAGGAGTTACTTGAGTTTTAAATGATGATTCAGATATGATTCGAGAATAGAATATAGGTGGACAAGGCTTGTATGAGAAAGATTCTGGGTTACTCTGAGTTTAGTCCAGACGTAAGAGCGAGAATGAGACTCTGTGGTGGACCGGGAAGATGCCAGGACAGTTTTTATTGCTGTACTGTGACAGTGTTGCCAGGATATAATCTATTAGTAGGGAACCAGCAACCCAACACTGTGAATTGAGCTTCCAACTCTAGGTGACCATTTTCGTTAATTTCTTTAATTAAGATCTTTATTGCTCACAGTGAGGACAAAAACCAAACAACAACAAAAACGGCCTGCCAGAAACCACACTCTAAAACACTTGAAATACCAGTCTGCTAAATATTGTCATATAAAACAGATTCTCTGGTTAGAGTTACTTTGGGAACCAAAACTGAAAAGGAAAGAAGCCATTAGTGATTAAGAGAGATGGGAAGTAAGGCAATTGCAGGAACCAAAGTGAGGGCCCTGCTATTGAATATTGCCAGAGGAAGAAATGATTTGGAAAGATTTTGGAACTTATTTCTGTCTGTTGAGAAGGAGAAATAAGATATGGGTGGGCACAGGCATTACAGAGACCCGGGTTATAGCAGCCTGCTAGCTTTGTGGTGCTCGAGCCTCCTGTGTGGAGTTAAAGCTCTGTTACCTTGAGGGTTTCAGAGAGAGGTTAGAGAAGTCTCTAGAGCATAAGGAGGATCCCTTACTTAAGGTCTTAGTATACTAGTAACACAGAAGCACCCAGCTTTCCCAGAACTACCAGAGACACTACCTCGAGAGTGGTTCCTTGATGTTAAGTAAAGACGTAGGAAATAAGTATAGGCATATGAATGATTCTATGCTCACTACAGTTGTTACTGTCATGTAGACACATTATAAAGGTATGAGCTTATTTGTGGTGCAGTCTAGCATAGGTAGCTGAATGTGAGATGTCTTTTCTGTTTGTATCAGAGGAAATGTAAAATAAAATCATTCAGCATGAAAATGTGTTGCTCAATTTTCAGCAAGATTTTCTTATGCTACTATAGAGCTCCGAAGGAAAGAAACACATTCCGGTGTGTCATAGCATTAGTAAGCCAATGAAAGTTGACAATATATTCAAATGTCTCTTGCCATGTGTGAATGTGTTTGTGTGTGTGTGTGTGTGAGAGAGAGAGAGAGATTGAGACTGATTTGACATTTATGAATAACTTCTCCATATTTTATATTCAGAAAAAATTGCTAATCACTTTCAGCTAAAGTTAAACCATTCCTAAAATGGTGACTGACTACCTTCTTGAATAATATGGAAATATCAGAGCCAGCTGATTTGGGATAACAGCTCTTTGGGACAATGAATTCTTACTCAACATGCAGTCTACATGTTTGCCTATCATTTAATTCCTCCCTCTTTACTCATCAAAAATTTTAAAATCCTGTGTTCTAAACTGCCTAGGGGAATTAACTGATATAATTTCGAAGTACATGTTTTTGGATATTCCTTGTCTTTATTGTGAATCTCAGCTTGTATCACATGTTTACTATTTAGCATTTGAGCATCTGCAGAGAACTTAGCACCATCCTTCCCTTTCTAAGATTTGCAGCACATATGTGGCTAATAAATACGAAGCTGGATTATATAGACAACTCCATTGGCTCTGTTTCAGCTCTACCACTGTTGGACCTTGACAAGAGGCATTAGGAAAATTTGTTTTTGGTGTGAAGGAGGTTCTTGCTAGGTTTTGCCTAGCAAAAATGGGCACAGTCAGAAAAGATGACTGGAGCCAAGGCTTGGGGAAGGCAACAAGAAAGAGTAAAAACTTCAGCCAAATATTCTAAATAGTAAAAACATAAGAAAGGTAAGAACTTTTGAAAGAAAGGGTTGGGTGCAGTGGCTTACTCTTGTAATTCCGGCACTTTGAGAAGCCGAGATGAGCAGATCACCAAGGTCAAGGGTTCGAGACCAGCCTGACCAACATGGTGAAACCCTGTCTCTACTAAAATTTACAAAAATTAGCCAGGCATGGTGGCACACACCTATAATCCCAGCTACTAGGGAGGCTGAGACACGAGAATCACTTGAACCTGGGAGGTGGAGGTTGCAGTGAGCTGAGATCACGCCATTGCACTCCACCCTGGATGACAGAAGGAGACTCTGTCTCAAGAAAACAAGAAAAGAAAAAAGAAAAGCCCACCCACTAATCCTAACCTATGTTGTTGAATGGGTAAAGAAGCAACACAGAGAAGTGCAAGGAAGACAAAAGCAGATTGAATAATGGAATGAAGGATACCTAGGAGGATACATTATTAGAGAGGTCAAGTACTTAAATTCATATATTTCATGATATATAGCTGTTTTTCTTTAACATTTCAATTAAAATTTCTGAAGTTTCTGAAGCTAAAGTTAAAGATAAAGTTTGTTCTTTATCTTGCTGAAGTTTCTTACTTTTTTCTTTTTTTTTTTTTTTGTTCTTGTTCACAGTGAAAGGATGAATAAAGTTTCTTGAAAAGACTAATTGTGTATTCCAGGTCCTGTATTGCTTGACTATATGCAGAATATATGTTCTAACAAATCAGTTTGAGATTTGTGTCAACTGGTAGAAAATAGGATTATGTTCACTCACCAAAAATGCCTTTGAGAGTAGGTTTCCACACTGCCTACCTCGGGTGGCTAACTCTGAATCTTTCGATCTACAACTAGAAGAAAAAACGGCATAAACTGCTAACACATTTTTAAAGATTCTACAGCAAGGCATGGATGAAATTAGTAGTATATTTAAAGGATGTTCTATAGATAGAAAGTGCTATGTGAATAAAGAAGTGGTATTATTTGCAACCTACCTGATGCAAACAGAATTACAAAACTGTAATTGTAACAAGCGCATGACAAAGTTTTAAGATTTATTTCAATGTTGAATTATAAATATCTCAGAGTTTAATTCTTGCCTCAAACTATATTTAAAATTACAACTTTTAATGTATCTTAAAATATATTTGAATATATGTCTAGAATATATATTGACAACTTTAGGAAAAAATTTATTAAAGAGTTTCATATATAATTACGAATGCTTTAGTAGCCACATATAAATTTTTCTAAATTCAACTTAGCTTGTTGTTAAAGATTTTTTTATAATATTATTGTGAAGGAAACTTTATTTCTTCATTATCACAAAGATAGGCTAATTCTTCATTATCATCACAAAGACAATGAAATTATCTTCATTAAAGATAATTCCGTGTACTCTAAACAATCTAGGCCATTCCATCATTCTGGCAGCAGAGCATGTCATTAATGATAGATAAAATTAGAGAAACCAAATGTTCTATCAGTTAGAAAATGATTTTCTCAAAAGGGAAAGCCAACTTTTGGGGTATCTAGTGTCTTGACTCTTTTAAATTTCATTCATGATTATAAATAGTTTTAAATATTTTAAATAAGTGTCAATCACGTGATTGCCCTTATAGAAGAGTAGGAAAACCTTGAAGAAATGATTCTGCTGTGACCTTGAGATGCTTTGCAGAAAAAGAAGTGGAATGTGTGAAGACACCATCTTCCACACTGGATTTGCCAGTGACTGCTGTTGCCCTAAACACATCTTTTCATGTTTCTGTATCTCGAGTTTCACATCTGTTTATGAGAGTGTTTGCCAGATGGCTTCTCAGAACCCTTCCAGTTTCAACATTTTATGTCACTACAATTGGCCTTGATCTCAAAGGATGGACACATTGACACATCTAATTTATTTTTATGAGTATTTTATTAGGGGCAAAAGCAATGTATAGTGTTATTAGCTTCTTTCTTAATTTCTAATAGCATTTCAAACGTCATCATTGTATATTTCTTACTACAGTAGTGAAATTTACACATTAGGGTTCTGATTTGGTTAAAGAATGGGAGGCTTGTAATCAGCCATGTTTGCTGGTATTGTACCTATCCACACCTCTTAATATTTATTTCCTATTTTACAAGCCCAAGGGGTCTTAAAGAGTGGGCACTGAAATGACCATGTGTTACCTACATATAAAAACATATATACTAGTTGATCTCGCTTCAATTCTTGTTTGTAATAACCAACACCAACTTTTAATATAATTCATACTTTTGTAATCAATATAAGTCAGTGGAGAAGTAATGAGGAATAAGTATTTTTATTTAATGGTAGTCATAAACCCAGGTATCAAAAAATAGATGTTTTTTCTCTAATTTCTGTTTTGAGACAGAATGGCAAAAATTAAACCTTAGCCATTTGGCAGCTCTCTAATTTATGGGGGTTTCCATATTGCCAAGGGATGATGACTTTTATGCTACCATTTCATCTGACATTTGCTGAGACTCATTATCCTTTTTAGTCATTCGCCCATGCAAGTTGTTACTGAATCAATGCTTGTTCCTGTCTACAAGTCCTATCTCAGCTATGTTAAGACCCTTTTGGAAGATGGGAGTCATGTTCCTGTGCCACATCCAAGCACAGGAAAGTCTATGGACTGTTGTAGGTCCATCTAAGGAGACACAGAGCCCTGAAACAGACACAGAGCAAGCCATTCTACCCTGAAATCTTATTTCCCTACATTCTAGGTTTTCACAAGTTCATATAAAGTTGTGTATAAGGTTCTGCTGCTGTGTTTATGCGTTTGGTCCAGAGGAAATGAGGCCTGGGAGACTGCAAATGCCAGATCCTTCCTGGTCTTTATAGGGCCTAGACTTTTTAACACTAAAAACTTCTAGTGTATATCACTTGGTGAGGTGATAAGTATAGAACAAAAGCTCACTGGAGTTGGGGAAAATAGAAAATACAAGATAGAAAAATGGAAAAGAAAAAACATGTGTTGATATTTCAAAATTATTATCCCACCACACAATGATTAACTCTCTATAAATGGCATCTATTTCCATGGTAGTGGTGAATTCCCTGGATAAGGAAGCAGAGACTGAGACTAGTCAGCAAAACCTTACAACCTTACGAGGGATTTCTGCATTGCCTGGGTGGTGAGACATGATCAACTTGGGGTCTCTTCTGTCTCTAAATTCAGTGATACTCAGTAAAAATATTATTTGAGAGAGCTATATCTTTCCTGAAATTTCATGACAGCTTTCTGCCCTCTTGTTATGGGCCGAATTGTATCTCTTCCTTCCTCCTCCTCATTCATATGTTGATGCCCTAACTCCTAGCATGTTACTTGGAATGAGAGTGCATTTGGGAGATAGGGTCCTACAAGGGGTAATTAAGACAAAATGAGACTTCTAGGATGGGACTTTACCTAACATGACTAGTGTCCTTGTAAGAAGAGGATATTTGGGTACACAGAGATTCCAGGAATGTTAGTTCGTAGGAAAGTCCTTGTGAAGACAGAGCAAGAAGGCAGCCACCCGCAAGCAAAGGCAAGAGGCCTCAGAAGAAACTAGACCTGCCAACACTTTGATTTTGTACTTTTAACATCTAGAACTAGGAGAAAATAAATTTACATTGTTTTAGCTACATCCAGTCAGTGGTGTTTTGTTTTGGCAGCACTGGCAAACCAAAAAAGCTCTGTATGGTGGTCACATCTAGACCTTGTACACTATGCTCCCCAGGAAAGGCTCTTGCCAGAGATGATGTGTTTTATAATTAGTGGCAAAATTATTTTTAAATATATGCTTGGGATTTTCCTGTTTCTATAAAGTTTATTTGTACCTTTTATAGTACTTCAGAAAAGGGAAATCAGCTAAGACCCTAGACTGAGTGACTTTAACATTATGACAAATGAAACGATTGATATTTCCTACCAATTATGACTGAATACAACAGAACACTTTGTCCTAAGTAAATCTATAAAACATTTTGAAAAGGCTTAAGTGGATTTCAAAAGTGCTTGATAATAGCTTTGTTCTAAGGAGGTACGATATGAAGACTTAGAAAGTGTTGTCTGTAGTGATTGTTTATATCCATCATAGTTGCTTGGTTAGTTAACACCAGCTGACACATGAAAGACAGTTTTGAAATAGGTAGCTTGCTTTTCTACCACCTTATCACTTCTTTATTATCCATGTATTTCCACCCAAGAAATTGGTACTCTGAGTTAGTTTCTTTTCTATTAATATTAAATGAAGTGTTTCTGTTAAATCTCTAGTCCAAGGATGTAATCTTAAGGATACTTGGTGCTCCCAACATGTTAGAATCAATAGGAAAGACATTTATGGATTTCTAAAATTAAGATGAGCAGCTAGGGAATAATTCAGGAAATCTTATTTAATTTCTACCTTGCTAGATACTATACATGATACACAGAATGTAAGAGGGAGCCCTGCCCTCAAAGATTTTATGATCTAGTTGCTAAGATAAAAAAATTAAAATGTAATTATTACAAAAGACTGTAAAAGTGGCCATGCCTAAAATGTACTGTGGCCATCATTGCCTAGATATTAATTTTATAAGCTGTTTTTTCTCCATATGTTGTGTACAAAGTGGATGTAGGCTAAATCAATATGAATGCAGATTTTATAGGTATTAATAGTATTATCTAATAGTAAATTTTTCTAACTGAAGTTTGTTTTACTGATTGAAAAATACCTTCCCAATATTTTTATCTGGGAACTCTAAGATAAATAAGGAATTTTTAAAGGGTGGCTTATTTTTTATTTAAACATCATTAAATGCTTAAATTGGACACATAAGTATTCTTATTATTTTAAACATTCTGTCTGTCTCTTTAGTATTGATATCTTTTATAATCTTCCTGTGTGTCTCTTATATTCTCTGCTAATTCTCTTAGCCATACATATTATAGTATTTTGCAATGTCTCTTTCCTACTAATGTTTTTGTATTTTCAGTCTTGGTTCTCCTTCCTGCAAATTTCACACTTCATTCTACTGAAACACTCTCTCATTGCTGTGACTTCAAATCATTTTTTCATTATGGTGTGGACATTTACAGACAAACTGAAACTTCTCTTTTATTTAAAATGTTGTGACCCCCCCCACCCCGGTTTTCATATGGACTGCACGGCCGGAAGAACTATGTATGCATTTATTCCTCATAATCCAGTATTAATTTTTAGGGTAAAGGATTATCTTTCTACCAGTGTTATCAGGAAGACAACAGCCTAAAATGCAAGCTGACATTTTCCTTCCTATTGCCATCAGTTTAAACAACAGATTATTTTTAACCATTCTTATTTAACTGATTGAGGCAGTAATGGCTTCTGTGTGTTTTTTTGATCCACTGCTGTTTGGTGTGTTTATGTACACAGTCAATAATATGCCCAGAAATGAGAAAAATCTCTGTCTTTAGAGACTGAAAATGTTCATTCAGAAGATGGGCTAAAAGTGGGCCTTGCAAGACTTGCATAGGAAGAGCAGTGGAGCCATATGGTCCAAATTAAAAAAAAAAAAAAAAGATAAGCTATCTTTTGAGAACAATGAGTAGATTAATTGCATGAAAGCTGCATTTAAGAGCGAGTATAAATATTTGTTGAAAGGAAGGAAGGAAGAAAGGAAGTAGGAATGAAGGATGGAAGGAGACAGAGAGTTGCCAAGGGAGGACAACTGGTTTATTTGGATAGACTGGAGAATTTCAATTGTTTTTTGTAGGCAGTAGTAAACCTGGGGATGTTCTTGTTTCTGTTGCACACTGATGATGTATGAAATACTGTTCTAGAGGCGGAAGAGGTTTACCACAATAATTTAAAATGTCACAACGTGAAGTACGGTCAGGGATTGATAACAGAGGGAGGATAATACACTACTTGAGTAAAGATTTAGCTGAGAAGATGTATTTGCTATGAAGTGATGTCAAAGATGACTGGCTTGAAAATACTTGTGTCTAGGAGAATTGTGTTGCTTAGGATTAGAAGGGATTCCTACTTTATGGAGAAAAATGAATATTTTTGTTTCAAAAAAGAGGTGGGAAGATATAGTTGAGCTAGAAATGAATAAAGGGCTAAGACAAAAATCAGGGTAACCATGGGTACTATTTAGTACAGATAGTATTCTTAAAAGGATCAAAAAAGAACATGATAAAAAGTAAAAATGCAAATAGAATAAAATAATTTGTTAAAGGAAGGGATATTATGCTTCCAAAAAAAGATGGAGTAATAAACAAATACACAATTATATTTAGAGACGTCAACACCTCAATCTCAATAACTGATAGAACATTCAAACCAATATATTAGTTAAGGATGTAGATGACTTAAATGGCATTATTATCAATTTAATCCAGCTGACATTTATACCTTCCAACAAAGAAAATTCAAAGCCTAGATGGCTTCACTGATGAATTTTACCAAACATTTAAGTAAGAAATAGTACCAATTACCAATTATATGCAATTATTTTTCAAAAAATTGAGCAGAGAAACTACTTCCCAACTCGTTCTCTGAGGCTAACACTATCCTGATGCTAAAACCAAAGACATTATAAAAAATTAATAAATATATGGATCGATATGAATATAGATGCAAAAATTTATTTTTAAAATGTGGGCAAATCTAATTCAACAGTATCTAAAAGCTTAACATATCCTAATGAAACAGGATTTATCCTAAGAATACTAGGTTAGCTAACATTAAAACAAATCAATGTAAGTTTACCATAGTAACAAATTAATAAAGAAAACCATATGATTATTTCCACAGACAAATATATGACCAACTTCAACTAAAGTAAACACTAGGAATGGAAAGAAACTTCTTCAACTTGATAAGAGGGGTCTATAAAAAACAAACATCATTAGAGCAGCAAGACTGGATACTTTAAGATCAAGAATAAGACAAGGATGTTCACTCTTACCACTTGTGTTCAGCATTATACCAGATGCTCTAGCTAGTGCAATAAGGAAAACACTAAATGAATGAATGAATGAATGAAAGAATGAATGACATCCAGATTAGAAAGGAAGAAGTAAAACTTTACAGATGACATGAGATCATTTATGTAGACAATATGATGGAATCTACTAGTACAGGTTGAGCATCACTAATCTGAAAATCCAAAATGCTTTTTGGAACACCTACATAATACCACAAGTGGAAAATTCTATATATGACTTCATGTGACAGGTGTAGTCAAAAAACAGGCTCTGAGCACACGGTTTGTTCAGCATTCCCAAGGGGAAAAAGACCCTTTCAGACCCCTTCACCTATGAAATATATCTTTCTTAAGTACCCAGATTCCTCCACCCCCACTATGCAAGCACACTCATAAAGGGTAATAAAATGGCACGTATGCAGGCCAAACACACCAATGGCAGGTTTCCAATAATGTGTCACATGGGGCCAAGAACTACATGCATTACTGCGTTTTTACTTTCTTATTCTCTGCTCTAAGGTGTAAAGATTATTAAAAATATTAAAAAGTCCTTTAGTTACCCCTATGATATCAGTATTGGGTAACAATGATAAGAAAAAGAAGCATTTTTGTTTCTCTACAGCACAGAAAGTCAAAGTGTTGAAGAAATGGTACAGTGGTGGAAATTGAAATGTTTTATAGAAGAATATAGTGTTGGAATGACTACCATATATGACCTGAGGAAACAGAAGGATAAACTGTTGAAGTTTTGTACTGAAAGTGATGAATAGAAGTCAATGAAAAATAGAAAAGCACTATTTACAGCTAACAATAAAAATCTTGATTGTGTATTTAAAGAGTGGATCCATTACCATTGCAGTGAACACTTGTCACTTAATGGAATACCAATCATGAGACAAGCAAAGATCTACAATGATGAAATGAACATTGAAGGGAACCATGAGTATTCAACAGGCTGGCTGCCGAAAATTAAGAAAAACTATGACATTACTTTTTAAAGATTTGTAGTAATAAAGCATCTTCTGGTCATGTAGTAGTAGAAAAATTCATTGACAAATTTGCCAAGTCATCGCTGATGAAAATCTGATGCCAGAACTAGTCTATAATGCTAATGAAACATCGCTGTTTTGGTACTGTTGCCCCAGAAAGATGCTGGCAACAGCTAATGAGGTAGCCCCTACAAAAACTAAAGATGCCAAGTACTATAACTGTGCTGGTGTGTGCTAATGCAGCAGGCATACAAAAGTATGAACTTGTTCTGATAGGCAAAAGCTTGCATCCTCACTGTTTTCAAGGAGTGAGTTTCTTAGCAGTCCACTATTATGTTAACAAAAAGGTGTGGATCACCAGGGACACATTTTCTGATTGAATTCACAAACATTTTATACCAGAGACTCAAAGTTACTGCAAGGAAGCTGGATTGGATGGCAATTGTAAGATTTTGTTATTCCTTGACAACATTTCTGCTCATCCTTCAGCTGAAATTTTCATCAAAAATAATGTTTATGCCATATACTTTCCCCAAATGTGACATCATTAATTCAGTCATGTGACCAAGGTATCCTTAGATTGATGAAGAGTAAATATAAAAACTCTTTCTTGAACATCATGCCAGCACCAGTGAAGAGAGGTGTAGGTGTGGAAGGTTTCCAGGAGTTTAGCATGAAGGGTGCTGTTTATGCCATTGCTAACACTTGGAAGGCAGTGACTAAAGACACAGTAGTACATTCCTGGCACAACCTCTTGCCTGTGACTATATTCTGTGATCTCGGTGAGCAAGGTGGTGACTTTGAAGAATTCTGTGGGCCAACTGAGAAAAAAGATGGTGTCTGACCTCCTTACATACACAAAAAATATAATTTCAGAGCTTTTCCCTAGGCTAGCAGAAGTAAATATCAGATAACTTGATTATTTTTAACATCAATAATGAGACTCAAATTCTTAATTCATTGACCGATGGTAAAATAGTCCAAATAGTTTTGAATCAAGTTGATTGTGATAGTAGTGATGATTAAAATGACATTAACACTGAAGAAAAAGTTCCTGTGGACAAGCTAAAAATGTATGATGGGCTTACTGAAGGACTACAGTACTGTGCATTTATAACAGAAGAAGAAATCATGTCAGTTTATAAAGCCAAAGAGAGATGACATTGATGACGACAACTACTACTACTACTAATTCTTTTTTTTTTTTTTTTTTTTTTGAGGTGGAGTTTTGCTCTTGTTGCCCAGGCTAGAGTGCAGTGGCATGATCTCAGCTCACTGCAACCTCCACCTCCCAAGTTCAGGTGATTCTCCTGCCTCAGCCTCCTGAGTGGCTGGGATTACAGGCACCCACTACCATGCCTGGCTAATTTTTTTGTATTTTTAGTAGAGACAGGGTTTTACCTTGTTGGCCAGGCTAGTCTCAAACTCCTGACCTCAGGTGATCCACCTGAGGGTCATGCCTGTAATCCCAAAGAGAGACTTCTAAGACAAAAACCATTGTTATTGAGGCAAGATGACTCTGAAGGAAACATTTTTAAAAGTCATCCACAAAATGCCTCTTCATCCCTAGAGGACTCACTTCCTGGTCCTTCAACTATTTTGATTTTTCTCCCTCACCTAAACAAAAATTCAGCATACAGTAATCTATCAATCAAAACACAGCATCGTAGGTGGAGACTGAAAGCCTGCCATTGTTGGTTGTTGCTGCTGTTCAACAGCTGATACAGGAATTCTGGTGATGCTACTGTGCTGCTTCGTTACCCTAGATACATTTTTGTTTTACTGTATTAATGGCATGCCATATTTTTTTGCAGATAAATACTTATGGGTAAATAAATTAAAGAAATTGTTGTTTATTAGTAGCATATAAATTCAAAATCAAGAATGATAGTGATGCCAAACAACCACAGATGGCTCATATGGGTGGCCAAGATGGTGACACCTTTGCTTTCTGATGATTTAAAATATACAATTTTTTCATTAACAAAATTATTAAAACATTGTATATTGCCTTCAGTCTATGTGTATAAAGTGCATATAAAACATAATGAATTTTATGTTTAGATATGGGCCCCCAATAGAAGTGACTAGAGTCCATAAAGATCTACATGGATATAGACAACTGATATTCAACCAAAGTTCAAAGGCAATTCAGTGGGCAAAGGCCAATCATTTCAACAAATGGTGTTGGAACAACTGGTTATTCATGTAAAAAATTCCATCGATAACCTACCAAAAATTTATCAAATTGTACACCCACTTGAAATATGGGATGTTTATTTTATGTCAATTGTAATTCAATAAAGCTGTTAAAAATAGTGGGAAAGTGTGAGAGAGAGAGGAAAAAAGAGACAAAGTATAAAATGCTATTTATTAGCTATACCATGTGCTATACAAGTGGATTATATTGCTTTCTTCCGAAGTGATAATATACAGCTCCTGCTATAGAATAAAATTATATATTCTAGATCACAGGAACAAATTAGCCAAATACTGTTCCTAATTTTTAATGCTCATTTTGCAAGGTGCAAAAGTGTAAGGCACATCTTACAAAATGAACAATTTAGACTAGCGCATACCTTCACTGTTATAATTAATTTAAAATGATGTACATACTTAAATAGCATTTTTCACAGAAATAGAAAAATTATAAAATTAATGTAGAATTACAAAAGACCCTGAATAGCCAAAGCAATCTTGAGACAGAAAAATAAAGTTGAAGATATGACATTCCCTAATGTCAAGTTATACTACAAAGTAATGGTAACCAAACACTACGTTACTGGCATAAAAACAGATGCATGGACCAATGGAACAGAATAAAAAGCCCAGAAATATACCCAAGTTTATAAAGTCAACTAATTTTCAGCAAGGCTACCAAGAAGACATGATGGGGAGAGGGTTGTCTCTTCAATAATTGGTGTTAGGGAAACTGGACATCCACATGCAAAGAGTGAAACTGGACACTTATCTACACCATATATGAAAATTTAGTCAAAATGAATTAAAGACCTAACCATAAGAGGTGAAACTCTAAAACTACTGGAAGAAAACAAGGGAAAAACCTCTTGATATTGTCTTTCATAATGATATTTTGGACATCACACCAAAAGCACAGGCACTGAAAGCAAAATTAAACAAGTGGGACTATACAAAGCTTTTGTATAGCAAAACAATCACCAGAATAAAAAGACAAACTATAGCTTGGAAAAAATATTTGCAAACTATCTGAAAAGGGGTTAATAATCTCTAAAATACATAAGAAACTCACACAACTTAATGGCAAAAATTAAATAAATAAATAACAAAGCCAAATATCCTGATTTAAAAAATGACCAAAGTGGGACAGCTGTGGTGGCTCACGCCTATAATCCCAGTACATTGGGAGGCCGAGGCAGGCGGATCACCTGAGGTCCGGAGTTCAAGACCAGCCTGACCAACATGGAGAAACCCCATCTCTACTAAAAGTACAAAATTAGCCGGCATGGTGGCACATGCCTGTAATCCCAGCTACCTAGGAGGCTGAGGGAGAATCGCTTGAACCTAGGAGGCAAAGGTTGTGGTGAGCCAAGATCGCGATTTTGCACTCCAGCTTGGGCAACAAGAGCAAAACTCCATCTCAAAAAAAAAAAAAAAAAAGAATTGTAAATATCATTGGGTGCTCATAATTATTAAAATATGCATATGTATGTGCATACCCATGTATATGTGCACATGTACATATGTTTGTGTGTTTATTAAGAAAATGACCAAAGTACCTGAATACACATTTTTCTAAACAAGACATAAAAATAGCCAACAGGTATATGAAAAGGTGCTCAACGTCACTAATGAGAGAAATGCAAATCAAACCAAAATGAGATATCACCTCACATCTATTAAGATGGCTGTTATTAAAAAAGAAAAACACCAAGAGATAAGTGTTGGCGAGAGTGTGAAGAAAAGGGAACCCTGGTACAATGTTGCTAAGAATGGAAATTGGTACAGTTATGAAAAAGTGTATGGAGCTTCCTCAAAAAATTAAAAATAGAACTACCATATGATCCAACAATCCCTTTTCTGGTTATATATCCAGAGGAAATGAAATCAGTACCTTTAAAAGATATCTGCACTCCCACATTCATTGCAACCTTATCCACAATATACAAGATATGAAATCAACCTAAATGTCTGTTCATGAGTGAATGGAGAAGGATGAAATACAGATGTGAAATACAGATGTGATTGTTTATGTGTATCTGTGTGTATGTGTAAAGGTACACATATATAGACATACACAAATGTAATGGGTGAAATGTATATTCTGCTACTCAGACCAGTCCTGTTAATTTTTATTTGATTTCAGAACAAAAGGAATTTTTTAAATGATCCAATAGAATAATAATACTTTTGTTAGTGTCCTCATATCTTGATATTCTCAGATATTGGGACATTGCTTGAAGCATAAATCTTGATGAGTTTCTTGGATGTTTTGCTTCATCTCTTGTGCTTTTTCTTTTTAGCTAATGTAATCGTACATTTAATGTAATAGCCCTATCTCTAAGTTGCTATCCCCCACGTTTTATCTCTCAGTAATATAGGCTTTAGGGCCTGATATCGATACAGATCTATTTATTCGTTCAGGATTTCATTTTGTCATAAGATTTTGCATCTTATGTGAGCTATTTTTTGCATTTCTGGATGATTTCTTCTATTACTTCAATACAATATTATCTTGTGAGTGTGATACACTTGTGCTACTGATGAGGATTATGAATCTTAAGCAGGAGTTTGCCCACTCCACCACCATATGAAATACCACTTAACATTTTCTTTTTTGTAATCAGTGCCACAGGCCTTTTAGATCTCACTTCTGATACCACCTGCAGGTATTTTGGGTAAGTGATAGATGGAAGGAATAAGCACACACACATTGTAAGATTGAATTAAGCTCCTGCCTACATTTTCCAAGAACGTAGTCTCATCAGAAGTGGAATGGCCATGTGAACAGGAGCAGATGCATGATTTCTCAGAATAACTGCTTGTGGCACATACTAAGAAAAATGCTTCACCAGATATGGAAAGCTCAATTTTTGCTAGGTCACTTTGCTTTTTTGCATGAAACTTACATCTGGAAGATTTTATATTAAGAACATATGTGCATCTGTTTAAGGGAATGTTTACATATACTGAGTTCTGGTTCTTGAAGCAAACTATCCACAAGACCCATTACGGCATGGGGAAAAAGGCAGAGCTTGTTTCCATATATCTCTGAAAGGAAATATCCCTGTTTACAGATTTTTTTTCATATTCAGAAGACCTGTTTCCTTGGAATGGCAGTCAGAATAGTCACCTGAAACCCAACAATGAGTTATGTTCTGAAAGAATAAATGGTTCATAGAGATGAAAACAGTGTTTTGAGACAACCATTGGTCTGAGTCAGTGTAGCAATGCTTATGAGGTGATTGGAACCAAAGATGATATGCTAGCCGAGTTTATGCACTATAGCTCTCTTATGCAGCTTTAGTTTATTGCTCACGATACTCATTCACGAATCCTTGAAAATTGCTTCAAAGAGGTAGTCTCAGGACAATGTTTTTTCATGTACTGGGAATGCAACTTAAAAAATGTAATAAGTTTTAGTTTATACCCATTTTGAAACTCATAGACAAGCTCATTGAGCATTTTTAAAGCTCGTGATCATCTGAAGTATGGCAATTCCAAACTATCAACTCTGTAAGGTACTATTTTTTGCCATTTGTCCCGAAGCTACTTCTTTGGTGTAGTTTATGATGTAATTTTTCAGTGTTTGGTGAATAAACCTATATTTTAATATATATACACACATAGATAAATACATAATCCATATATTTTGTGTACGAGTGTTTATATAAAATGTTTTCTCAAGGTTTGAGGTTTGTGTGTGTGTGTGTGTATACTGTGTGTTTGCTTTTCCTAGCATTTATTCTTCTAGACTCCAATACAATTTCCCCAAATCTCCACTTTTCTAATGAAGATGAGTTTTGCTTTCTTATAGATGTACATATAGATACATAGATACATGTATGTACATAGATACATATATATACCCCAAATACCTGCAGGTGGTATCAGAAGTGAGATCTGAAAGGCCTGTGGCACTGATTACAAAAAAAATGTTAGGTGGTATTTCACATGGTGGTGGAGTGGGCAGACTCCTGCTTAAGATTCGTAATCTTCATCAGTAGCACAAGTGTATCACACAAGATTATATTGTATGGAACTCATAGAAGAAATCATCCAGAAATGCAAAAATTAGTTCACCTAAGATGACAAAATGAAATCCTGAAATCTTATGACAAAATGAAATATATATAGATACCTATATATCTGATGTATATACACACATAAATACATACACATATGTATGTATATACATATATATTTCTATAATAAGAATAATAAAAGTGGTAAAAAATTAAATTTCTTCTAAGAGGAAGATTTTCTTGTTTCCATTTTTAAATGCAGTGAATGAAATCTGAGATTCCCCAGGTATATTTTGTGGATGGACAGTTGCTTCCTAACAATTCCAACTAGGTATCTTGGGAGATTGAACACTCAAAAATCACTGAGGAATGTGTAGTTTAATTGACCTAAGCAGAAAGAAATCTGGCCCATAGAGAACATATTATTTTATTTTATTTTTATATTTCTTTCTTTCTTTAGAGACAGTATCTTATTCTGTGGCATGATTAGAGCTCACTGCAGCCTCAACTTCCTGGGATCATGTGATCCTCCTGCCTCAGCCTCCTGAGTAGCTGGGACTACAGGCATGCACCACCATGCTTGGATAATTCTTTAATTTTTTTTTTTTTTTAATAGAGACAGAGTTTCACTTTATTGCCCAGGCTGACCTTGAACTTCTGGCTTCAAATGATCCTCCTGTCTGGGCCTCCCAAAGAGTTGGAATTACAGGCACAAGCCACTGCATCTGCCCCAGAAATATTTTAGACGATTAAGAGGCTCTCTTATTTCAACTGGGATTAGCAATATTTTTTCCTAGTAACTATTTCCTTTGCCCAGAGGAATATGCCTAAAATTTCACTTGGTGATGGGATCATAGCAGGGAATAATCTAATAGTTAGGAAAATAAGTTAGTTCACCTTAAAGGCATTCTCATATTCATTACATTATTATGTACCACGAGGTTTTTATGACATATTATTTAAACACATATTGCCAGCTTGAAGGTTTAAATCATGGATAATCTGTAGTGAGATAATGTTTTCAGTTTTGTATCTCCTCATGTGAGTATAAGCCTATCAGGAAGCCTGGAAAATGATGAAGTAGGTAGCATGTCTTTATTTTAAAATGAAAGAAATCAGTTACTGAAACAGTGATGGCATCTAAAAAAAAAAAGATTAGAAAATTCACAAAATATTACTCTTTGCACTTTAAAATTGATGCTAAATTCATATAACTGTTGGTTTTTCTGCTAAAAGTGTGATTTACATTTGGATAAAGTCATTTGCTTTGCTGTACCTGACGTTTTAAATATGTTGCATATCTGTTAGTAATCCTTAGGTCATTGTTCAGAGGTGCCCATACTTTATGTAAGTGAGAATGCCATACCAACTCCTTAATGATTTGAACTTCTGGCAAAGATGCTGTTCTATTTTGGAATATGGATACCTGAAAACTAGTTAGAAAAATGTATTTTTATTGCTCCCCCCCATCACATCTCTTTCACCCAATTTTTAGATGGGCTAAGTTATCTCCATTAGTTTTAGACCACACAAAAAGACCCCCAGGATTTTCAATGCAGTGGGTCTCTTGAGAATTGGAAACTTCTGCTGTTTCATGCTAAAAACGAGTCATGAATTTTTAAGCAGGAGTCTAGCTTCTGAGATCAGATGGCCCAATAACAATATTAAGGAAATATTTTTATTTTTGTCTCCTTGTATCTTCCCGTCTCAACAAATCTGTAACAGGATCACTTCTTTCCTTGCAACAACTTCTGGGAATGACTTTTATTGTGAATATAGAACAATTTTCAACCAACTACTAGGCTGCTGGGAGAAGCTGTGTCTATTTCTATGTGTATCACAGAGGGTATTCGAGGATAATAATAGATTCTACACATTGTGCTAGCAATGCAAATATTACATATACTTTCTCATTTCATTTAAGTTTAAACCTCTCATTTTCCCTGGGAAGTAGAAATTTCTATTTCCATTTTAGAAGTGAGGGAGCTAAGGTCCAAGTTTCAGTGGAGAGAAAGCTAAGAATCCATGTTGCCCAAAGAAACAAATACTTCCTAAGGAGTAGAGCCTAGATTTGCCTGACTCCAAAGATTCCCAGCCTTGCTTGTTTTATTTCCCAGCTATGGTGTCTGGGAATCAGGAGGCAAACATGCTTGTACCTGCATTTCCCTTTTGGGGAGGACTAGATGATGTATCAGCTTTACATAGCAATCTATTTAATGTGCTTCTTTGAAAAGGAAAAGAAATCCCTTGAAATATCCCTGGCATTATTTCAATGACATTGAAGTGTCAGAACATTTTGGGATAACAAAGTGGTCAATTCCTTTAGGTGCCATAGAGCTTTCAGCAGTTGTATATTTTATAGTTAGTAAACAGCCAAATGTATTTCTTTGCCTCTGTTCAAAATGAAATCACCTTAATGAAGAAATCTTACACTGAAGCAATCTGGGCACATTAATAATAAATGAATTCTGAAAGAAATTTAGTGTAATTTCTGAGGACGAACAAGAGGAAATACAAAATTTAAAAATAGCATTTTCCATTTGTGTAAGTGGAATAATTAATAGCAGTAATAAAAACGTATTCTTCCCCTATTGTTCTCAGCTGCCATTGTGCTTTTCTGTTTGTGATCCCTTGGAATTCACAGATGTAGATTATGGTATGCTATTGTTTTATGGCTGAGACAAATTGTGGCCTGCGAGCACCTAATCTACCTGTTTTTGTATATCCTGCAATCTATGAATTATTTTTACATACTTTTAAAAGTTAGAAAAAAATTAAAAGATGTGACATATAAAAATAATGTAAAATTCAAATTTCATTATCTGTAAATAAAATTATATTAGAATTCAGTCTGTACCTAAGTTCTTCCCGTGATCTATTTCTAGAGCCACCATTGATGAACCTTCATTCAACATATACCCAAATACACACATATACATGCATACTCACAGTTACACACCTCTTATTCTTTATTTTTGAGGGATAGTTTATTAAGCTTTAAGACTCCTTTGTCTAATTTCCCTTTTCCAAATTTCCCTGGGGCTAATACTCATCAGCTTTGTCCTTTTGTTCTCTGCAGTTTCATTGCTATCCTTTTTGCTCTATTTTCAAAAATTTTCCAAAATACTAAAATAAGCATAGAGAAAGCAGATCTGTAGGATTTTGCCTTCACTGTGTCTTTTCTGCTGTGTTTGTGGGACTAGGTACAAGTATTAGAAATACCGTGAAACCTCAGCTTCATTGAGGTATTTTCTTCTCTCAGTTTTTCCCCTCTCTCCCTTATAGTCTCGCGGCATTCTCCTTTATTGGTCTTCTCATTACTTTTCAATATCAGCAGTTACTGTCTTGTTATTTCATTGAATCCACTTGTTATTTATGATTTAGAAGATCATTGGACTCCTCATTAAGGAGTAAGGCAACACTCAATATTATTAATATGTCAGAGAGCTTTGAGATATCAAAATTGTCTGTTTATACTTTGGGAGGCTGAGGCGGGCGGATCACAAGGTCAGGAGATCGAGACCACGGTGAAACCCCGTCTCTACTAAAAATACAAAAAATTAGCCGGGCGCGGTGGCAGGCGCCTGTAGTCCCAGCTACTCAGGAGGCTGAGGCAGGAGAATGGCGTGAACCCAGGAGGCGGAGCTTGCAGTGAGCCGAGATCGCGCCACTGCACTCCAGCCTGGGGGACAGAGCGAGACTCTGTCTCAAAAACAAAAACAAAAAACAAAAAAAAAAAAAAAAAAAAAAAAATCTCCAAGGACTCTTGGGCTGCTAGAAAACTGACCATAATATTTTAATGTGATATAATTAATATCACCTCTTTAAATTTTCTTTTGTTCATGTTAATAGCAAGTGACTCAACAAATAATTGGGATTGTTCCAAAAGTTTAAGCCACACTTACATAAATATGATTATGACATGGCAAAATATTTGCAATAAACGCAACACAAGGCAATCTCAAGAATTAATACTTTCCTTTGATTAGGTAATTTTGGAGAGAGCTTTATGGGACAGCTGTCTAGGCCAACAAACTCATTTAAAGGACCTAGGCCCTTTATTGAAAGTCTTGATACCCAGTTCTGCTTCAATTCAGTATGTTTCAAAAAAACTTTTTATACCACTGCTTACTCTGCCCATTTCAGAAGCAGCTCTAACCTTCATTCACTCTCTACCCTAAGTGTCTCAGGCTTGCCCCAAGTTCTCCTAATTTTTGATGATTAATGGATTCATTGATTCATCAATTCATGGATACACACATGTGCACACATACACAGGAGATTTCAATAATAATAGATTCATGGCTGTACGTCAAGTATTCTTCTAGGTATTTGGGAGTGTTAAACAAAATAGGCATTTTGTACCTGCTCATAAGGAATTTTAATTTTAGAAAATAAAAATAGTAAAGTCAAACAATAAATGAACAAAAAATCTTCTGCTGAGATGAAGAAAATAAAGCCATCTAGTTGACAGAAAGTAACTGGTGAATTGGATACTGTAGATGGTGTCAGAGAAGATGTCATTCTGAGGAAGTGACATCATTTGTTCTTTGACCTGACTGAGGAGAAGGAGCTAGTTACGGGAATGTTGGGGGCTGAGTGGTGGCAGAACATTCCAGGGAAGAGGAACAACCCATGCAAAAATCCGGTGGAATGAAAACAAATATGGCAACTTTGAGGTCAGCAGGAAGGCCGGTGTAACTAGAATATCATGAGGGCAAATGGGTAATAATAAAGGACACAGGTAGGGGAAACATTTGGATTTTATTATAAAATCTAAGGGAAGTTGTTGATTGCTTTTGATCAGAAGTGTGATGTGATTTTATGACACTATGGACATGCTCTCCATGTTTTTTCTTCATGGAAATACTTGAGTCATCTCTTATACTCTCCTGCCATGTAAATCCCATTTCCTTCTAGCCCTGTCTAGAATGCAAGGGTAGGAATGCAAGGGTAGGAATCTTCTTTTAGATTTTATATATTTTTACTTTAAATCTACCACATTTTTTTCTTTCTAGTATCTTTTACCCTCAAAACAGCTTCTCATTTGGTGTTTGACACAATCTTTCTTCCTTTCTTCTTCCAAACTCAGCAAATCTAAAAACTTCAACACAGTTAAGTAAGTTATCCTACAAACTCTGTAGTATAATTGACCTCAATATCATTTTTCCAACAACCACTAAATTATGAAATATATGAAATGTCTCCCAAAAGAAAATATTATCTTTCATTAGAATATAGGGTCTAGAAGATAATCACCATCTTCCATATGTTCTGAATCCTGAAATCTGACTTAACTGGTGTGTGTGTGTGTGTGTGTGTGTGTGTGTATATATGTATATGAATCAATACAGGTGATAAGGACCAGAGTTTTTAAGGTGAGAAATAAAGGTAGAAGAAAGAATTTAGAACAGTTCATATCCTGCTTGTCCGTCTCCTCAGGCCTCTTCATTTTATCACCTGTTTGAAATTTATCCTACAATTATTTTACTATGTTCTTATTTATTCAAGGGATATATTTAGTAGTATAAGATATATATTAGAAAACAAAGCAAAGATTTCTAAAGTTAAGGAGCTTATATTCTAACAGAATAGGGGAAAATATTATTTACAAGTATTTCTTAAATTATGTTATCATATTAGGATAGGTATGTACCCATGAAATTCACTGAGAAGAAATGGAAAGCATCAGGAAGATAAAGAAGAAGCCTTCAATATCAAGGTCTTTTGTAATTTTCTTGGCGAAGGACAACATATATGTCTTGAGTGTTTCCACCTTGAAATTTTTCACCTTTTTTGCCTCCTTACTGCATCATTTATGTGTATATTTTTCCATTTTTTTGCTATATTATTATATAGATAGGAAAGGAATGTACCCTTTTTCCTTTCCTCTTAGTTGGTACATACTCACTTGGTACATATGTATTTCTTTTAATTCTATATTCATTACATTGTACCAAACAATACATATTTATTGGGAGCTTATTAAGTATAAAGTATATTATTTATATCAAAGATATCATCAAGTTCTTTGAGCTTAAAATTTTTTATTTATTTTAATATCGGATATAATACTCTGTAATTTTAAAAATTATCTTTAATTCAGTTGGTACTAATTACGTTGTGACAAAAAAATACAAAAACAACTCAAACAAGCTTAAGCAAATCACAGAGCTTTATTGGTTTGTCCTTCATAAAATTTCAGTCTTCATACAGTTATTTGTTTCAGGGATTCAAATGATATTGTCATTATTTGGTTTCTCTCTCTCAGCTCTGCTTTTTGCTATATTGGCTTAATACTCAAAATATACTTGTATTTTCCTGTTGCTTCAAGAACATCCTTTCCATTTACCTCACCTCTGATCCCAGGAGAGGACATGTCATTCATGCCACTTAAATCTGTGTATCCTATTTCTATGTCTGCAAACATTGGTTCAAAGAGAGACCTATAGTCTAATCAAAGCAAACTAGAAAGAAGCAGACTTTTGCTACGACAGTAGAGAGAAGAAAAGAAAAATAGCTTCTTATTTATTTATTGCTGAAATTTGAAAATGGGAAGAAACATATATTTTCTGAGGCAGGGTCTCACTCTGTCATCCAGGCATGGGTGCAGTAGTGCAATCTCAGCTCACTGCAGCCTCAACCTCCCAGACTCAAGTGATCCTCCCACCTGCAGCCTCCCAAGGAGCTGGGCTGACAGGTGTGTCATTAGGCTTGGCTAGTTGTATTTTTTTTGTAGAGATGGGGTTTCGCCATGTTGCACAGGCTGCTGAAGAGTATTCTTGGAGCAATAGGGAATTACTATGTATATCTCGAGGATTAAACAAACATTGCATGAAGCAGAGCTGAGATACGTAGAAAAACTAAATACAGAGGATGCCATGTGAGTCCCTGGAGCAAGATCTGCATGCTGACTGAATTTGTGTGGAAGACAAGCCAATCAATTCCTGTATTGGTGTAAGCTAGTTTGAGTTGGTTCTTGTCATAACATAAACTGTCTGTATGGAAATAAATATACAAAAATTATGAATGTTATATTGCATATGAAGATCAAAAGATTTTAAACTCAAAGTCTTATAAAACTGTAAAAATTTAGAATTGGGAGGGATTTTGTACATCTCTCTACATAATCCCCTGTATTTATTGTCAAGCAAATGGAGAATCAGTGAAGTTGAATAATTTAACATCTCAGAAAGTGCCAAGATGAGGAGACAAACCCAAGTGTCATGGCTTCTAGCTCTCTGCCTCTTCCAGGACCCCACACTTTAACTCTGGTAAAGAGAGAAGCCTACAGATATATAAAAATTGTTCATAGTCATTTTTAATATCTTGTTTACAGTGGCAAACTTTTTTAAAAAAAATATAGTTCTTGTAAGAATGCCTTATAGCTTGCTTTGGTTTTCATCTGAATATTTTATATTATTCATTTTCTTTTAGAAACCTTCCATTTTTATATGTAGCAAATGCAATAATTCAAACCAATAGCTTGCAGAATTTGAACTATTTGGCATGATAGAAGATCTATGAATTGCATATTTGTTATAGTTTTTTTCACTTATTTTAAAAATAAATACCAACAAAGACAATAAGATAGTTTTTTTTAGAATCATCCCATGTTTACTCCTACATGATTACTAATAAATAGGAGTCCATCTTCATCCACATATATAGTAAGGACTCTCCAGTGCCAACATTCTATTTTCAGCATCAATAGCATATGTAGCCTCCAGAATCGTGCACGTGTTTTTAATTTTATCTCGGACTTCCAAGAAATGTTTATAAGTAACATTCCTGAGAGAGAAAGACCTCCTAAATCTATGTCCTACAAATACTTTATCAGAAAAATTTAATATGCTCACAGAGTTTTATCACTTCTCCTGGGAAGTTTAAGGAGACAGCTCATTTTTTGGCCTTCATTATAAGAAAGCAGTTAAATGTTAATTAATTGAAGAAAAAGACTGCTGAAAAAGAAAGCACTAAGCCTATTATAGAAATGAATCTTATTTTTCTGCCAAGTGCTTTATAATTAAAAGGAAACTCGGTAGAAAAGAAGCTTAAGCAATAACAGTAATATTAATAAAATATTGATTTTTAGAAAATTGCTTTTATGCTAAGAATGATTAGGTCCCTTTTTACCCCATAATATACTTCTCAGATGATTTTAGTTTAGCATATGTATTCTCAAGCTTGGTATTATTGAATCTCTGCTAGATAATTCTTTGTTGTGGAGGGCTGCCCTGTGCATTATAGGATATGTAGCAGTATCTTTGGACTCCACTTTCTAGATGCCAGTGGCACCACCCTTCCCCTGTGGTGACAAGCCAAATAACCCCAATATCCCTGACAAAATTTATCCTCCTCCCCCTCCCCGACTGAGAACTGCTGGTTTAGAAATTGAAAAATTGGGACAGAATCATAGAGAGGTCAACTTATTGTAGATTAGATAATTAATCATTGACACACCTACTTTTAGGAGCCATGTCTCATACCTCCAGCCCCTTAAATAAACTTTCCATTGACCAAAATCCCATCTTTTTTGTGTACATCAGGTCATTACGTAGGTTCAATTTCAAAGTATCAACGCCTTCTCTTGTCTATCCTACCTTTGCAATATTGCAGGGGGTTTTGTCTGATTATTGTGACCTTTGGGGGTATCCTATATCCCCCTGCCTACCTCACACTTCCTATCTTTGTTCAAACCAGCCCAAAATACAAAATGATTGCTTTTGTTTAGATCAGCTGTCATTTAAGATTTTGCCAAGTGTGACAATTTAGCAGTTCACTCAAACTTGAATGAGTTGTACTTGAAAGAGAAAATATGCTCTCAGAGTGTGATGCTTATTAAACAGTATTAAAGCTTTGATTGAGTATTTGCATGGTGGTGACTGGCATAGCACATTACTGCATTAATGTAAGTATTTTTGCCTGTCAAACATTAAACATGGATAAGATCTGCAGTGTCATTTGGTTCACTTCGCTACTACTGAAGCACTGCTTCTCTGTAATACATGCTGGCCCGCTGTTCCCAATCCAATTTAAACTATAAGTAATGATGGTGTATTTCTACTTCCTTTGGGAAGCATTACAAAGTTTAATTTACTGTTTCCTAACAACTTGTAATAGTATCAGTAGTTAATGTTCTAGAATTTTGATAGTGAAACTGATCTACTTTCTCCCTCAGAGGTGAAAATTTTAATATCACAAGAAGGTTTTTCATACATCCCAACTTTATTCCCAAAGACTGTAGAATACTTCTAAAGTTTGGCTATTTCTGGTCCACCACAATCTTTTCCTCCACACAGTTGTGTGAATATACTTAACAGTCTAATACTGATAGCACCTAATACTTCAAACATACACTGGTATCACCTTACTTAATTTTTATAAGATCACTTTGGGGATACGCAGGCCAGTATCCCAGCTTTATTTGACAGATGGATATATGAAAGCTCATAGGGGTTAAATAATTGTCTTCAGTCACTAACATTTATGTACAACTTTAAGATCTGGCAATGATTGATCCATACTCATTGCATTTGCTCCACAAGCTATGAAATGAGGAGGGCAGGTATGAATATTATCATGACCTCCATTTTCCAGAAAAGAAAACTGAGGCACAGAAAAGTGAAATGACAGAGCAAATGCTTGTTGGCCCTCAATTTAGGTCTTTTGAGTCACATTTAAATGTATTCTTTAATGTTGCTTTTCTTTGTTTTGCTTGCATAATTATTTACCTCTTCCTTTTGTTATTGAAAGGGATTCACCATGAAATATACCCAGATAACAAACCTGTACATGTACCACCTGAATCTAAAATAAAACCTGAAAAAGAAGAAAGAAAGAAAAAAAATACAGTTTTAGCAGAATTTTTTTTTTTTCAAAAATGGAAAGCCTCCACCTGGAAAATGAAGATTTTACTGGAATTCACAGATAATAAAATACAGTGATTGAGAGAATCTCCTGAGAAAATAATTTGCTCAATTTGATTTGTTGTTTGTGTACCAAACATGTAGCATTAGATTAATTCTCGCTCTCTATGTCTTTCTGTTTTCTCAGTCACTCTTCTATCCATATTTTAATCTGTAGCCATCCAGGTCAGTTTTGAGGAGACGGCCTCTACGTTTGTGTTGCATTAATTCTTATACAATAAGATTTCTTTATTTTCTTTTAATTGTTACTTTTAATTCTTATGCATGTGCAAGCATTGTGTAACCCCCAAATGAAAAGATTAATTGGTTTGGTGAAAGCTCAAGAAATGCTAGTCTTGACAGGGTCTGAGGTCATTCCAAAGCTCTCCCAACACAGAAAATGAGACAGACCCTCTGAGATTTTACACATTTCACGAAGTCTTCTATCGCAAATGGGAAAAATAGATAATTCTGGAGGAATTTGTATTAAAACTGAAAAACTGACATGTTATTTAAAACTTAGTAGGATCAAACCTCCTTCCAGCCCAGCTAGGGACTGGGCTCTTGCAGGTGCTACTGACACCCACTACAAAGGATCTGACACGCCCACAGGTTGCTAGCTGCAGTGGCCTTGTACTAGTATGCTGCTATGCTACTGTGGAGAAAATTGCCATTTTGACTGTGATCAAAACACAGTCCTTTTGGCTATCAAACATCCAGCAATAAATTTCCATTAAAATCCAAGCTCTGAAAAGCCTTCTTCAGGGGAAATAAAAACAAACCCCAACAAAGATATCTTGTATACATGAAAAGAAAAAATCAGTTTTAGGTTAAAATCAGTCTTAGAGCAATAGGAAAAGAGGAAATTTATAAAGAAACCCCTGAGGTTCCTCTTCCAAATAGTGGCAAACATTCAATCTTATTTAGAATGTTGCATTGCCTAGAAAAATGAAGGATATAGTACATCATATCCTTATTAAATCTTGTAGCAGCTAATATGGTGAAAGTCCTTTTGCTACAAGAGCCTAAGGTGATTGAAGAGGGAGGTAGTAACCAACCACTTTATTTAGGCCAGGACAGCGATATTGTTTTGTTTTGTTTTTTAATATGGTTTGCTGGATAAATTCATTTTCAGACCACCTATTCCAATCTAATTTTTTAAGAGCCAGTAAAGGTATGTTAGATTTTATTTTCTAAAATATTTCCTCCTACTTTGAATCTAATGAGCCGTTTCCAGTTTGAATCCCCAGGTATATTCTGTGAGGTTGTTGGAATTTGGAGCTGCCAAACTTAGGACCGAGTGAGTTGAAGCAGTTGTTGAATGGTGCAGCACATCGATGGCAGAATGAGTGAGGATAATATGCAGTTGCTCCCCAAAGTCTTATTCTAGAGGCTCAGCAACAATTTCTCTCTTACATAATGAACAAATGGGTAATTCTTCTAGAAAGCACTACTATGACGTATTTTAAACATCACATCACATCTGATACATCAGTCAATAAATATGCATCCAAATGCTTTTCTCCAGCCATGGCACAAACTGTTTCATCAGTGAAGTTGCACAAAGTTTATGTAGACACTGGAGACCACCTCTGTGCCATATATACAGCTTATGCTACGTAGAAGGCTACATATGATCTCAGTCCCCAAGAGTTGTATTTGCAAAGAGTAGAGATAAGAAAAAATTCCTTCAATGCTCTCCTGTCTACCTTTTTAGCTTCCTCTCTCATCAGTCTCTATGCCTTATTATTATCATTGTTGTCATGCTAAATTGCTTATATATTTCTTTGCATACCAAGCTCTTTCTTAACTTGGTAGCTTTGTTCATGCTACATATTGGTCTCTTTGGAAGTGTTTCTATTCCCACCCTGTCTCCCATTATGTCTGAATCATTCCTAAGTATCCTTTAAGACTCAGTCCTCCATAACTTTAGTTCAGAAAGTTACTATTGAAGAAACAAAAGATGCATCTTGAAGAAAGTTGTGGACATTAAATAGTGGAAAGGCAGATGTGGACATATCAGTCTAGTTTGGGAGATAAAATATATCCCAAGTATTATAGATGAGTACCTGAAGGAAATGTGGCTGTTCATTCATACATACCAATCCACATGGACTGTCCCCATAAATGACAGAAGTTTGCCTTTCTTCTTCCTTTGAATTGGCTTTCTTCTACTCTTCTTTGTTATTATACTGTCACTCTATATTGTTGGATATAATAATTGTGTATTTTTTAAATTTACTATGGGGATGTGATTAAGAATACTGCTCACTGGCCGGATGCGGTGGCTCATGCCTGTAATCCCAGTACTTTGGGAGGCCAAGGTGGGTGGATCATGAGGTGGATCATGAGGAGATTGAGACCATCCTGGCTAACACAGTGAAACCCTATCTCCACTAAAAATAAATACAAAAAATTAGCTGGGCGTGGTGGCATGCGCCTGTAGTCCCAGCTACTTGGGAGGCTAGGCTAAGGCAGGACAATCGCTTGAACCCAGGAGGCAGAGGTTTTCGTGAACTGAGATCGAGCCAAGGCACTCCAGCCTGGTGACAGAGCAAGAATCTGCGTCAAAAACCAAACAAAAAGAAAACTGCTCACCATTAATATGGTGAGTGTTCTTCTTATGAGGACCCTCAGGAGAAATTTTTCTCAGCTCACAGTAACATACATAATTGTGTTTTGAGAAATTAATTTACTTTTATTGTATGAGTATTAAATATGTAACTCTTAATTTCTTCCCCCTTTGTATTGCTGCTTGAAAGTGTAGTGTCAGAGTGTGACCCAGAGATCAGTAAGTGGCATCAAGTAGTTTGTGTGTTGTGTGTAAGTCACAGTCCAGCTTTATCTTTATTGCTGTACCTCATTGGTCCTTTAGTTTATTTTTCCTACTTACGTTTTTATTTAGTAAAAAAAAAAAAAGGGGTATATTTTTATACAATACTTATTAAGAAAAACATACAGGAGATAAAAATGAACAATACTTCTGGGGTAAAATCAAATCTATTGGCGTGGAATGAAGTTCCTCAGGCAAGGCACGTGGAAGTAATCACACCCATCTCAAGCCTTCAGTTACTGTTGATCAACTATTTTCTCTAGTCCAGACCCAACTTCTAACTACAGTTTCCTGTTTCTACCTCCCTACAGACTTCTCCTTATAAACATTCTGCAGAAACCTTGAATTTAATTTATTTAAATCTGAATTCTTGTTTGTTACACTCTCATCTTGTATTTACACTAGCATTTTTCTCTTTCAGGGAATGAAATCACCAGTCCCTCAATTGCTCAAGCTAGTATCCTCACAATCATTCATAACTCATTCACTCACTTGTCCATGATCCATAGCTAGTAATTCTGCCTTCTTGGTGTGTTTCAAATCTGTCTCAGATTGAAACAGCTTTGCATTCCTGTCTGCTACTGACTTAGTCTAGGATTTCATGATTTCTCATTTGAATTATTAGATGAACACCTTGGCACTACCAGATCCACCCTGCTCACCACCTAGATATCCTACATAATGCTGCTAGAGTGATCTTTTAAAAACAAAACATTGACCATATTACACCCTTACTTAAAACCTTTTAATGAATCACCAGTGTGCTTGGTATCAATCCAGAATCCTTAGGGAAATATACAAGAAGCTTCATGACCTGGTGGTCCCTCCTTCTCCAGCCTTTAAACATTACTTTACATGCACTGCTCTCCCAGATTCTTTGCTTTTCTCCCACCAAACACATAAAACTGACACACATGCGTGCACACACACACACACGCTCTCATACACACGTTCCCCACTCCCCGCCACCGCTTAGTTAATTAGAACACTCTTGATCAAAGGGGAGTCGACTCTTTGGAAAAAAAGTACTTCTAGAATGAACATGTAGCAATAAAGGAAGTGAAGAACTGCAAATAATAGTCCAGTGAGCTGACTAAGCCTCTTTAATATTACAGCTGGATCACCAGATAGTCATGACTCAAGAAATAGCCCCAAAAGACTTCTTCTAAGAAGTCTTATATGACCCTTTCAGTCTAACTTTGACTTTTTTCATTGTCCCTTCTGTATTCCCCTGTTGTGATTCTTCATATAATGTACTTATAAACATTGTATTGCTCTAAACAACTGAGGGGCAGGGACCATATATGTATATATGTGTATGTATGTGTGCAAGTGTGTGTGTGTATATGGCAGGGACCAAATAATTATAATTTTATCCTCTTCTATTTGTAAGTGCTTAATAGATAAGCTTTGAGTACCCAATAAATGCAATAAGGTATCTTGAAAAGACTGCAGATAGGAAATAGGTGAAAGGCTAGTAAAGGCTTTCTGAGTCAGGATAATTATGAGAGCAGAAAAGCATAGATGAGGGAACTAGTAGGTCAGGTAGCAGATGGCCTAGGTTCTAGTGGTAAGTAGTCCTACAGGCTTTCCCTCCTTTTTATCCTTGTTGTTCAGGGAACATAAGTAATCACAAGTGACAAGGGAAAGCATATTTTGTTGTCATTGTCATTATTATTTACAGTCATTGCATTTCGAGGAAGATAGACCTTTAGATTGCGTTCCATTTATAGTGCTGAATGCAATGGCAACTGAGAATGTATGGTTTTGGCAGGAGGAGTTGAGGCAGAATGGACATAGGGATATCCATTTGTTACATAGAAAATTTTAAGATTAGAGCTGGAAGAAACCTTAGAATAGTTGCTACTCAAAGTTTGATCTATGGTCCAGTTCTGGTCAGTCCATTACAATGACCCAAGTTGATAGGAAAATTTAAAAATCTTTTGTATTATTCTATTCTCACACTGCTAATAAAGAGTTACCAGAGACTCAGTGATTTCTAAGGGAAAGAGGTTTAATGGACCTTATAAAGGGAAGAGGTGCCACATGGCTGGGGAGGCTTATAATCATGGCAGAAGGGAAATGAGAAGCAAAAGCACGCTTACATGGCAGCAGGTAAGACAGCTTGTGAAGGGGAACTCCCCTTTGTAACACCATGAGATCTCATGAGTCTTATTCACTATCATGAAAACAGCATGGGAAAGCTCCGCCCACATGATTCAATTACCTCCCACTGGGTCCCTCCGATGACATATGGGAATTATGGGAGCTACAATTCAAGATGAGATTTGGGTGGGGACACAGCCAAACCATATCATCTTTATAGCAACTTGACAGTATTTTTATATTTATTGAATCTAATAAAAAAAAAATCTCGGCTTCTATTTTGTATACGTTTATTTTTTATTTCATTTTTGTATAATTTTTAAAAGGAGGTGGTTCATAGCAGATTGGAAATTACAAAGCGCTAGTTCTTCACTACAGATAGAGAAGCACTCCTTTAGCGTGCATCTTCTTTTAGTAACACTTAAATAATCTGCTGAACAGTTTCTGCTATAATTTGAGCTTCCTGCCAGATCCTCTGAAGCTCCTATGTCAACCCCAGAATAAGGGCTCCTGATCTGGCTCAAACCAGTCATTTACAGACAGGAAACCATGCTAGAGAAGTCAAGTAATCTATCTACAATACCATAGTAAAGTAGAACACAACTTAGTTTCCTTCTATTCCACTAAATTAATGTATTAATGTTTTTCTTCCTACTTCCAAATACCCCATTTCCGACCACTCACTACCATCAGAATGTGGCTTGGGTTTCTGCTTATCAAGATTTGTAACATACTAGATTGTGCCATGAGACTTTGAGGGAGATTCACCTGGTCTGCCCACTTGTTTAAGATGACATGAAACACATTTGTAACACTGTAGAAAAATGAAGGCATGTGGGCCAGCCTGTGCTGCCAGAATGTTTATTAGCTGTTGGCTCTAAACTGCATTCTTGCTGTAGCTTGCTTTTTTGAATAAATCATCTCTTGACTGAATATTTTATTTGTATAAATTGCCTTTAATTTCAACTAGATCCTGGTGGTAGTAAATGGAAAATATGGCATTATTAACAAATGAGTTTTATTTGTTTTCATCCTCCTGAGTCCTAGGGCCATAGCTGGTTGTGAGAGGGAGAAAGAGAGAGAGGCAGGCTATGAGAAATGGTTTCTCTGAAGTTTGAATCTGATGTAGGAGAAAATCTGCAGTCACAAATGAAAGTATCCCAGGCAGAGAGAGGGTACCTTTGGCTTTCCTGTCATGCATGATTGATTATTTCCCTTTATCACTCTAGCTCATGTGTCCCAGAATTTTTTCTCTCCTGCCGCCACAGTCATAATTAATGATTAAGGTACAGTAACTAGCATAACACCTGGCTGTTAATTTCAGGAAGTAGATTGGGGTGCATAGCATTTGACCTCACAGACACTCAGGAGGAGTCTGTACAGCTTCCTTCATTGGATAAAGTTGAATACTCTACCTTTCCCTATCCCAGCAGCCATTTTGACACCATACCTACACAGAACAAGCCAGTCTATAACCTCTTTCTCTGTCACTGTTTTTTTTTTCCCCCAGTGCATTTCACAACCTGGAAGGAATAAGGTAAATTGCACTTTTGTGTGTGTGTGTGTGTGTTAAGGGTGCTAACTCTAACATGTATAAATTCCTATTATTTATGTTAACAGAAAATAAATCCTCCGTTGTACAAAAGCTTTCTTCCAATGATTTAGATATGGCTGGTTTTATGTAAACAATAACTCTGAGATGTTGCACCTCTCTTTGGTCCTTTTGATTTTATGTAGTCAGGTTGCAACTTCTATGTTTCTAGATTCAAATTCCTGGCTGGCTTAGCTTTTGTTTTCTCCAGATAGTATCTCCCAAATATTCTGTCATAGGCACAGAGATTGAAATCTTATTTTCATATATTAGGGTGAAAATAATATTATTAGAAAGGCAAATAATAACCCAAACAGTCACATAATGGTATCTGTGCCAATAAAAACGATTCAGGCTGGACGTCTCTTTTGAGTTGTCCACATAATCACTCTTAACCATGAGCACAGAAATTTTAGAGATGAACTAAAAGTGAATCTTACTAATTAAGTGGCCAGAGGTTGGACAAAGTAGGAAAATAACACAGTTCTCAATGTAATTAAATTCAGATTGCAAATAATTTAAATCATGTTGACAGCTGTTTACTTTGTATCATTTTAGCTAAATAAGTAACTTAACATGAGATAACATAGAATGTGTTCCTCAACTAACTCAACTGCCATAAAAATAATGAACATTTTGGTTATTTTCAAGATCCAAAATAGAATTTGCAGCTTTAGGATGGGAAGTTAAACCAACTCATTTTTTTTTCTTCCCTTCACATCTTAACTCCATGAAAATGACTCAAGAAGCACAAAATGAGCAAAAAAAGTGTGTAGCAATATTAGAAAATAGGAAGAGTAACATCAAGCAAGCATACTCTTTCAGTAATTTATTTAAAAAGAAAAAAAAAGCAGCAGCAGTTGGATCGGGTTTACTCAAGGAGCTAACAATGGCTTTTGTTTTGCTCAATATAAATCAGGTAAGGAAGCCCTGAGAGGCAAGTAGACAGTTCTCTCCAGCAGAAAACTGTGGGAATCTTATGCCTGGGAAGCTGTGGCATTGTTTAACCCCCATTTGAAGGAGTGGGAATGTCAGACAGAAGCACACAATAGGCCCTCTAGGATTTAGTAGAGTTCTGCAGAGAGAAGATGGCTAAAATATTTGCCCTAGTGCTTCTTCCACTTGGTGTCATCAGCATTCTAAATGCAATTGGAGCTTTTCCTACCCACTTTAACTTTGCTTTTTCCCTTTGAAACAGATATATCAGATTCATTTCCAGCATGTGCACCTGGGAATAAATCAACCTTTCTGTTCCTCTTTATGCCCTGAACACAGAAATTTCATAACATCAAAGGTGGCCTAAGCAGAGGGAGCCCGTATGAACCACTAGGATGGGCAATCTAAAGCCGAACGCATACATATGAACAGATAATCAAGTAGTACTCGTCATTGGAGAGAATAGGGAGAAAGCTGGGAATTAGAGCAAATGGAATGTAGATATTACAGGTAGCCAAAAGATAATGATTTAGAATTCTAATTGATGTCCTCATTGATATTTGGGAGTTTTTGTTTTTCTTCACCTGTGAAATAGCAAACACACTGCTATGCAAAGGAGCAATAGGGTAATATTACTGAAAGTTACTGCACATTATCTCTGTGTGGTGAGAAAACTGAGGCATAGTTAATATACCTTGCCCAAGGTAAAATAGCCAGTAAAGTGCTAACTCAAGACTCTAGAAAGACCTAAATTCAGTACCCATAACCTTAATTACACTATACACTGGATACCGAGGGCTTAGAAACGGAAAAGAAGGTGACCATTGTTTTAAATAAATAATAAAACAACATCAACAACAACAACAAAAAACCAAAAGCAAATAAAAGCCCTTACTAGGAAAAGAAAAGAACACAACAGCTATCAATAAAAACCCGAAGCAAACCCAAGGAGTTATCCCATATGTCAGATTTTAAAAGAAGTAGTTAGAAAATCTCAGCACATATTACAGAATTTTGGCACTAACACCCAATACATAAAATCTTATAAGAATAGAAGGAATTGGTTGAGGAAAAACAATAATCACAGGAGAAGATACTCTCTTGAGCTAAAGACTTGAGGCTTCAGACCAAAAAAAAAAAAAAAAAAAAAAAAATTAGCAAGTGCTGAGTTAGTATAGTGATAACGAAAGAAGGCTCACATCTAGGCATTATTGTGAGAATTCTAAATTTCAATAAGAAAAAAAACCTGTAAACTTACTGATAGAATGTAAAAATGTTTACAAAGGAAAGAATCAAATGGGCATTGAACTTCTAATCTGACACTCTAAATATGCCAGACAATGTGCTCAGAAAGTACTTGATACAAGCAAAAATAAAAATAAAAGCTCCTATTTATTTTATTCAGACATCTTTTGATGTTTACTTTGAAATAATGAATATAATAGGGTCCATATCTAATCGTCATTGCCTTTAAGATTATGTAGTATATTCTTTGATGATGTGGCTGTATTTGGTATGTCTAATCATAGGAATTTAATTATTGATAAATTGGAAACTTAAATATATCATTTTCCACTAATAAAGATATTCTTAAACAAGTATCTAGGAGTTTTGTATCTTAAATTAAAAGAAAAATGTCAGTATTGGAGCAAGCCTGGTGTATTAAAGTGTTGTTTTATTTGTGGTCATTACTTTTACAATGTTGTATGTAGATGATTTCTTTTGTTTGTTTGGAAATGTAACATAGAACCACTGACAATTTAGCAACACTTAATTAATCTTTTATTCTTTTCACAATATTTTTTAGCTACATCAACTTCAAAGTCAATTTTATAATTTCATTAATGTATTTAATATGCCTATATGGTGATTTAATGAACGAAAATCTTTAACAAAGAGATAAGCGTGATGGAATACATAAACAAAGGTGGTATGCAATCTGACTAAAGTGGTGCTAAATGATGATAAATTCTGTTTTCAAATATTTTTCATGCTATTTGTTATCAGCTGTGGACATTTAATGCCTCATTAGCAATAGATTGAATCAGTACCTTAGAATCTATCCTTGGCAGTAGTAAATGCCTATTATATTCAATTATAATACATACTGATGTCAAAAGAAGTTGAAATAGAAATGGAATTTAAGGTCCAGATCTGGATTTGCAACTAACATCCATATGGCTTTGAGAAAATTATTTAAATATTTAGAAAAATAAAATAATTTTATTATATATTAAAATTTTCTTCTAAGCCTAAAATTCTGAGACCCTCAGAATATAGACTGCATGAAACAAGGCTGATCAATCTGAAGGAGCTTTTTGGATCTAAACTGCTACTCCTTAAGGAACTCTTCTAAACTTTGTTGAGCTTAAATTGAAAATAGTTTAACTGAGTTGATTATGTAGCACTTGGTATTAAGATAGTGGATATTGCTCGGGATGGGTGGAGAAAAGCAGATGTGATGGAGGGTATGTGGAAGTAAAGAAGTAATTTACATCTTCTCTCCCATCATATCCAAATACCTTGTAGGAACCAGAGATACTGTGTTATTTTTCCGTAGCTTTGCTTTGAGGATCTGTTTTAATAAAACTGTGAGTGGCAATGTCATAAAAAGAGTATTAAGGAAATTTTGATACATATCCCCCAAAGCATTGATAGCACGTCAACTTCAACATCTCATGATACCATTTTCATCTTTTTTCCCTAATTTTTATTACTTTCAGTAGGAAAGTGGCTCTCTTGTTCAATTTAAATCAGTGAGTCAAAAGGAAGGATGGCTTGGGGTTGCTAGTGTTTGTTTGCAAGTCTGTGAACTCCTTAAGAGTAGAAAATTTTATAACTGCAAAATTCAACTCTTTATATAATCTTCTTCACACAGAGCCTATAACTTTGTAGGTACCCACTATTTTTTTCTGATGAAAAATGAATGACCAAGGTGAATGGCCAGGATGAGAGATATATCAGTGAAAACATAGCTAGCCAGTAGGAGCATGGAGCTAATTGCTGGAGTTCTGTAGGGACTCTTCAGCCCCTTCCTCCATTCTCTCTGTTGATCAGCTGACTTGACTACAGGTCAGTTCTACTGAGGCCGAGGCTGTTTGCCTCTATGCCCTAATGCTGACAGGTTTGAAGAATTGAGGTCTCTGTCAGTCTAGAGCCTAACATTGGACATCACTTTAAGAATAATAACCAATATTTATTTAGCCCATACCAACTATGAAGCATTTACATGACTTTGTATGTATTTACTTGTTTATATTATCTTATTTTATCTTCACAGCAACCCTGGGAGTGATGTGTACTATTATTATCCCCGTTTTACAGAAGGAAGCTAAGGCATAGAGAGGCTGAATAATTTGCCTCAAGCCATTCAGATAAAGTGACAAATGGGATTGAAATCCAGGTAGTCTGACTTCAGAGTCCTGTGATTTTAATCATTTCCTTTTGCTACTTGGTTTATCATCTGAATATATGTAACTGTGTGAAACTCATGTTGCCATTCATGCGAAGGTCAGTGACTGAAAACATTTTCATTGCAATTATTATAACTATTTAGGGTTTAACAAGAAAAGTAACAGAAAATTCAAAAGTACTTTAAAATCGGCCATTTTCATTCTTTCAAATATGCTCCGATTCCACAATAAGCGAATTCACAGTAAGGATTTGGAGCATTAGAATGATTTTTAATTTAACTGAGTATCTTCATTTAATTGGTATTTTTAAAAATTGGTTTTCTCTTTCTTGGGTAATGCATAAATCTTCAAAGGAGTAACCTAATGCACTCCAATTCAAATATTAATAAAATAATTTCAATAAATGGTTTTCAGCAATTGTACAAAATATGGATCAAATAGCTTTTGTGATATTGTTATTGCATCATATTTTAACTATTAAAATGCAATTAATGCTCTTATAACGTATCTTATGGGGTTAATCTCCAGAAGAATTACAGTTAAACTAATGTTTCTCTAGTAAACACTTAGGAATAATTGAATTTGCAATTTGTTTCTTAATTTATACTGATAATTGCTTCCTACAAAAAGACATCTTTAATTGTAATCAAAGAATATCCTCTCTCCTTTGTTTAAACAACTTCTCCCAAGAAATCCAAGTCCTGTATTAAAACACAAAACAATTCAAATAAAAGCATTCTTAATGGAAACTTCTAATAGAAAAACTTTATCATTAGCCATGAAGTTATCCACTTGAGTAATTAAATAATATTTAAGAATGCTTCATTTAGAGAAACTTTTGTTTCATAGATTGAGAAACATAGATCAAACAGTCAGTTTCTGGTTGGCAGGTCTCTTTGAATCTGGTGGGCACACTCTGTGGTAGACAGAATTCAGATGTCTCTGCAAGATTCCCATTCCTGGTTATAATCAAATACTAACCTAGGTAATGTTGTGAAGGAATTTTGAAGATGAAATTAATATTACTAATCATTGATCTTTAAAGAAAAAGGAGATTATCCTAGATTATCCAGGTGACATCAGTGTAATCACATGAGCCCTTTAAAGGCAGAATAGGAGAGCAGAAAAATCAGTCGGTGAGGGGGAGCCTAGAAGAGAAGAGGTAGAAGGGGAGGTCAGAAGGATTTAAAATGTGAGAAGCACACAGCCTATTGTTGCTGCCTTTAAAATGGACGAAGGGGACCCTGAACCAAGGAAAGTGACTGATCTCTGGAAGTTGAGAACCATCCCTGGAGAACAGCCCCAAGGAAATGGGGATGTCAGTTCTATAGTAGCATGGAACTGAATTCAGCCACTGACCTGATGGGCATGGAAGTACATTCTTTGCTCAGACCTTCAAATAAGAGCCCAGCTGGCCAACAACTTGATTTGGACATTTTAGACCCCAGTAATCAGCTGAACCCAGCCAGATTTCTGACCTACAGAACTGAGAACAAATACATTTATGTCGTGCTAAGCTGTTGGGTTTGTGGTAATTTGTTATGGCAACAACAGTGAACTAATGCGTATCCCCCCCATGGTGGACATATTACTCTCAGGTAGTTATTCTTGGTAACTGTCGGAAACAATTGAAAGAAGACCTTTAAGAATGTTTAGGGAAAGGGAGATCTCTATAACATGAATCTCAAATGTTCCTTGTTCATTTTTTTTTTTTTTTCAATTCTTATATTGGATCAGCTTTGATTTAGAAGAAATCTCAAAATTTATTCTGTTTTTCATGCGATTGTCTTGTTTTTTTTTTTTTTTAATTTTTTAATTTTTTAATTTTTTGAGACGGAGTCTGGCTCTGTCACCCAGGTTGGAGTGCAGTGGCCGGATCTCGGCTCACTGCAAGCTCCGCCTCCCGGGTTCACGTATTTTTTTTTTTTTTTTTTTTTTGAGATGGAGTCTCGCTCTGTCGCCCAGGCTGGAGTGCAGTGGTACGATCTCAGCTCACTGCAAGCTCTGCTTCCTGGGTTCACGCCATTCTCCCACCTCAGCCTCCCAAGTAGCTGAGACTACAGGCGCCCACCACCGCGGCCGGCTCATGCAATTGTTTTTAACCCCCCTTCCTCTCCTCACCCTCACTGCTTCACTGTGTTGCTGACAGCATTTATGAACCTCAGCATTCTGTACCTCTAAGGGCTGTAAGATTGCAGCAGGCCAAACTCTATTTCATTAACTATACATCAACAGTATTTTAAAGATGAATCCTCTCTTTACCTCCTCAATAGATTTTATCAAAGCTTGGAAGATTCACGCTCAAGGGGACTGCTATATGCAGAGCTCTCTGTGAAAGGAGTGTTCCTGTCCCATCCTCCACCAGTGTTCCCTTTCCTTAACTGAAAACACCTACCAGAAGACAGGAGCTGAGGGTAAACATGGCAGTTGAATGGAGAAATGGAAACTTTAGAATTTTTTTAACTTTAGATTTATTTCCTTTTTTTTTTTTTTGAGACAGAAGTCTCGCTGTGTCACGCAGGCTGGAGTACAGTGGTGTGATCTTGGCTCACTGCAACCTCTGCCTCCCGGTTCAAGTGATTCTCGTGCCTCAGTCTCCCGAATAGCTGGGACTACAGGCACACGCCACCACCCCTGGCTAATTTTTGTACTTTTAGTGGAGATGGGGTTTCACCATGTTTGCCAGGATGGTCTTGAACTCCTGACCTCAAGTGATCCATCAGCCTTGGCCTCCCAAAGTACTGGGATTACAAGTGTGAGCCACTACGCTCAGTCAACTTTAGATTTCTTTTAACATGATCTGCTACGACAACTTACTATAATATGAAATATTTTAGATATACAAAAAGGCCTTGAGAATAATGAATGAACACCTGTGTTAACACCAAGCATAAAACACATTATAAAAATAATTGAGGCTTAATTTGTTCTCCTCTCTCTCTCAGATTATTTAATATGTTATTTCAAGTAATTGAATTGTATTAGAGATTTAGAATATTGGAACTTATGTATTTAGTATATGGATAATATTCAAGATATAAAAATATACCACCATCAAATAGCATACAAATGGCTCATTTAGATAATTTGGTAATCCAGTTTTTATCCAAGTAGTCAGTGTGTTTTTAATGTAGTCAAGATGTCTAATTTGAGAACTTTGCACACTATATATTTTTGAGATATTTTATTATTTATTTATTTTTGAAACAGGGTCTCACTCTGTCACCCAGGTTGGAGTGCAGTGGTGCAATCTCAACTCACTGCAACCTCTGCCTTCCGGGTTCAAGTGATTCTCATGACTCAGCCTCCCAAATAGCTGGGATTACACACTTGTACCACCATGCCGGTTAATTTTTGTATTATTAGTAGAGACAGGTTTTGCCATGTTGGCCAGGCTGGTCTCAAAATTCTGGCCTCAAGTGATCCGCCCATCTCCACCTCCCAAAATGCTGGGATTACAGGCAAAAGCCACTGCACGTGGTCGATATATTTTATATATAAGATTATATATCTTTGAATATACACGTGTATGTATGCATATATGTGGATGTGTATCACACACATACACACACATATATGAGAGTTGGGAAAAGGGTTTTAGGAACCCATCCTAATAAGTATGTCTGCTTTTAAATGATTTTAATTTGTGAAAATGGAAAGAGGCTCCTCATTCTAAAGAAACATGACCTTGTAATCCCACTTTTTGCAGACATATTTCCCTTTTATGTTTCCTATTATATTCCCCTATGTAGTTTCTTTTTCCATCATCAGTTCTTAATTTCCTTATTACTTAGCAAAAACGCTATTTCTTAGTGATAAATTAGTAAATTGAGTGTTGGAAAAAAATCTTTTAGTATACCCTTATTAGAAGCAAGCATTTAACTCTTTTAATATACCCTTATTAGAAGCAAGCACTTAAAACAATCTGTAAACCTGGAGTAGGGTGTGAGTGAATGATTCATGATCCTTTCGTCAATCTGATTTGATAGTTTGTTATTAGTAAATTAAACACTTTATTTTTATGATCTTCTGTGATAGTTTAATGGTCAGCTGTGGGCCCTATAAGAGTATAGGCTTCAACCCTTGGAGTTTATAATCTTTTTTGAAAAGTTAAGGCATATATCCATGAAAACAAACAGAGCAAAAGCCAACTAGATGTAACTGACAAATACTGTTATAGGGAGAAATGTAGTCAATAGAATATTTAAGCTATGCTGGGAAAAGATGTCTGTACAGACTACTATAAAGAGCCTCTTAAGTATAGAGAAATTGAAGAAGTAATGAGAGTGAGCCAGCACAGAATTATTAAAGAAAAAACAAAAGACTGAATCTTGCTTCTTTATTCACTTGGCTTACTAGGCTGTTAGAAAGTATACTAGAGCCAGGCAATCTGGATTTCTGTGAGACACTTGACATTCTTTCTCAGTACAAATTAAAAAAATAGAAAACTGTGGATATTTTTATAAGGAAATGTACAGTTAGTAACACTAATAACTGGATGAAGAAATGTTAGTCAAAACATACTGCTGATACTTTAACACAAAATGGAAGAGGTGTGTGCAGGACAATATTCTCAGCCCTGTTCTCTTAACGTTATTTCTGCAAATTACTGGCATGAGCAATCAAGATGATAGGAGATAAAATTTGAAAATAATCAGAGTTTCAGAAAATAATGAATGTATTGCATTCCAAAATATCTGGACAGGCAGGAATAGATAAAACCTAACAAGGGCAATTTTATCAGAAATAAATTTAAACTTGTGCTCTTATAGTAACAAAATCAGGCAAAAAAAAATTTACTACTCTTCAAAAACCAAAACAAACCAATCATCTAACCAACCAAACACACTGGAAACCTCAAAGTAGTAGAAATACCTTTCAACAGTTGTACAAGTAGGATAGATAGTTTTAATGATTTTGCTTGACTATAACCTCAATGGAGTTATTAGTATGATTCTCTGATAAAACATCTAATGTGCTAGTGTGATCTTAGGCTATGTCATTGTTTCTCAACCTTTTTTTAAAAACTATTATCCCTTTAAGGAGTCCCTTAAAATGTTTTTTTCTGATCACTTCCCCAATGAAATTTGAATACCACAGATACTTGTTAAGTACATAATATATCTGTTAATGTACTTTATGTACATTATATGTGCTTTATACATTAAAAAATTAAGATTTTTTCCCCCCAAGAACCAGTTTTCAGCCTCTTGGGGGTGACATCCCTCCTGTTGAGAATTTATGGGCTTTATTTAATAGATAATATTCTAGAATGAAGAAAGAAAAATTCTGTTCTTAGCAGTCCTTACAATAATGTGTTCAGTTCTGAATACCACATTTTAACACATATTTCAAAACCTAATGGCATATAAAGGAGAGCAATTAGGATGGCACAACATGAAGAAGTTTTAAAGGCAAGCAATGGTTATTCTGGGGAAAATGCAAAAAAAGGGGTCCTTATACCTATGTTCAAGTATGTAAGAGACTCTTATATGACAAAAGTGATCAATTTTTTAACAGTTGCTTTAGGAAAACATTTTAGCTAAATATTATAAGTTACTTAATCCAAAGTGTCCAAAGATGGAACAGGCTGCTTCATTAGGAGTTTTCTTTGTTACTAAAGTACTTGACCCTGTGGTGGGGAACATGGTAGAAAACAGTCAAACCCTGAATGGATAGGATGATTTTAGCATCTCTTTCATTCCTGAAATTCTGTAATACCAGGCAGGAAATGAAATGAATCTTGAAGGAGAAGACAGAGTTAGATGTGCTCAGAGGATCTCATACTCCAAAGTAGACAGTCTGGCTTAAGAAAATACATGGAAGTCAGGGCAAACGAACTTGACTTCTACTATCTGCTCTGTCCAGAATTCCCTGTTTGGCTCCAACTGGTTACCAACATCTGGGGGCCTGTTTTCTTACCTGCAGTATGTTGGACTTATATTAGACTGTGTTTATCTTTTCTAGTTCTAGAAAGCTAAGATTCTGTGATTCAATGATTTATAGTAGGAAAACGTCGATCCTATTGTCTAACCTTTTCCACCAGCTCAAGCAATTCACAAAGTACTTATAAATCATAAACCAGCTGTTTTGGCCCTTGAGTTGTCATATGTGACAAAAATATCATTTTTTTGAAAGTCTAATCTCTGAGAATAGTTTAGAAAGGTGAAGGGAAAAAATTTATAAAACAAAAGAGGTGTTTATGATTAAAAAGAAGTTATTATCATATAAATATATTGCTAGTCAGGAATTTCTGACACCGTCATCTCTCCACAACTAAGTGTCTTTCATACTTTTAGAACATCAGGCCTTTAAATCCTCAATGGACAAATGTGGCATTACTGGCCTATGCTGGCAATGAAATAGATGGGTCAGGGAGGTTAGACAATGTTTATAAGAATCCATCAATTGGCTTTTTCAGACTCATGATTGGGTAAAGATTCTGATATTCATGTTGTTTAAATCTAAACCTATACAAAGAATGTCTGAAGTAAAAAAGAATACGAAGACTGGGATAAAATTGTGTGACTTTTGCATATGCAGGAATCATTATTAAAATTACAGCATGCAAAGGGCTTTACTATGTAAAATACCAAAAGAGTTGTTGCTTTTGTTTTTATTATTAGTAGTGTTGACTTGTTTCTTTGACCCTGTTTCATATCCTGAAGGGTCTGAAAGAAATCCAATGCTTTTTATCCTCCATGAACCATTCGTACACCCGTTTTAGTCCAATTTTGTTCATGTTTTTCTCCTGTGAGCTGAAATAAGCTTCATTAGCTGAAAAGGCAGAAAATTTATATGAAATAGGGAAAATTGGGGAAGCTGGGAGAGGGCACCATGATATGATGGCAAGAGAAGACTTTATGTTGGCAGTGTGACCTTGGATAAGTCACTTAACCTGTCTGAACTGTTTTCTTGTTTTTCAGAGTAACTACATTGGCTCAGCCAATATTTTTTACATAATTCTTTATCCGCTCTGTGTATTTGTATTAAATCACTGGGAGAGTCCTTTCAAAATAGAGATGTCTGGGTCCTATCCAGTTTGTAGGAAGGTCTGGATCTCTTTTTTTTTTTTTTTTTAATTTCTTCAGGTGACTCATATATTCAGCCAGGGTGGACAAGCAAAGCTTTATAATATTGTTGTAAGAACAAAATTGAATAGCATTATCAAAGAATCCTGAAAGGGTTTATTTCAATGAGCATTTCCCAGTGGGAAATATCAGTGAGAGAGATTTTTTTCCATGGGATTTTTCTTCCTAGCAACATCAGCTTCTGGGCTGATTGCTATGTTCTGCTCCCTACCAGGAAGAATAGGAGAGGCAGAACATACATAGATTATTCCAGTCAGTTAAGAGTCATGTTTCTAGATTTCAGGCTGATTGTAGTCATGGCACCAAAGATAATGAGCCTGTATCTGTCATTTCCCAAAGGGCTAGACAAGGCTCAGAATTACTAGGCTAGCTTCATCCACCCCACATCTAAATCAGAGGCCAAGATCTTTTCTTCTGTACATGGAGATGGGACCAATATTCATGAAGGTCTCTGCCAGTTACTTACGTACAGAACTGCAAACATTTCTTAGAATTATTCCTTTTATGGTTGGTAAATTTAGGGTCTTCAAGCTGTGCTCAATTATGTGACTTAGTTAGTGCTATAAATCTGATTGACACTTTTTTAAAAAACTATTTGAGATGTGACAGGGCAAGAGTATCAGGAGATTTCATTTTATTATTCAATGTCAACCCTATAAATATTCATATAAAAGTGTCTGGGGGAGATTAAACTTCTGATAAGTATTCAACAGGACAGAGAATAAAGGTTAACCTTTTGTATAAAAGATTAACCTTTTGTATATGATAAAAATTAATATAAAATATAAAATTAGTACAGAAGACATTTGGCAGGAGAAGTATAGGCTGAATTTGTATGTTGAAATGGCTATATAGGTTTCTAATCTTATATTAAGGGGAACAAAAGAATAACTGGCAAAAAACTTTACTTTTTAAGGTGACAAAGGAGAGAAAATATAAGCAATAGCTGTCTTTGTCCAACTAGAAAAAATTCTTTGGAGACTAATGATAATTTAAAAAGGAGAAAACTATGTTTAATTCACAGTGTAACAATTTTATAAGATTTTTTAAGTATGCATAGGTTTCTGCATTCTAAAGGACAATCTTTTCTTAATTTTGCTCTAGGTATTCACTGGTTATAAGACTTTAACTTGGTGTACAGAATTGAACTCTGATTAATTTTTAATAGTTGTGTTCTGATTGATTCAGTGATTCTTTCAACACTAGCAATAGAAAACAAGAGATGAAAATCTCAATCTTCTTAGAAGTTAGTTTCCAGTAGACTGGGAGAGAAAGGCAACAAACTGGAGAGATACAAAATAACTGCTTTTATCCATTTGTAATGTGTCAGGTGGTTTCAGGCCTAGGTGAAAAGCAAAGTGGGAAAGGCGTAATTGGGTTACTGGTGAGGTGTTTTTTGTTTTTGTTTTTGTTTTTTGTTTTTTTCTTGTTTTTTTAAAAAAACCTTTTAAAGTGGACATTTTACACAGAAGTAAGAAACTAAGTGAGAAAATCATGAAAATATCTTGGACAAATTTGGAGGAGGAGGGTCCCAAACAGTGGGAAGAGTAAATTCTGAGGTATGTGAAAGGGACATAAGGGGAACAGTGCATTGGTTTGGAAGTTGATGGTCATGGTTGGGGAGGGGTCAGCTTTTAGGCCATTGTAAGGACATTGTTAATTATTCTGAAAAATGGGGGAATCATTAGGGGTTTTAGATGGGGAAGTAACATGATCTGACCTTTTAACAGATCATTCTGACTGCTGTGTGGAGAATAGATTATAGTAAGATAAGACTGGTACTTTATTATAACAGCCCTAGGAAACTCATACAGCAATTAACGTGAGGACTAAGAATGTGCCATTGGACTCAGCTCTCGGAGGTCAGTGGTGAATTAGGCAGAAGCAATTTCAATGAAGAGGAAGGGTCAAAATCTTAACTGGAGTGGGTTCAAGAGAGGAGAGACCATGAAATGAATTGGAAGTAGTAAGTACGTAAACATTTTAAGCAGGATTTATGTGAAGGAGGAAACAAAGAAATGAAATTATACTTGAAGGTAGATATGAGACCAAAGGAGGCATTTTTCTCCTTCCTTTCCTTTCCCCTATTTTTCCCTCCTCCCCTCCTTCTCTCTCTCTCTCTCTCAGATGAAAATATTACTACATGGTTGAATTCTGATGAAAATAATCCATTAGAGAAGATAAAGTTGAGGATCTTGAAGGAGGGAAGCAGTCAACAATTGTGGTAGAAATACCCCTAAGAGGCAAAAGGAGATGGGATCTGGTGCTTAAGAGGAAGGATTGGCCTTAGGACTGAGACAGAAAGGACATAGGAAGGAAGGACATGGGCGTAGACTGGGAGAGTGAATAGATGTTAAGAAAGTAAGGAGAAGAGCTCTTCCAGTTGCTTCTATTTGTTAATGAAAGGGGAAGAAAGTTTACCTACAAAAACAAAAGACAATGGTAGGGTTGTTGCATATTTAAGAAGAGAAGAAAAGTTAGTAGATGGTCTTCCAGGACAGTGGGAAAGTTCCAGCAAAATGTAGTAGGATTGCAGGTGTGCACTAAGAGCCCTCTTAAAGTTAGTGATTATGAATTCAGAGAGACCAGTAAGCAAATTTTGTATGTTTTGTCGTTGCAAGAATGTATGTCTTAATTAATTGATTAATGCTGTTAAGGATACCAGTGTCTCCACTGTTTTAAGAAAAGTTAATTTAGCAGCAGAATTTTCGTAGAATGTATTTTTGCCATGAATTAGGGTTGCCAGATAAAATAGAGAAGACTCTGTTACATTCAAATTTTAGATAAAGAACAATTCGGGTTTTTTTGTTTGTTTGTTTGTTTTTGTTTTTGTTTTGAGACAGAGTCTTGCTCTGTGCCCAGGCTGGAGTGCAGTGGCGCGATCTCGGCTCACTGCAAGCTCCGCCCCCCGGGTTCACGCCATTCTCCTGACTCAGCCTCCCAAGTAGCTGGGACTACAGGCGCCCAACACCACGCCCGGCTAGTTTTTTTGTATTTTTTTAGTAGAGACGGGATTTCACGGTGTTAGCCAGGATGGTCTCGATCTCCTGACCTTGTGATCCGCCCGCCTCGGCCTCCCAAAGAATAATTCGTTTTTAAGCATATGTTTCCTACCTTCTAAAGTTCTTGGATTTAACACCTGCAAAGGTAGAGGTCACTTGTGGCATCCAGAACTTTTTAATTTTATAATATGTATGGATGGTAAGCAGTGCACCAGTTTTTGAAACAGACTTTTTGAAGCTCTGTGAAATTTTTACAAACTAACTTGTGAGCTGAATTGTAAATCTGCCAAATGTTGATTCAACTGTTTAACATTTTCACTAAAAATTAATAAGAAATGTTAAGGCACTTAAATCTCTTACCTTGCTGCTTTTGCCATCTCTCTGGGAGCATTTACCCTGTTGGCAGACTCTCAGCAATTTTACATTAATCTCTTCAGTGATAAAGGCTGCATTAACAACCTTCAGGCTAATAAAAGTTAGCCCTCTAGCAATAGCAGCCAAGGTGTACATTGTACATAGTTGTTAGTTTTTTTGTTTTGTTTTGGTGCACTTAAAACCCTGGAGACTAACAGGGGAGAATGAGAGTAGCGATCAGTCCTTTATACCTCAAGACTTACTACTTCTGCCTTATGAAATTATTTTTAAGTAATATAAATGTTTTAAGAGGATTAAAAAGAAAATGACATTTGATATGGGTTGGCTGTGTCCCCACCAAAATCTCAACTTGAATTGTATCTCCCAGAATCCCCACGTGTTGTGGGAGGGACCCAGGGGGAGGTAATTGAATCATAGGGGGCAGTCTTTCCCGTGCTATTCTCATGATAGCAAGTAAGTCTCACAAAATCTGATGGGTTTATCAGGGGTTTCTGCTTTTGTGTCTTCCCTATTTTCTCTTGCCACTGCCAGGTAAGATGTGCCTTCTGCCTCCCGCCGTGATTCTGAGGCCTCCCCAGCCATGTGGAATTATAAGTCCAATTAAACCTCTTTTTCTTCCCAGTCTCAGGCATGTCTTTATCAGCAGTATGAAAATGGACTAATACAACATTAGATTCTAACATTGGCAGAATTGAAAATAGTGATATGAATAGTCTAATATGAATTGTCTAATGTGACTGATCCAATTGTTTAGTATCAAAAAATATCTATTTCAGTTGGCTTATGAATAATAATTATAGCTATAATTTATTCAGTATTCACTGTATTGAGCACTTAATATACCAAACTGTAACAAAAACACACTCAGAACTCATTAATTCATTCAACCACTATTAGTTGCCCTAGGCCTTGGGAAAATATTGAATGAAAGATACAGAAATCCCTGACCCCATGAAGCTTATATTTTAATTGGCAAAAGTCAATAAATAAGAAATAAATATATTCGATGGTGATAAGTGCTTTGGAGGGAAAATAAAGCAGGAAATGGGGATATGGGATAATGAGAGTAGAGATCAATTTTAAATAGGGAGGTGAAGGGAGACTTCTCTGAGGTTTGAGCAAAAACCTGAAAAGAATTAAAGAAGTGATACATGTTATCGGCTGAGGAAAAATCATTCTATGGAGAAGAAATAGCAAGTTAAAATTCTTGGGGCAAAGGCATACCTTCTATGTTGAAGGAATTTGTGATACATTTTGTATGCAATCATACTGTCTTATCAGGGACTTTTTGTAACCAACCACATATTTATGAGATGACAAGTTGGTATCTGAGTTTTGCAAGACTCAATCCCATAACTTTGTCTCACTAGCACAATTCTAAGAAGTACAGCAGTATGAAAGTTGTCCCTAAAGAAATATGGATGTCCGACCTAACCTTAGAGTTATATACAAGTTAAGAAGTTGGAGGCATTCACAAATTAGACTATCTTATCTGCCTCATGGATCAAAAACCAGTCAGTTAAAAGACTATCAAGTCATATTTTAGTGATCTTGCAGAAGAACCACACTGGCATCTTGAGGTACACAAGTAGAAATAGAGCAAAGCCCCTTTCTCCATTCTTTTAGCCAATGAACAGTCACCAGTTGTATGAGCAAATGGGCAGAGAAGATCTTAGAACCCATGTGCATAGGTTAATTCCCTGTTCTCTCTTAGAATGATGAATAGGCTGGGCACAGTGGCTCATACTTGTAATACCAACAATTTGGGAGACTAAGGCAGAAGGATCTTTTGAGGCCAGGAGTTTGAGACCATCCTGGGCAACTTAGTGAGCCCCTGTCACTATGAAAAAGAAAAAGAAAAAGAAAAAAAGAACCGGGAATATTGTCAATATTGTCATAATGATATTTCGACTCCTAGATCCTAGAAGTACTCTATTTTCATTAAATCTCCTAGGGTCTTAGTCTATTTGGGCTACTATAAAACAATACCGTAAAGTGGGTAGCTTATATAAACAGCAGAAGTTTATTTCTTACAGTTCTGGAGGCTGGGAAGTCTAAGATCAAAGCTCAGGCAGATTTGATGTCTGGTGAGGGCCCACTTTCTGATTCATAGATAATACTTTCTAACTGTGTCCTCACATGGCAGAAGAGATAAACATGCTCCCTTCATGACGGCGCTGCTCTCAGTAACCAGCCACCTCCCAAAGGTCCCATCTCCTAATACCATCACCTAGGGGGTTAGGACTTCAACATATGAATATTTGTAAAAACATTCAGACCATATCAGCTCCACTTTAGGCATTTAAATATTCCTTGTAAGTACACAATAGGTCTTTGTAAGCCTTTTCTAACAATAGCCTGTTAGAAAATACAATAGAATCAAAGATCTCAATTACAAAACTCAGTTCCTTCTAGACAAAACTTAAACTCCTTCTAAAAATCTTTTATGCTGGCACTTGACAGTAGCCTCACTCATTGGCTTTGTCAAAAAGATGTGATAACACAGAACGTTGACCTCCTCTCATATATTTGCACTAAGGCAGAATAATTCCCCCACTGAGTTATTCAGGAATTTTAAAAGGTAGTTAATTCTCTCAGATCTTTTGAGTTACATAATCTTGATTATCACATCACTTAAATTTGTATTTATTTTTTCTTAATTGCTCATTCCAGAAATAGTGTTTCATAAAAACAAGATTTTAGAGCTGGAAAGGATTTTAGAGAGTATCCAATCTAGCTCTTGATTTTCAAATGAAGAAATTGATGCTGAGAGAGAGAGAGGGAAAGAGAGAGAGGGAGAGAGAGAGGGAAAGAGAGAGAGGGAGAGAGAGAGAGAGAGAGAGAATTTTCCAGTCATTGACAAGTGATGGAAATCTGACTCAAGCCCAGGTCTCTCAGACAATTTACTAGAGTACTAGAGTTAGGTGAAACTTGTGAAAACAATAACAGCAAAAACAATAAAGTAGCAATTCTTCTCTCCCTATTCATCAGACAGATTAATGTAAATTGAAAGGGACACACATCTCCGTGATAACTATCCACGTCTCCATCTTTGTTTTACACTATAGCTACTCACTGCCAAAATGGCTGATTGGGTTTGCTTCCAACAATCAGCAAAAAAAGTACAAGGACACAAGTGTCAATATTTCAGCTGTGATGTTGCCATGTTCAATTTCCCTCTCAAAATTGGTAATAACCAGGGTTTAATTGCATGACTCCCTTCCCATACAATAGCTTTGTAATAATTTGAAGCAAGAAGTAAAACTATCTGATTTTCAGGTAGCAAAATTCTGGACATACTTTTAAACAATATTTAGTGACTAAGATTGCTGTACGTTATATTGAAAAATGGGTGGAAATCTATTCTCAATTAATAAAATAAAAATTATAAAGCAGCAGGCATGCAGGAGTTTCCAAAGATGAAAGGGTGCAACTACATTGCTCAGTAATATAGGGTCTGATTTAAGAGAAATTGCAAAGATTGCAGCTATTGAAGAAGACAAATCAAGGAGAGAAGTCCCTGAAATAAAGAGTCAAGAATTTGTCATTTGCTTCTAATTGGATGGTGTAAGATTTACTGTACATATTAGCGGCTGCATATAATGCCCATGGATCATAATGGATTGGGATGAGTGTTGTTTTTAACTGTGGCATCCTAACATTCTACACAAACAGGTAAACAAACAATGCCACATTGAAGAACAGGAGCAAGAACATAGTAAAGTTGCAATAAGATTAAAGAATGAGATCTGCTTTATAAAGAAAGGCTCTCTAAGGTTGGTCAGGATCAAAACTTAAAATTTGCTATCTAAAACCTGTAGGGAATATTAGTCTTTACAATAAATTGGGCAGCCGAATCAAGGTTAAAATGTCAAATACAATATGGCATGAACCTTCTTTTGGCATCAGGTCCAGACAGAGACCATCTTAACTTCTTAACATGCGGCTTCCTCGTGCCATTCTCTTAAGAGAGAGAGAAAATAAAATCTTCTCATTAAAACTGGCATTGCACCAGAAACACTGACCTCTACTCAGAGAATAACTTCAAATTTTCTTATTTGAGCTCTGCATGAAAGTGCAAGAGTGTGAAGTGTGGGGAAATATGGATTATCTTTTAAAAGCTTTAAAAATCGTAATTTTGGCAGGAAACAGTTTTACAATTGTCAGAAGAATATTTTCTTACTCTTGAGAAGTAACTAAATTGCAAACAAAACAAAACAAAACAAAAAAACACTCTCTACTCTCTCCTTTCCTCTCTCTTCCCCCAACATCTGAATTTATTATAGCCTGTGAAGCAATGGAAAGCCCAGGTCTAGCAGTCCTGGCAAAGCATTATGTCTTATCTGTTATATCCAAATATTGTCGTAATATGGATCCAAATGCTTCATATATCTGCCAACATGCTTACTCTGGGGAGAAAATGAAAAAAGTAAATGTTTCTTGGGGTTAATAAAATGCACATTAGAGGCAGACTTTCAGTGTTAGAATGGTTGTTGAACTTCACATAAACTAGCATGTCCTCTCTCACCTACATATAAAGTCCTTCCTAACATTCCTTTCTGGGCTCTAACTCCTTGGTCACTGGGACTTCACTTTCTGAAGCTGCTCCTTCTACTTCACCTGTATTTCTCATGGCTACAAAAATCATTCTTTCCAGATAAAATCTACTTCATTGCAGCTTCTGCATATTAGTTTTAGTTTTGCTCCCTGAAGGAACATAATATAAAAGTCTAATTCCTTTTCCATATAGCAACTACTTAAGTATTGAAGCAATCATTATTTGCTGCTGCCTGTCTTATTTAGGCAAAATATCCTCAGTTATCTTCCTCATGTTGCAGAGATCCTTTGCTGTCCTGCTCACTTTTCTCTGGGCATTCATCAGATTCATTGTTTGAAACTCTGCACTTTGTAGCTAGTTGACCTTGGGGAAATTACTCAACTTCTTTGTGCTGTGGTTTTCTCACTAAAGCATTGAAAATAATAACAGTATTTACTGGCTGTGTACTATAATTTATGTAAAACATTTAAACAAAAGATTCAGTAAGTACTAAATAAATGTTTACTACTACTTCTTCTATTATTCCTATGACAGGTATGAGCCACATCTTCCGTATTGAATCTGCTTTTCTGTAAGTCCCAACATTTTGGTGGATGGAATTGAGCCTGAAATTAGTTAATACTTGCATATACTTTCTGCCATTTACCTATCTCTGCTCCTAAAATTGTGCACTCATCCAACTTAAGAAGAGTCTTGGGGCTTCAATGCTCTTTGGTAATTCTTCTATAATTCGTAGTTATCTCCCTCAGCGTCTCTGCAGTTCTTTCACCCACTTCACCCTCTCAGAACTGAAATCCTGCCATTCCTTCCTTACTATCTGAATTGTCCTCCTACTTTGCTGAGAAAATTGAAGCCACTAGACTAGAGATGCCTCCTTATCCTATCACCAGACTTTTAATCATATTGCATTCATTCCATGTTTTCTTCCTTTCTGCCCGTTATAGTGGAATATTCCCTCCTAGCAGGGCAAAGCATGAGTGAATCTTTCCACCTGCCTTTCTTCTGTCCCAGGTACCTTGTTGTATTTTATAATTTCTCATTTGTTTAGCATCCCCATCTTTCTCTCTTAGATTCTCTTCATAAGAACTAAAGTGTTCACATTTCTGTGTTCTTAAAAAAAATAACTATCTATTAAGGTTTACTACTAAATTATATGTATGTTACTTTTCAAAAAAGAAAAGTGAAAAATCTTTTTAATTGACTGCAAATATCTTTAAAGAGGTAACTATTCTGATTTCTACTTTCTAAAACTTAAGTAATTTTTTAAATGACAAATTGTGTTTATCATGTACAACATGATGTTTTAAAATACGTGTACATTGTGGAAAGGATGAATCCAGATAATTAACAGGCGTTGCCTTACATACTTAACATTTTTTTTTGTGGTAAGAACACAAAATACTTTCTAAGCAATTTTCAGGAATACAATGCTATTAACTGTACTCACCGGGTTGTGCAATAGATTTCTTGAAATTATTCATCTTATTCAGCTGCAATGTTGTATCCTTTTACCATTATCTCCCCAACTCCACCCCATTCCACAGTCCTTGTTCCACTGTTCCACTCTTTGCTTCTATGATTTCAACTTTTTTGGATTTCACATATAAGTTAGATCATGTGGTATAAGTCTTTCCAAGCCTGTCTTATTTCACTTACTAATGTCCTTCAGGTGCACCCATGTCATCTCGACAGTATTTCCTTCTCATTTAAGACTAAATGGTATTTTATTGTGTGTATATGCCATTTTCTTTACCATTCATATGTTGACAAACATTTAGTTTAATTCCATATTTTGGCTATTGTGAATAATGCTGTGAGGAACATGGGAATGCAAGCAATCTCTTTGACATACTAATTTCATGTCATTTGGACATATACCCAGAAATGGGATTACTAGATCATATTCTAGTGGTATTTTCAAATTTTTCTGAAAAATCTCCATACTACTTTCCATATGGCTGTACTAATTTCGATTCCCACCAGGAGTGTACAAAAGTTCCCTTTCCTCCACATCCTCGCCAATACTTTTCTTTGGTCCTTTAGATAATACCAGTTGTATCAGGTGTAAGGTGATATCTCATTGTAGTTTTAATTTGCATTTCCTTAATGATTAGTGAAGTTGAACAGTTTTTCATGTACATGTTGGCCAATGTGTATGACTTCTTTGGAGAAATGTCTATTGAAATATTTTGCCTATTTTTTAATTGGGTTATTTTGTTTTTTTTCTATTGAGAAGTTTCAAATACCTTTTGGGTATTAACTCTTTATCAGATATATGTTTTACAAATATTTTCTTCCTTTCCATAGGGTGTCTCTTCACTCTGTTAATTGTTTCCTTGGCTGTGAAGAAACTTTTTAGCATAATGGAATTCCATTTGTCTATTTTCACTTTTGCTGCCTTTGCTTTTGAGATCATATCCAAAAAATCATCACCCAGACTTATGTCATGGAGATTTTCCTCTATATTTTCTTCTAGTAGTTTTACAGTTTCAGATATTGCTTGATTTACACCTTTAATCCATTTTGAGTTGATTTTTACATATGATGTGAGAAAAGGGTCTAATTTCATCTCTTGCATGGAGATATTCAATTTCCCCAACAAAATTTATTGAAGAGACTATCTTTTCCACATTTTCTATTATTGGAATAGAAATCAACTAATCAGAGATTAGTTGATTATATATACATGGGTTTATTTTGGGACTCTCTATTCTATTCCATTGGTCTTTGTGTATGATTTTATGCCAGTACCACACTGGCTTGATTACTATAGCTTTGTAGTATATTTTGAAATCAAAGAATGTAATACCTCTGATTGTGTTATTTTGGCTCAAGATTGCTTTGGCTATTCAGCATCTTTTGTGTTTGCGTATGAATTTTAGGATTTTTTTCTATTTCTATGAAAAGTGACATTGGCATTTTAATACAGATTACATCGAATCTGTAGATAACTTGGAATAATACAGACACTTTAAACAATATAAAGTCTTTTAATCATTGAACATGGGATAACTCTACTTGTGTCTTCTTTAATTTATTTTATCAATGTATCATTGTTTTCAATCCACAGATCTTTTACCTCCTTGTTTAAACTTATTTCTTCATATTTTATTGCTTATTTAGCCATTATAAATGGGATAGTTTTCTTGATTTCTTTTTTGGACAGTTTGTTGTTAGTCTATAGAAATACTACTGATTTTTATTTTGTATCCTGCAACTTTCTGAATGTATCAGTTCTAAGAGTAGTTTAGTGAGGTCACCAAGTTTTTCTATTTATAAGATCATAATCTGCAAAGAGGGGCAATTTGACTTCCTCTTTTCCAATCTGGATGCCGTTTATTTTTGTTTTGCCTAATTGCTCTGGCTAGGACTTCCAGTACTTCAGTTGGACAGAACTTAAAAGAACGGGAATCCTTGTCCTAATCCTAACCTTAGAGGCATTGAGTATGATGTTAGCCATGGATTTGTCATATACGGAATTTACTGGGTAAAGGTACATTACTTCTATATTTAATTTTTTGAGAATTTTTATTACAAAAGGATATTGAATTTTGTTAAATGCTTTTTTCGTTTGTGGAGATGATCATATTTTTCTGTCATTTGTTCTGTTAATGTGGTGTATCACATTTCTAGATTTGCATATATTCAACCGTACCTACATCTCTGGAATAAATCCCACTTGATCATGATGAATGCTCCTTTAAATATACTGATGAATTTGGTTTGCTAGTATTTTGTTGAGGATATTTGTATCTATGTTCACCAGGAATATTGGCATGTAATTTTATTTTTTTGTAGTGTTCTTTCATGGATTTGGTGTGGTGATAATGCTAGCCTCGTGAAATTAGTTTGGAAGTATTTCTTCTTCAATGTTTTTCAGAAGAGTTTGAGAAGGATTGGAATTAATTATTCTTTAAATGTTTGGTAAAATTAAGCAGTGAAGCCATCTGGTCCTGGGTTTTCTATGATTGGAGACTTTTTATTACTGATTTAATCTTCTTACTCATTATGAATTTGTTTGGATTTTCTCTTTCTTTGTGATTCAATCTGGGTGGGTGATATCTCTCTAGAAATTTACCCATTTATTGTAGGTTATTCAATTTATTGACATATAATTATTCATAATAGTGTCTTTTCTTTTTTGAAACGGAGTCTTGCTCAGACGCCCAGGCTGGGGTGCGGTGGTGCGATCTTGGCTCACTGCAAGCTCCGCCTCCCGGGTTCACGCCCTTCTCCTGCCTCAGCCTCCCGAGTAGCTGGGACTACAGGCGCCTGCCACCTCGCCCGGCTAATTTTTTTGTATTTTTAGTAGAGACGGGGTTTCACCGTGTTGGCCAGGATGGTCCGATCTCCTGACCTCGTAATCCGCCCGTCTCGGCCTCCCAAAGTGCTGGGATTACAGACTTGAGCCACCACGCCCGGCCATATTCATAATAGTGTCTTATGCTCTTTTGCATTACTGTGGTATCAGTTGTAATGTCTCCTCCTTCATTCATAATTTTGTTTGAGTCTTTCTCTTTTTTATTAGTCTACTTAAATATTTGTCCATTTTGATTAACTTACAAAAAGCCACTTTTGTTGATTGTTTTACGATCATTTTCTCAGTCACTATTTCATTTATTTCTGCTCTGATTTTTATTATTTCCTTTCTTCTGTTAACTTTGGGGTTATTTTTGTTTGTTTGTTTTTTGTTTTGTTTTGTTGTTTGTTTTTTGTTCCTTGAGGTGTAACATTACAACTGCTTTTGCTGCGTCTCATGAGTTTTGGTGTTTTGTGTTTCTCTTTTCACTTATCTCAAAATAGTTTTTAATTTCTCTTTTACTTTCTTTTTTGATTCGTTGGTTGTTAAATATCTTATTTTTTAAGTTTCATATATTTGTGAGGTTTTTGAAATTCTTCCAGTTAACTGATTTCTAATTTCTTACCATTATGATCAGAAAAAATACTTGATATGGTTACACCTTTTCAAATTTGTTAAGACTTGTTTTGCCAATATGTCTTTTCTTATTTCTGTGCTACATCCAGGTTCTGTAAACTCTCACATGGTTTCTTTAGCTCTTGTGAATGACTTAACGTATGATCTATCCTAAAGAATGTTCTGTGTGTGTTTGAGAAAAAGGTGTATTCTGCTGCCGCTTAATAGGAATGTTTTGTATATGTCTGTTGGGTCTACTTGGTCTAAAGTGTAGTTTTAATCTGACGTTTACTTATTGATATTTTGTCTGGGTAATTTTTTCCATTGCTGCAAGTAGGATATGTGAGTCCCCTGCTATTGAGACCAGAGGTGCTAACCTGGTGCTGGGGCCTGAGGCCTAGGACTGCGTGGGATGTTTTAGCTTCGGGCTGGTCTGAAATTTGGGGTGAGCCTGAAGCCTGAGTCTATGAGGCCCAACCTGGAGGCTGGGTCCCAGGGTGCTGGCCTGATGACTAGGGTTTCAAGGATCAGCCTGGTGCTGGGATAGGTCTGAAGCCAGGAGCCATGGGAGCCTGCCTGGTGTTGGGGACTATCTAAAGTCTGAGAGTGCTGGGACTGACCTGGTTCTGGGTCAGGCCTGTGTCTGCATCTGTGATGTCTGGTTCTGACTGAGGACCAGGGCTGGGAGGGCTTGCCCAATACTGGGGCTGGTCCAGAGCCTAGGGCTGCTGGGGTCAGCCTTGCAGTGGGGCAGACCCAGAGGTTGAGTCTGTCAAGCAGGCATAGATCCCAGGGCTGTGGGAGCTATGCTTGAATCCAGGTGGGCCTGGAAGCTTAGTCTGCAAGTATCAGGCTGTACTCTGGGGCCATGGGTCCCTGCATTAAGCTGAGTTTTGCTGGAGCAGGCCCAGTGTTAGGTTCCACAGCAGGTCTGGAGCTTACTTTTCTTCCCCTAAGGGATGGGTATTGCTATCTGTGTCGTGCTGTATACAGCTTGTGAAGCGGCTTCACAGGTGATGTAAAACTGTCCTTCTTAGCTTTATCAGTGTATCTTTCTTATTTCTGTGCTCCACTTAGCTTCTGTAATCTCTCACATGGTTTCTTTTGCTCTTGTTAACTTTTGTTTGTGCATGGATAGTTGTTCAAATTAGTGTTTGTCTGTGGGGATAAGCACTGGAAAGTTCTCTTCCACCAGCTTTATAAACCCTTTCTATTATTATTTCTACTTTTTATTTTATCTCCCATCTACTCCTTAATTCACTATAATCAGACTTCAGCCCCATTCTCCACTGAAATCATTGCAACATTTGCAAGTATTGTTCAATCACTCTTTCTTTAAACACTCTTTTCTCCTGGCACCAATTATACATCACTCTCCTGGTTTTCCTTCTACCTCTCTGGCCATTTCCTATGATTCTACTTTGTGGGTATTTTTCTACTGCTTATGTTAGCATTCCTTTAAATTCCGCCCTAGATATTCTTCTCCTAAAAAGAATTCTACACACCCTCCCAGAGCAAGCTTATCTATTTCTTTGCCTTAAAAACCCAGCTATATGCAGATGGATCTCAAATACATATCTCCCATCTGTAACGATTTTTCTCCTAAATTTCCAACCTGTATATAAACCACTATGTAATATATATACCCAAAAGTCAACATATCTAAAGGAGAACTTCTGTCTTCTTTTATTCCCACTGCCACACCTGTACTCTTTCCTCTGTTACCTCTCAGTGAATGGTATTTATGTTCAGCTGGTTTCCCAAACAAAAAGTCTGGGAATCATCTTTGAATTTTTTGCGATCAATTTTTCTTGTATGTAGCTAGAATATTTCTTATAATGTATAAATCTTAATTTGTCAGTGTTCTTCAGAAAACTTTTTAGTGGCTCCACATTGCTGTTCATATAAATTAAGGATCGCTTGTCCCCGATCTTTAGGTAGCATTCGCATATTTGACTCTTTTTTAGAGATCGTGGCTACAATTCACAGCTATCTTGGGCAAATTCCTTCTGTATAATGGCATATGAATCATTAAGTCTTAAAATGGTATGGAACTCCATGACATTAATTTTTTCTTTTTGGTGTTTGTTTAATCCTCTTAAAAACACTCATTCACCATGGCGAGCCAGAGTGATTTCCCGCAGAGTGATTTTCCTAATGCCCTTTTGATGGGCATCAGTCACTGTGAGCAACACAGGGTCCCTTCCCCCAAACCAGCAAATCAGAACTCCCGGAGAAGGGACATCAGTGGAAGGCTTTTGTAAAAGTTCTTCTGGTGACACTAATGAGCTGTCTGGGTTTAAAATCTCTGGTTGAGAACTGCTAGGCCAAGGGAGGGTACATAAAAGCAGGGTCAATGGGATGGAAACATGGAATTTAAGAGACAGGGAAGAATGATATCAAAGGTAATATTCTTTCAACCTTTGTAGTGTTAGGTGCTCCAGATTTTTATAGGGGGCTTGCATCTTTGGGAGTGGCTAGGGAGGGTTCAATTTAGCTCTCCAAACAATCTATAGGCAGTTTATCTCTTTACTTTTTCTCTGAGACTATTATCATTCCAGCATTGAATTTCTTTTTTAATAGCATATGCTTCTCTTTTCTTCTTCTTTTAAAAAACATGTATAAAGAGTTCTTTTATGCTGGGCGTGGTGGCTCACGCCTATAATCCCAGCACTTTGAGAGGCCAAGGTGGGTGGATCATGAGGTCAGATCGAGACCATCCTGGCTAACACGGTGAAACCCCGTCTCTACTAAAAATACAAAAAAAAAAAAAAAAAAAAAAAAAAATTAGCTGGGCATGGTGGCGGGCACCTGTAGTCCCAGCTACTTGGGAGACTGAGGCAGGAGAATGGCCTGAACCTGGGAGGTGGAGCTTGCAGTGAGCTGAGGTTGCACCACTGCACTTCAGCCTAGGTGACAGAGCAAGACTCTGTCTCAAAGAAAAAAAGAGTTTTTATAACTCTGTATCTCTACTATTCTTCAAAATTACTCAAATGTTAACTACATTGTAAAGACTTTTATAGTCTTCTTTTCCCCAAATACAGTTAATTAATAACTCCAGCCTGCCTGTTCCCAAAGCATTTTAAACAATTACCTATTTGTAGTTACTTTCCTGTATTTTGATTTTTTGGTTTACATATCACTTTTTCACTCTGGACTATGGGACCCTGAAAGCAAGAAGCGCATAATAAATTAATGACGGAATGATTAGATGAACAGATGATGTATACTTTGACCCTCCTGGCTTGTAGTATATGAACCCTTTACATGTTTATTTTTGGTTTTACAATGTTCATTCATTCTTTCACCAAACATGATTAAGCACAACTTGTGTGTTAAGGCCTGTGCGAGGCACTCATTTCATCTGAATTTTGTCCATATACATATAAGCTTCTCATGGCGTCTGAGGTGCAGCCACATTCTTTTTCTTTTTTTTCTTTTTTGCTTAAGTCACAGAATTATTATTGATAGCCTTCAAACCTTCTCAAAGTGTCAGAATAAGAGGTCGTTAATTATACCAATTTTTCTCTGAACGTTTTGGAATCTACCATTGCCACATATCTGGGCTACTATAAACCTTAAAATTTACAAAGTAATTTCGTTCAGAGTTTCCACTACTTCAGTGACAAATGCTTTTGGATTGGTTAGCACAGGATTAGAAAAGCACTTCTCTTGTGACTGCTTTTCCATCTGAACAAGACTTGCCAAGGATGCCGTATGTTGATGGGAATCCCAGTGAGTGAATGATTGAAGCTCAGGTTGCTGCTGTCTACTGCTTTGGTTCTAATTGTGGAGTCTCTAACAGGGAAGCCTCATACCTTTTCTCAATCTTACCTGGCAATTTAGAGTATACCTTAATAACATAATTTATTTTCATCTCTCCTTCACCTTTAAAAGTATGTGGTTTTAGCAGATTACCAACACAAGATGTGTATTTCCATACAGGCATATATTTATTGACAGTCTTCTACTCCCTATCCCCTTACTGAAGCCTCAACCTCCCAAGCTCAACCAATCCTCCCACCTTAACCCCGCCAAGTAGCTAGGACTACAGGCATGTGCCACCACGCCTGGCTAATTTATGTATTTTTGGCAGAGATGGGGGCTTGTCATATTGCCCAGGCTGGTCTCGAACTCCCGAGCTCAAGCGATCTGCCTGTCTTGGTCTCTGAAAGTGGTGGGATTACAGGCCTGAGCCACCATGCCTGGCCTATTTTGTCGGCACACCATAATATTGCTGTTTTCTTTTTGTGGCACAGCTGAAATGTTCTCTGCTAGAGCTGTTACACATCTTGTACTTTCTTCTTGGTGTAAAACTTATCTGAATGAATCATGATTTGGGAATAAAATAAATATTTGGAAATAGAAAAATATACCTAACAAATGTAGAATGAAGGGAAAAGGATATGTGTCTTTTATAAAATGGTCAATTTTGAATTGTTAGGACAGATAGCAAATACTTGTAATTGTTAATGAAATGAATTAGTAACCTTTGGTTCGCAGCAGAGAAAGCTTAGAATAAAGTATTTGTTGAACCCCTTTATATGTTACAACAGATGAAAAATAGAGCAAGTGGTCATGGGGAATTATCAACTCGTTATAAAAGAAGATGATTGATGTTTATACTAGATACCTATTTCATCAGAATAGTTGGGTAATAATGACATTAACTCTACTAGAAATAAGAAGATGCCCAAAAGTAGTCTTCCGTTTAGAGCTTATGATGCCAAGATAGCTATGCTCACAAAAATTTCAGGTTCTAAAATAAATGTTGACAGGGAGTAGATTTTGTTAAGGAATGAAGATTTTAAGTAGATTAATATCATGCTCCCAGTCACAAACATGGTCTTCAATTACCCAGCAGAGCCAAGTTGCTATTTTCATGTCCAAGATATATTGAATTCAGATCAGCATGCAATTAAAGAAGAAAATATTTTATACTTGGAAATAAAATTTAGTTTAAAGGATAATGTGGACTCCTGATTGCTATTGACAAGACTCACAAGTTTAGATTGTGAATTATATGATTATTGTTTTAAGTCATTAAAGTGTGAGATGATTTGTTTTTCTCTGTTAGCTAACTGAAGCACCTACGTTTAAGTTTGTTATAATCTGATCTTTGTTATCATCTGACTTCTCTGTATCTATCTCCATCATCTATCTATGTATATGTATCTATGTATCTATCTATGTATGTGTATCTATGTATCTATCTATCTCTCTCCCTTTCTTTTTTTTTTTTTTTGTTTTTTTTTTTTTGTTTTTTTGAGACGGAGTCTTGCTGTATCGCCCAGGCTGGAGTGCAGTGGCCGGATCTCAGCTCACTGCAAGCTCCGCCTCCCGGGTTTTTACGCCATTCTCCTGCCTCAGCCTCCCGAGTAGCCGGGACTACAGGCGCCCGCCACCTCGCCCGGCCAGTTTTTTGTATTTTTTAGTAGAGACGGGGTTTCACCGTGTTAGCCAGGATGGTCTCGAACTCCTGACCTCGTGATCCGCCCGTCTCGGCCTCCCAAAGTGCTGGGATTACAGGCTTGAGCCACCGCGCCCGGCTATCTCTCTCCCTTTCAAGGCTTTCCTTTACATGGAAGATTTGAAAAGGTCTTTTCAGTGGTCTGCTTAAAGAGTTGATCTAGAAACACGTACTTTCACAATACTCACTAGGACTTGTCGGGAAATGCCCCTGGGATTCTAAAGCAGAGCCTTCAGCAGTTAAGATGTTGACTTTTTCATGTTAAAGAAGAAACCCTGCAAGGATGTCACTGCAAAAATAATAAATTAAGTACTTAATGGTATGCTAATAAAGCTTTCTTTGCCCCTTATTCTCATACACAAAAGCTTATTGGTAACTGTAGGCTTTCAAAGTATTTGGAAAATGTTTATTATATATATTTTTGAAAATGGCAGGCATTTATATTTATTACATTGTTTGGAAATATTTCTAGCCAAGGGAATAGTAAGGCTCTGGTAAACACACAGGTGCTTGTATAGCAGTTATAGTACACTGAATAACGGTGGTGGGTTAAACACATTGTATCAAATTGAAAAGTGGAGATATGCCAATGACAGATATCTTGGCAGCAATTCATATTCTGCAACACTCACACAACTGGTGTGTACAGTGAATAATTTTCTACCTGACTTGCTGATTTTCTGTGAATATATTCAAGTACTGCTTAAATGACCTAGTCATGTTTTCTGGAGGGAATGTAGGATTTGATATCGGGGTGTGTGTGTGTGTGTGTGTGTGTGTGTGTGTTTTAAAGAAATATCAATGTTTTCATTGCAGAATTTTCTGAAGAGAATAAGAATTTCAATTGTCTACTATTTCAGGCTGTGGCAGTTTAACTTTCATATGAGAAGTTAGGGATAGATGAGCCTGACCCAAAGAACATCTAAAAGTAAACCAATTGCTTGACCTTTGTTTCATTTTATCCATATCGTGGCATTGAATTGTGACTATCTGCTGCCTGTTTACCTGTAATGGTTCTTTTGCACAGAAGGAGGCAATAGGCTCAGATAAGTTCTGTATTCTCAAACCTTACCCTATAATTGCCATTTTTACAGTTGTATTCATAATTTCAAATGTGTTCTGCTGTAGCTTTGGGTTTTTTGTTTTGTTTTGTTTTTCATTTACAGGGTCCCTAGCAAGGAATGAGAAGCCTACTGGCTATAAGAAATATTGGGCATACATTTTGAAGTACTTTTAACAAAGAGACAGCAAAGCAGACCATTATTTGCTAGATGCAGTTACAACTGCTTGGACTCATGAACAACTCCAGGGCAGGGGTCCTGGATTCTACCACCTGACAAACTAATCTTAAGTTGTTTCTCTCTCAATGAAAGTCTTTTATCACAATGAAAAAGAGCAATGAGCACATATTAAATATGTTTTAAATAAAGGAATAAACTTTTCTTCAGTTTCCAAGTTAAACTGTATTTCAAAAGATCAAATAACAAAGATAACATACAGCTGTTTCTATCATCTAATGGTGCATAATAAATCATCCCAAAATTTGGTGACTTAAGACAACAATCATTGATTATCTCTTATAGTTTCTGTGGGTTAGGAGCAGTCACAAGCCCTTACCCAGATTCAATGGAAAGAGTGTAGACCCATTTTAGAGAGATTATGTGGGTTGAGACATATATTAGTGTGGCCATTTTTAGAAAATGCAATATGCTACAACATGGAAATTTCTTTTTCTACAAAGAAGCGTCACAAGATTGGTGGCTTCATCGGCTATATGTAGGTATATATATGTGTGTGTGTGTTGGAATTTATATCTTTAAATTTAAGATGGCATAAAAAGTATTTCTCAACAACTTTAAATCATTTTTAAAGGAATTATTGCAATGACTATAATTTTCCTTCCTAAGGATAGGCCATAACTTAAGACTTATATGACCATTTCAATTTTTTGCTGTTATAAACAACACTCTACTACATATATACATATACATCTAGATAGAGTGGTTCCTTAATTGTATCACATGGGATTTCATTTGGCTGCAAGTAACAATCAATTTAAAAATGATTTTTGTTTTTTTTTCCCATGTCAAAAAGTTGAGGGGTTGGTGATTGCTGGCATGCATTCATTTGCTCAGTGATGTTTCCAAGGATCTTTTGGATCTTAGGTATGTTTGCTTTTATCTTTATGGTTTTAAGATTACATCTGCCCTCTGGGTATTTTGTCTGCATCCCAGGTGAGAGGAGAACAAAGGAGAAAAAGTCAAAGGAACATATTCTAGTGAATCTTGACTACTAATGGTGGGGGAAAAAATTCTTCCCTGGGTAAATGTGCCTAATCTCATTGGCACGTGGTTAAGCCTAGCAATAAAGGAGACCGAAAAAAATGAGTATTCTGTTTTCTGGGTATTATGATTTTCTTACGTTGTTTCCCCTGTAAATATACTTTGATATGGATAGTTCTATCCTGAAGACTTACTGGGGAATAATCTTCAGAGTTAAGCCTGTAATGAAGGGAGAAAGGTAGGACTTTGTAGAAGTAGCAGCTAGCTTGCAATGAATGTGGTTGCAACTGAAACCTTACCTGAACTCTTGGGGACTCTGGAGCTCGGGTGACCTTTCAGAATTGTCACATGTAGAGGCAAGGGGCCTAAGTCTTTGTCATCCTAACTCACTCTGTCATTAATTGTGGACTTCCCTTGGGAAGAGACATTGCCTTGGGGAAGGTAGTTTCCTACAACCTAGGAGAGTTCCTGATGAAGGACTATGCCATGAGTGATCAATAGCAGTTATCCCCAGCAGCTGGAAGATGTATGTATCCAATATAAAGAGGGAATCTGGCCAGAGCTCTATGATATGCAATAGAGGGTAGAAAAGACAAAGGAAAGAGGAGTTGAGAGTAGGCATTGGGTGAGTTTATCTGCCACACTGAAAATGTGTATTTTGTGTATTTACTCTTTTATATTTAACTGTGTTTTCCAAAAATTTTAAATTAAGCACATATTCCTTTTGAAATCATAAGACTTCTGAACACTTAAAGTAAAATGTATCTACATATATGTGGATATACAGAGAGAGAGAGAGAGAGAGAGAGAGAGAGAAGTGCACAGTTCATCCATAGTATAATTGTAGAAGAGAAACGAGTCTTTTTTTTTTAACTTACCCAGGGATTTAAAATGACTACAGTACTTAATTAAAAGTGACATATATGAAGTAAAATCTTTGACTTGGTAAATTTATTCATGTTATTTTTGCTTTACAGGCATAGTTAATTAAACATAAAAGGACACACAGTATTAGAATGATTATTGTTACAGAATATGTCTTTTTAAGGTAGTTATGAACTCCCAAAGTACAGGGTTGCATAGTGACTTCTAAATAAATACTTTGAGTTTTATCTTTTTACTGGAGAATATGAAAGAGTGGAGAGTTAGAATGATTTAAAGTTATATTATTGAGTCATACTCTAAAATATAGGATGTGTTTCCACTAACTGGACATATTTGAGGGGACCACAAATATGAAATCCTTTGGGTTAGTCATCTTCATGGAAGATAAGCAGAATATAAGATAACAGTAAAGAAAGTTCATTCTCTCTGGATTCCAATATCTATACTGCCATTTCTCCTTTTTTCAAATCATACTGCTTCATCTATTCATAGCGCAACCTCTACTTCATCAGCACCTGCTGACAGAGCAAGGATAAATATGAATACTTTATTGGACCCACTAATAAAAATGGCCACTGTAACTAGGATGCAGATCCTGAAACAATAATTTTTTTTCAAAACTATCTTAAATACTCACTGTAACTCATAATATTTAACTGGAGAGGCAATTATAATTGATTTCTTTTTCTATGGCTCAACTAATGTACCATAGCATTTGAGGCTTTTCCCTCATGAATTTGTGGCTCCCAAAACAGCGATTTTAGGTACACTTACTGAATTATAGCAAAATATTCTATTCAATTTACTAAACGTAGATATAAAACTAGCCCCTGGCTCACAGACTCTATTTCCAAAGCAACAGGAAATGAATTATTCACCAACAGAGAAAGCACATGAATATATCTTTAAAGTGAAAAGATTTTAAAAAATGTTGTTTGTTATGTTTTATTTACCACAGAGACAGTGATGTGAACAGAGCAGAATGTATGAGGGATTTTGCATGCCACAAGATTGGACAGCTAATGAGAGGGGAAGGAAACTGTGTGATGAGAATAATGAATGGGCGGGGGAGAAAAGAGAAAAGAATGGTAGTTCAGAGCCCAGAAATCAATAAAGGTAGGTCATCTGTGATGCCTGGAGATACCAGAAAGGACCAGCTGTGATCATAGCAGTACACTGATTCTGTAGAGACTGAATTCAGTTTCAGGGAAGGAATGATGATGGGGTAGGCATTGATAAAAGAGGATGTGGAAGATGAATGGAGGAAGACAGCTGGGACTGGCATTAGATTATGTATGGGAAAAGAAAGAGTAACATATTTTAGCCTATTAATTTCAAGTGAATAGATTAAGCCTATTAATTTCAATTGAATGTGATTGCCTGCCCCCGCCCGGAAGTCCACCTCTAGAGTTGGGACCCGGGCGGGGGTCGGGGTGGGGTGGAGCGGCAGGAGGATATTACATTCAATTAAAGTCCGCTTCTAGAAGATGCGGGGAAAATACATTCATTTGACATTAATAGGCTTAATAGAATGTGCTGGGAAAGAGGAAATCAAGAATTGCACTTGAGTTGCCAGCGACCCTTAAAGATGTCTGCAAAGCAAATTTAAAAACAAGTCACTTGCAGGAACAGTTTCTAGTTCTTAATAAGATAATTCAGAATTCGAGACGAAATTATGAACAAAGATTGCAAGAGGGATTTTGCTAAGCTAAAAACCTTTGCAGAGAATGCCTAGAATGGCATTGCTTAGATTTAAGTTTTTTCTTGGAAATGTGAGAAGTGGCACAGCTGACAAGTCTTGTCTTGTTCTTCCAGTGGTGGAAGGTGATAATGAGCCATCAGGGTCTAAAGGGTAGGCTGTTAGAAGGAAGAGAAACATTGTGCCTGGACAAGCAGCGTAATTAGCCCTCAAGCAATCCAGCCATGGTTGTGGTTTTATGCAGGGATGGCAGCTGCCCATTAGTGTTAATTAACCAACAGGAGAGAGAGATACGAGATGTGGGTGTGCTTTCCAAAGACTGGCAGCCAAGGGAAGGAGGGATCCACAGTAGTCAAAGGCTGACGGTGAGGGTAGGACTCTAACTTGGGTGATGAGAAATGAACCGGACTTTTACTGGCCTTCTCTGTTTCTGGCTACCGAGCATCCGGGACACTTTGTACTCTGTGTCCCAAGGGGTGGGTGCTCATTAAGGTTACCATCTCATAGGTGAGAAAGCTCAGCCTCTGCCCTCAAGAGCCAGGGAAGGAAGCAACCTGTCTCCTGACTTTTGGAACAAAACTGCATACACTGAGCAAAGCCGGAACGCTGTGGGATTTCTTTCTTCAGAGACTGAGCGTGACAACGGTTTGAAAGGCTGCAGGTGCAGTGCAAGCAAGCCAGCTTCCTGAAACAGGGTCAAAAACTGGACTAGTTGATGGCAAATGCCCTCCAACTCCTGTGGTCTGCTCAGACTCAGAGCCTTGGAGCAATGCTGGTGAGAATCCAGGCCTGGCTGATGCAGCCATGTAGTGCCATGTGGCTGATGTACATGGAACTACCTTGAATGCAGCATTGCTTTCTTGAATTTTGATTTAAGTTTCATGTTACTTGAGATAAGAATTGAAACCAACTAAATACATAGGAAGTATTGTAATAAGGATAGAAATAAAATGGCATACAATGTAACTTTCAGTATTTGCAATAACAGGTTTCATTAGACCATTCACTATTTCTTAAAGAGAATTTTGTATTTAAACCAAACATTTCTGGTTTATCCAAAAATCTTCTGATATGGGATTTATTAATATTAAAACTTCTAGGTTTTCTATTAACACATTTTTATATGACAATCTTATTTTTAGAGTTTTAAAAAACAATTCCTTTGATATATAGAAACTGTCTTTAAGACTTTTTAAAACTATCCAGCTAACATTTTTTAAAGCTTCACTGCATTATCTCCTTATTCTGAAGCCCATCAGCATTTAGTGTTTTACTCATTTAGTATAGTATACACTGTCATTTAAATTTTGTTCATTATTCATAGCTCTAAATGTCTTGTGTATTTATATCTAAATCTTTCATTTCTTGAAGCATGGCAACTACCTTTTTTCCATCTTCTCTTCTTCCTCCAGTGCCTGATAGATAATACATATATGTGGATTTTGTTGTTGTCTTTGGGCCTCTGTAAAGAGATCAATCATAAACATGTACAGAGAAGACAATGTGAAAAATATTTTATTTGCAATGTTGGGTTAAATGTATTCAACAGAAGCTTTAAGAACCCATTGCTTGCAATATCTAGAACCAAAAAGAGGAGTAAGGTGGTTTCTATCTTCAAGGATTTCACAGTTTATCCTTGTGGAAATAGAATTAATATGTTGGTTTGCTCTAATTATGAGAGGTTAGTATACAAGATCTCTCCTTACTCCTCCCTCCTTCCTTCTAGAGCTACTGGGAACCATAAATAATATATATTTTTAAAAACTACTAAGATTACACTGCAAGTGTCTTATCCAATCCTCTAGTAATGGCCACTACTCACAGTATGTGTCCAGTATTTCAGTGTGCTGTAGAGGTACAGGGATAGTTAAGATTAAACCTGTAATAACTTATGCCCCTGCTAATGTTAAAGGACCTAAATCTTTTATTTTCTTTTAATTCTATATTACAAAATTAGCTATACTTCATTTTCATCATATAATTAAATGCAGAACACATTCAAGGAGCCCTCATGAGATTCAGGGGCCCAATAATGAGGGAATATGAAATCATAGTATTTAATAATGGCATGTACACACATTTGTAAATTTTGCTGAGACTTCATATATACATACACAAATGTGCTTGCCCTACTTCCACTGCACACACACACACACACACGCGCACACACACACACACACAGTCTCTGTCATACACACACATACTCTGTGTTCTTTCAATTTATCTTACTCATTATTGGCCATTTATACTCAAAGACAAGGGGTTCTCTCTGGGGTTATAATTATGGTAAATTTCAAAGCTTCTTTGCCTATTTCCTTCAAAGTCGTAATAAATAGATGCCTACAGGAAAAAAATAGCTTCACAGATTATTGTTATGGTATCTTCCAAGATAGAAGTTGCCAGATGATTGATTGCCAACTGTCATTCTACTAAGAGACCTGTTCTTTTGTGAAAGTAAGGAATGAATCTGGGTGTGTATTTCATGATTAGTTAGGGAATCAGGTGATAGTGATGGTCTCATCCACATCCAGGAAGTTTACGAAATTGCAATTCAATTAACTTTGTCCTATACAACACCTTCTGTTCCCATAGTAGCATTTGAACAGTGCAATATGCACAAAACATGCTGATTCAGAATTAGACTCACTAAAAACTTTATATTGGTTTTAATATATTGTCTCTCTCTTTCAGAAAATCCCTTCTCTTTCTGCCATGTGAGAAATCAGGTCACTGGTCATAAAATTGCTTTGAAATTTGATGGCGATTTCAATGATAATGAAAGCTAATTATAGCATTGTTTTGACATCTACCCTTTACACAATGATCCTATTAATAAATACTTATTAGACCTGCATGCTTCATATTTATGCTTGACCTCAGCTGACAACAAAGTATAACACTAGTTCAGGAAACAACACTTAATCCTGTCTTTAATTTATAGTTTCGATTTGTTTCATTCTTTGGTAGTTAAATAGATTTTATTTGGTACTGTTTGTTATATTAAATTTACTAGGCAGGTGACACATACTTTTATCCTTTGAGTGGTGGTTCTGAGGTGAATAATAGCTTAATTTAGAGAGGGACCTTGAATAAACTATCTAGCTGGTTTTACCATTATAATTTACATCACACAGCAATATGAGGTGTGTGTGTCCATTTACAGTTATATATTGTTCCAAACTAAAAGGGAAATATATTTGGCAAAATGGGACTCTTAGAGCAGTCTACATTGCACACTTCAATTTGAGCTATGTAACATATATTTCTCATAATTTATTGGAAGCAATAATACTGTAACAGCCAAATATGTTTGAGTTTGTGTGTATGTGTGTTTTCATCTTATTTGCTTCTTTTGTAATGGCACATTCTGACACAGCATACTGATACCTCTTTCGCAGAACAATGTTGACATATATCCACTTAGACAAATGAATATTTTCATCTTTAATGACTTGAGAGGAACAAGAAGTTCAGACACAAATTTGAATAGAATTGGAGGTGTGAGTAAGATAGGAAAAAGAAAGAAATGTAGGACCATATTACAATTATTCAATCATAAGAGTCATTACCTTCTATCTGCTGCAGACACACACACACACACCCCCACACCCCATTCACAGAGTACCTTTCCAAACATGTTGAATTTAGATTCATTATTAAGATCAATATTGGCTGGTCTGATTTTGTCATTGATAATAAGCTTTAATTGACTTGTTTTTGTGCCATTGTTTGACATTAAGACAAGGTAAAACCAGTGCCTGGTTTCCCTACTGTGAATTCCCAATCATTTTTGTGAATCATCATTTTAAATATAACAGCATATGAGAACATGAAAACTATTTTCTGCTTAGCAGCATTTTTTTCTGTGTAATCATTATATATGTGTATTTTCTGGAAACCTTATTTATAAATGGTTCGATATCTTTAGGCTTTGCAATAAGTGTCATGATTAATACAATTATCTTGATTGGTCTTAAAAATTCACATACAGGTATAGACAGGTTTTGTTCTCTTCAGTGATTCATTTTTATTATAATAAGCCCAATTATAAATTTTTAAGAATATAGAAAAGGAAAGTTGAACTTACCTTGATTTTCACTCCTCAGAGATCATCACAATTGCCGTTTTGGGGAGGACCATTTTGGATATCACATTTCCATATGCATACACAAAAGCTTCCCATCTTTCATAAATGAGATTATTACATGTTCTGTTTTTGTCATTGGTGTGTTCCCATGTCAATACATATAGACCTATTTCATCAGTCACTTTTTTTTTTGTAAATTAAAAACTAATTTCATTGTTAATATAGTGAAAAATATACTTGGAAGAACTTCAGTCAATATAGAAACATAGTTAAAAGGGAATACTTCTCTTCATAGCAATAGTAATCCTACCTTCTCTCCCATATATAACTCAAATTAACAGTGGGAATTTATCACTGTAGACATTATACTTTGCATTTATACATAATTTTAAATAATTTTTTTTTTTTTTTTTTTTTTTTTTTGAGACAGAGTCTCGCTCTGTCACCCAGGCTGGAGTGCAGTGGCATGATCTCAGCTCACTGCAAGCTCCGCCTTCTGGGTTCACGCCATTCTCCTGCCTCAGCCTCCCGAATAGCTGGGACTACAGGCACCTGCCACCACGCCCGGCTAATTTTTTGTATTTTTAGTAGAGATGGGATTTCATCATGTTAGCCAGGATGGTCTTGATCTCCTGACCTCATGATCCACCTGCCTCTGTCTCCCAAAGTGCTGGGATTACAGATAGGCGTGAGCCGCCACACCCAGTCCTATAATAAGTACATAATTTTAAATAGAATCATATCTTCTATTCTGCAGTATCTCACTTAAAATTATATACTTGAGACATTTTATAGCAGCAGAACATTTATTTCCTTTTTACAGAATCATTATGTAATTTATTCTCCACTGTTAAATATTTACATTCACTTTTGCTTTTACAAATAAAGTTTTCACGTGGCTGTGACTCTGTTCACATATGCAAGTATTTCTGAACGACAGATTACATTAAGTTGAATTGCTACAGTTCTGAACATTTTAAATTTTCATAGATGAAGCTAAGTTGCTCTCTGAAAAGTTGGCCATTTACCTCCCAGTTGTGTCCCCATATTCTCAGCAGTATTGGATAGTATGAAACGTTTTACATATTTCTGATCTGACAAGCAAAAAAACGTAATTTTCTTGCGTTAGTTGCATATCCTGCTTAATAAATCAAGAGGTAGACTGAGAATCTTTTCTTTTATTTATTAGTCATATTTCATATGTAAAGTCTGTTGATACTTAGGAGCTATTTATACCTATGGATAATATTTTTTATTATCAAATATAAAAACACATTTTTGCCTATCTTTTGTATTTTAACTTTATTTTCAATATCTTGACATTTAGAAATTTTTATGTAGTAATATATTCTTGTCTTTTTACATACATTGTACTTTTTTCCTGAAAGTAGATAGCAGGAAATTTGGCCATCACCAATATGTTTTTCCCATTACCCTGAAAAACACTAAATTTTTGTGCTTTTAATTACTGGCACATAATCCTTTTCTTCATTCTTTTTTTTTTTTTTTTTTTTTTGAGATGGAGTTTCATTCTTGTCACCCAGGCTGGAGTGCAATGACGTGATCTCGGCTCACTGAAACCTCTGCCTCCCGGGTTCAAGTGATTCTCCTGCCTCAGTCTCCCAAGTAGCTGGGATTACAGGCATGCGCCACCAAGCCTGGCTAATTTTTGTATTTTTTAGTAGAGACGGGGTTGCATCATGTTGGTCAGGCTGATCTCAAACTCCTGACCTCAAGCGATTCGCCCACCTCAGCCTCTCAAAGTGCGGGGATTACAAACGTGAGCCACCACACCCAGCCCATTCCCCTTTTTTATAAAACTTATTTGACAGCCTTTCATATATTCTTCCAAATGCACATTAAAATTTACCTAAGTTCAATATAGCTCTATAAATTTAATAGACAAATTTCATGAGAGATAACATTATATTTTACAATACTGAGTTTTTCCATCCAGGAATCTGATATTTCTCACTAGTTATTCCATTCTTTTTTTACATCATTAAGTAAAATTTAATACATATATACATATGCACACATATCTATAATTGTGTTTATTTCAATAGATATATACTACTATGAAATTTATGGTATTTAGTTACTATAACAAATTTTGTCATGAAAACTTTTATAATATGTAGAAAAATATATTATTCATCTCTCATTCATTCTGCTTGAAGAAGAATGAATACTCAATAGTAATAACAGTTTTCAGATAATCTTGCATTCCCTAGGTAGACAATTTTGAGACCTGGGAATAAATATAATTATTTGTTAATATTTGCAGCTATTGCTTTTTTTTATTCATTTAGATTTACTAGAACCTTGAGTAAAATATTGATTAACCTCCATAATAGTGGGAATGCTTATCTTAATCTTGACTTTTGAGCATGACAACTCCTGGAAATTTCTGGATTTTGTTTTAGATTAATAATTATTCTTCCTATTCATAGATTGCTAAGGTTTTGAGTTTGTTTTTTAGTGTAGTTTTGCTTCACTTTAACCAGAATAGGCATAAACCTGTCATCAATGCTTTTTAAAAATCTATTGATATTTGGTTAAACAAGGAATTTCATTGTTAGATCTCTCAATCATGAGTCATTTGTTCATTCTGGGAATAAACGGCATTGTCTTGCTTTATTACTAGTTTTTATTACACAGTTGAATTACATTGGCTAATATTTCATCTACAAATTCATGTTTAAATTAATAGAAAAGTTGCCTGATAGCTCTGCTCCTTTGTCTAATTTCTGTCTAATTTTGTTATCAGTTATATAAGCAGTAAAACAAAATTATTGAAATGGAAAGAGGTCTAGAAATGAAGTCAATCTGTTCCTCATCTTATAGATGGATGACCAAAGACAGAGAGGTAAAGCAAAACTAATATCAGAGACCGCATTGTGTGATTGAGGATTCATAAAATTTGGGAAGCAGCTTGAGTTGCAAAGTTCAAGAGAATATGAATTTCCTAAGTAATAATTTATCTCCATGTAACACTCTTACTACAGTCATCTCTATGACGTTCACCTACCTCTATCTTGTTATAGTATTTGGAGACTTAGAGTTTTAGTCTTAAATCCTTTCACGTGTCCCTTTAAATAGATTGTGCTTGTTGAGATTCACTTTCATTGATTTTGACTTCTATGATTTCCCTGACAGTTCCCAGCCCACATAATAGGTGCATAATCAATATTTGTTAGTTGATGAAATTGTTTCCCTGCACTTTGCTATGTGCTTTTACAGCACAGTTATACTAGTTAAATATTCTACAGAACCCATAATTCATAGTGATTTCTTATTACTACCAAGGGAAGCAAAGCAGCACTGCTTCACTGGGAGAAAGAGAAGGGCTGACTTGTTAGCCAGAGGTCACTCGGGTGCTAACATGGGGAGATCACAGCTCTTTCTGCAGTTATCAGAAGCAGAGCATATATTACATTCTGAAATAGACAATGAAGCTCCTGGATTTGTTGACGGAAGTTACTGTGTCTCTTTCCATCTGCCACACTTGCTGGCATTTGGCATCCAGCTTGGGCCCTTTGAAGAGTTACTTTACTTGATTAAAAATAAATAAATTAAAAGGTAAATTAGGACCTATTCAGTAGTTCCAAATTTGGTATCGTAAGTGAAGGTAAAACTTGAAAGAAGCTGCCCCTGAAGCCTTGTTCAGTATGACGTCCAGACCAGAAGAGAAACATGTTACTTTTCTTTGAAGTCCAGTTGTCTAAGCCTTTGTAGAACATTGCAAATAAATTTCAAAGGAAAAATTTCATTCTCCTTTATTTCTTGTCCTGAATTTCTGCTGCTGTCTCCTCCCTTCAAACCCATTTTTCTTCCTTTTTTCATCTCATGTTCATCAAGAAGATGATACATTCTCAAGCATACTGATTCAGACATTCATGCATTCATTCACTCCCTGAAGAACTATTTATTGATTATCTACTGTGTGTAGGGTACTAGGCACTGTGGGCTGAATGATGAGCAAATATAGGTGTGGTCCCTGCTTTTATAAATCTGGGGAAATGTATGCTAATCAAATAATCTCCCCAAGTGAATATATAATTACAAATTGAGAGTCATGCTCTGAAGGAAAAATCTGACTTAGGTGGGCAGAGGTTTCAGGTATTCTGTGTGGAGGTGGAGGACAGTGTTGGTGAAAAACTTTCTGAGGAATTACGTTTGAGCAGAGATCTGATGGATGGCAGTTAAGCAAGTATAAGTGGTTTGAAAGTAGCTGTGAAAAGGGAGGAAGAGAGCATTCCAGCCAACAGAGAACAGTATGTACAGATGTTTTCTGGCAGAAGCAAGCATTGATACACAAAAGTACATTGATATAGCTGAAGCACAGAGAGAACAAGAACTACACGTGATGACTCTTGGGCCGCACTGCAAGATCTAGCAGGGATGGGGGTATGATGTGGGTATGGGAAGGTGATGATGGGGAAACCAAATTTGCATTTGAAAAAAATTGTGGGCTGCAATGTGAACATATCATAGAGAAAGAACATTTGTTGACAACAAAAGCTAAAATTGGAACAAGAATAAAATAAAGGAAACTGATCAAAATCTTACCTAGGGTAGAGGACAGCAAAAGTATAGGTTGGTGCAAAAGTAATTGCGGTTTCTGCCATTAAAAGTAATCGCAAAAACCGCAATCACTTTTGCATCAACCTAGTACATGATTTGGGATATTACTGAGAGACAAAATGTTTTAAAATGGATATATGTGAGAATGAGAGAGTGAGTATTATCCAAGCGACCTGTAGCTCTCTGCCTTGAGTCATAAGACTCATGGGGCTACTTTACCCCATACACAGTCCTCTGTCCATGCCCGGCTAGTTTAACCATCATCATTTCACTCGAACACTCTAGGAATGATTAGCATGGTTGTCTCTGTGGCTGAATTGGTTATTTTCAGGGATATCTTACTTGTCCTCTCAGCATTTGATATATGATATCATCTTCTTGAAACCTTTTCTTCTCCTGGTCTCCATGACATCACAGTATAGTGGGTCACCTTTCTTATCTCTGGCCACTTTTTCTAAGACTTATTGAAGGAGTAACCTCATGTTTCTGCCTAACAAATATTAATATCTTATATACTCCAAGAACTTTTTCTCCTCACATAGTATCTAATTACCATGAATAAAATAGTAACTTCTTAATATCTCTACTCTACTGAAGACCCCCTTTTAACTACACATCTAACTATATATAGTTTATGTCTTCTTATGTATCTCAGTGGCAACTCAAACTCAAAGTATCTAGTTCAACTTTTGCTATCTCCCACCAACCTGAAGAACTTCTAGTGTTCCATCTATCAGTGATTTGGCTAGTGACTGTAGTTTTGCTACTTGCTACCGTGTCCAAGGAGCATAGACACCATTTTTCCTTCTTCATGCTTCTTCACAAGCTTTTATGAACCGCCATTCATTTCTAAATTCAGAAAGAAGCCCAAGTCTCCTTTGCCGATACAAGTTAAAAATAAATAATCTGTTTCAGCTAGATTGTTTCCACACCTATATTCAAAGGTTTTCTCTGTTTATTTGTATCTTTGCTACAGATTTGTCAAATCTTGATGTTTCCAATGAATATACACAGCCAGACTGAAATCCACTCAGGGCAGTTAAGTTTAATAACTTAAGGACTTCCTTTTCTCAGATATTTCTCCCCATAACCTAAAGCAATAATTTTTACCTTTATATTAATATGGTACAGAATTAGGATCATTTTTATTAGGAAGGAGTGGAAGAAAGGACACAGCTTCCAATGAACAGATTAAGTTGTACACAGGACTTTAAAAAATATAATTCACCAAATGTGTTAATTTCAGACACAATTGATAGCAATTTATATTGATGATTTAGTTCCAGATAGAGATAAATTATTATTTTTATTTATTTACATAGACAGAATACTATTTTCAGGGTATTTAACTTGATGGGAAAAATATTTTTTAAAAAATATATCATCGTCTTTACCCTCAAGCAGCTCACCATCTGGTAGATACATAAGTGAGCTTAGGGAGAATGAGAATTTGCTATAACACGAGAGTGCGGGAAGATGAAGATATGGATCCTGGGCATCTGAAAATAGTTTGTGGAAGAGACAATATTTGATCCAGGCCTTGAAGTATAGGTATGATTTTCAAAGAGTATGTGAGGGGTGGTTTTCAAACAGAATGAACAGCTTTCTGAAAGATAAACTCAAAAATGATAAATTATTTTCTTCAAGAATTAGATGTTCTCTTGTACCTGATACGTCACATGTTCTAATAGACACTGAAGAATTAGATCGTCAAAGGAAGACACTTATCTATATTTGCAGGAAGTGAAATGACTGTCTCCTTCCTTGCATTTTTCCCTGACACTAGGACATGCAGGCTGACTAAACCCAGAGGCAGGCATTTAATGAGAAGGTGCCTTTCACAGAAATAATTATGGTTATACATTACCAGCTTTCAACTTTGCTGAAAGTATCCATCTGAGATTAGTACATTCCTAGAGTATAAGTTTCTGGCTCAGTACTTACTAAGAATCGTGGTTCTCTGGTTGTATGTAAAATAAAATACATCTGGCTTACTAAAAAAGAAAATAAAGACTTTATTGGAAGACATAAGATAATGCACATAAATAAAAATGAAAGCAGGCTAAGATTCCACAGAACAGAGTGATTCAGGGCTGTAGGTGGCAGTAGTAAGTGATGGATATGCCCAGGCTAAACCTAGGGGAGGACCAGGATCCTTGATTGACAGTCGTACCAAGACTTTACACCACTAGGTTAGAGAAAGAGCTGTTCTCCGAGGGAAATCGGTGTTACTACCAAAAGGAGGAATGGATTTTGGATGGAAGGCCAGAAATATCCTATACTTGAATTTCTTATTTCAGTTTTTAACTTTTTCTCTATTTCTCAAGTAGAAGTTTAAGTCATTATTTCTTGCCTCTAATTTGTGAAGCTTTCTATTTAACTTCCTATGCTATCCTGTAAATATTCAGGTCATTCTTTTTTAGACTTTCACCTCAGCACATTTATCTTCAGGAAAGAGTGTCTATTCAAACAAATAAAAATGAACCAAAATCCTAGTATGTATCTCTGTGTTGTCATGTGTGTACTGTTGTTGTTGTTGTTGTTGTGTGTGTGTGTATTGGGGATGGGGGAGGTGGTATATCAGAATCACCTGGGAGAACTTTTAAAAAATCTAATTATACATCCCTTACACCTCTGACTTCCATGCATATACACACTTAATAAATCAGAATATCTTGACAGAAGGGAATTGAACTTTTCTTTTTAATAGTTATTTACTAGTGATTCTATTATTCTTACCATCTCTCTTATCCCACAATATGAGGACTATTGATTTGAATTTTCTGTAGACCCCATTTTATTTCCATTATCAAATATATTTGCCGTTCTGGATTCTAGAACAACTAGGAGAAAGTTGAGAGAAATATTTCATCTCCTTATAAAGAAGAACTTCATAACTTGTGTAACTTTGTGACTTTGGGCTGTCCTGCAGTGGGACTAGACTGCCCTGCAAGACAGTAAATTCTCTGTCTCTGCAAGTGTTTACACAAGAGTTGCATGACCAACTGCCAGATGGGAAAATGCATGAAAATGAGACAGTGACCTTTCTCCCCCATTGAGAGCTAGGACACGTGGTGACATGATATAACAATTAACTATGTGAACAATATATAAACAATGAATGTGTGACAATGAAAATCTCAGCAAACATCAAGGTTTGCTTCATGTTCTGGAGATACCATATTACAGGTAAATATCCATGTGGGAACTTCTTGGTAACAGACTGAATGATGTGTGATAAGCAGCTGTCCAAATAGTGTACTCATTCCTAACAATGATTCCATTTCAGTTGTCTTAAGATGACTGAGAACACTACCAGTGCTCCTGAGATTTCAGATAAAACTTAATACTAGAATGTTAAAACATACCATGCGCTGACATTCAATATATTTAACATAGAATATCTTTACCAGATTAGAAAAAAGTAATGATGAAAAGCAGACTTAACCTATAGTATAGTAGATATTTGTAAAGGGTCATTGGGGAAATTCCCCATCTCAAAATATCTGTTTTATTGCTGTCCCTGGCTCTACCACTAGTGAGTCATTCTTTTATGTCAAGCATAGTCATTCTCCTGACCTTGATAGAGAGTGAGGGACGGAACTAGCCTAGGGGTCAGGATTCTACAACGCCAGGCTCCACAACAGGGAATTTCTCACCGGAAACCCTGGGTTAGAGAGTGAAGGATACTATGTTCTCTGCTGAGTGAAAGGAAAGACTCAAAGTCCAGCAAATGGAAATCATGACAGAAACATACTAACTAGTATACAGAACTGGAACATGTACCTTGGCACATGGCTGTAATCCTAGGACTTCGTGAGCCTGAGGCGGATGGATCGCTTGAGCTCAGAGTTGGAAACCAGCCTAGCCAACATGGCAGAACCCTGTCGCTACAAAAAATACAAAAATTAGCCAGGTGTGGTGGCGCACACCTGTAGTCCCACCTACTTGAGGTGCTGTGGTGAGAGGATTGTTTGAGCCCAGGAGGCAGAGGTTGCAGTGAGCCTAGATCGAGCCACTGCACTCCAGCCTGGGTGACGGAGCAAGATTATATCTCTAAATAAATTAATTAATTAAAAAATGAACTGGGAACCAGAAAGAAGGGAACAAACATCAACACGATTGTTCAGGTGAGGAATTGTCTGGCCAGGCGTTTTCATTTACAATGTTTTTTAGAGCCCAAATAGGGCAGTAAGGTCAGCTATGTTTAAAGGGCCTAGAATATACCATACGTTTTAGAGGACAGAAGAAATGGTGGGAAGGAAAGAGCTGCAAGAGAGGGATGCTAATACAAAACTTCACTCTCCTGTCATATCAAGACGCATATCCCTGTTTGAAGACTTCTTGTTTGTTTTTAAATTACTACAATATTGGTAATTATTTTAAGGATATAATTTAATCTTTTGTAAAAAATGAAAGAACATTTTGTCCCAGGTTTTTCTTTTCAATAAATGTGTAAATTTAACTAACTACCTTTCGTCCCGTTTATTTAGGATAATTTAGCTTCTGCTTTTTGTAGACTTGGTGAAGGCCGTAGTACAATATCAATAAAAAGTCTGGTCAATCATTTCACTGCAAGAATGCTTTTCAAGACTTTCTTCAGGGTAGCAAAAAAGACACACACATATCGCTAGTTAATAGTCGCCCTGCCATTGGTTGATTTGAGTATGTTTTATCCCCCTGCTTAATTTTGTTTTCTTATTTATACAATATAGGATTAGAGAGTGGGGTTAGAGGTCACAAAATGGTGACTTATGAACTAAAGTAAGCCAACAGACGTTAGTTTGGCTAAGACATTGAGTTTTTCCTTTCATTTGGCTTGTTTTAACGAATGCCTTTCAGTGGGGCATACACAATCATTTTGTTTGGGGACCCACCACCCCACCCTACCGCTGAGTCAATGGAGACTCAATGTTTGTATCCCCTGCAGGGCTCTCGAAAGCATTTGAGTTTGTAGCTCTTGGGTCAGATATACTGTTAAATTTCTTTAGGTTCCTAAGGCTTCCATTCTACAAAACCTCTGAGAGAATGAAATTTCTTTTCTTTCTTTCTTTTTCTTTTCCATTAGTTGAGAGATAGATTAAATGGAAGGCAATTCATACATGGTGAAGGCCACCAGGTATCAGACTCTCCCCATACATTTTCTCATTGAATTCTCAAAGCATCCCAGTGAGGTAGTCATTATCATACCCATTTTATAGGTGACAAAACAAGGTCAAATAATTTAATATCTTGCTCATGATCAGAAGCTTATTAACTGTGGGATTGGGTTCAAACCCAGATCTGTTTGTCTCCAAAAACTCCCGATATCGTTGTTTCCCTTAGTGAGCAGAAACATGCTACAGAGATCTTATGAATAGTAACAAAGCTTTGCCCAAATTTTTCCCAGATACACAAAGGATATCAAATGTCCAAATATCTAAAACTATTTTTACAAAACATCTTATTTGCAGGTTGTATTCTTTGACCAGAAGGGAATTACATTTCTACTGTTCTTGGGAACATACTTGACTAAAGAGCCATGCAGAATTTAGGAAGAATCATCATTAGAAGAAATTTGGCTTTCATTCACACATGGATGTCACGTTAGAAAATACGTCACAAAATCATTCACATTTGAAATGTAAAGATAGTTTATTTCTAACACTTGTCTGTTTTGTCACAGATACTAAGCATCTTAAAATTCGACCTTGTTTGTACAAAATAGCACTAAAACTGCACATACCTTGAAATATACTCTATTACGTAGAAACTTTATTTGACAAAACAGTTCTGGTAAGGAGAAGTTCAGGTATGTGCAGGCTTAGAATAAATGAAGACAAAAAGAGTGTTAGTATGATGAGACTGAAAAGAAAACTTCAAGTAGAAAACACAACTTTCAGTTGTGTTGTATTTTCATTAGAGGGTTGTATAAAATTAATCCTCTTAATATGGACACAAACTGTGTTTAACATAATTTCCATACTATGTCAGTCACTTAATTGGCTTTTAATAAGCCTAGTGGCCAGCCAATGTCTGGAAAAAGAATGCATATTTTCAAAAGGAAAAAGAAGAAAATGAGGATACATTAAATATGAGTAAGTAAAGTAAAAGAGTATCTACAAAGGGACAGTTTTCTGTAATTTCTAAGCTTTGGGTTAACCATCATTCTTGTAATTTGACCACATTGAGCCAATGATTTTTATTTTTATTTTTTTTACTTTAAACAAACAGTGCTCAAATTTACAGGTCAGTATTTTTTGCAAATGCATTGTGAATTAATATAATACATATTTAAAGCAATTAAACTGTCAAATTTCACTTTTAGTGATTGGGGTTTGGGGAGTAGAAAGGGGCACAAAAATTTGCCCTTTTCAAATAACTCACAAATGTGCTAATTATATGTCAGATATGAAAGTTGAGGCATGGTGACCTTCAAGCCAACAAAAGACCTTTTCAAGTAAGTCATCCCCATGTACATTAATGAAGTGAACAATGCCCTTCCACAGTTAAATAATGTATGGCTGTTATTTCATTATATGTGAATGAAAACCAAGGAGTTATTTCACTGGTGGCATATTAAAATAAATGTTATAAAAAAGCAAGTACTGTAAATCCATTTCAATAACATTTTGTGGTACTCTTAAAATAGTGATCCAAAGTCATATGTTGTTTATTTCTACTGCATGTGGCTAATGCGTGGTTTCTCCACAACTGGATGTATTTTAGATCTTAGCAGGAAAAACTGCAATGTGTTAAAGTATAAAACAATTGACAGAGATATTTTAAAAGATAGAAAAATTATTGTTAGATCAAGTATCTCCTTGCAATGATAAAGATAATGATATATTTTGTAGATCAGAGAAAACGTTGCCTCTGTCCATAAGCCTTACTCTGTTAGTAAGAAGAATGTTGAACAAGAGCGGGGTTCAGAGGAAGGGAAAATAATCTCCCATTCTTTATCGTGGCTCTTTCATGGTTGGAAGAAAGTATTTATAAACCTTGGATTTAGGTCATGGACATAATGGTAATTAAAAGAGCACTCATTTTGTTGGAAGAAAATGTAAATTTCAAAAGCAATAATATAAGAGAAATTTGGGTGTCACTAATGCTTGAATCAAATGCACTGCTGGAATGTCAAACAGTACCCATGAAGTTGTAGTGGAAAATCAAGCGCAGGAAGAAGTTAAGTATCTTGTATTTGTTCAGCTTTGTAGTGTATTTGATACAAACAAAACATATAAATATACAGTCATACTTAATGCAACTTAAATATGAGTAATAGACCTCTGGGAAATAATAAACCAATTACTAATTTAAAATAAATCACAATCATATGAGATTCCAAAAACCTATTAGCATTCAATCCATAAACATTTTTTTTCCAGTCTCATAATAGCTTCTTATTATGGGTTAGATATTGATACCAAGAGACTGTACAGGGTTTACAGATTCACTCACTAGTCTCTCCTCATTTTAAATAATAGGTCCTTCTATTGTTATTTGCTTTGATAGATTATCTGAATTCTTTCATAAAATGGATATCAGTGATGTTTTTGAGAAAATTCTTTGTCATTGAGATTCTCAATGAATGTGTACATGTTCTTGTTCAGTATAAGTGTTGCTGCATTTCCTTGATAATCTAAAATAATTTTCATTATTTTGGATTGTATTTAAGGTGGCAAATCTTGCTTGTTCCATGTCAACAAATGAAGATGGAATTAAAATTGTCAAAATTGCAGCCAATCATTTGGAAACCTTGTGTCCACAGGTATGATAACTAAGTTACTGTCTTTTTGTCTGTAAAATTATATATAATTAATTCCTAATGCTTTTATGCATATGAAAATACACTATTTTTTTTTTCTTTTTTTCTGAGACCAAGTCTCACTATGTAGCCCAGGCTGGAATGCAGTGGTGCAATGTCGGCTCACTGCAACCTCTTCTTCCTGAGTAGCTGGGATTACAGGCATGCGCCACCATGCCTGACTAATTTCTGTATTTTTAGTAGAGATGGGGTTTCACCATGTTGGCCAGGCTGGTCTCAAACTCCTGACCTCAAGTGATCTGCCCACTTTGGCCTCCCAAAGTGCTGGGATTACAGGCGTGAGCCACCGTGCTTGGCCACAATGTTTATTTGAAGCATGGAGGACTGAATTGTCCTAAGGTGATTCTTAAAAAGAGAATAGAGAAAAAGACTGACATTCCTTAAGTGGCCATATTGGAATCTCCTGAGGCAATGGTGCTTGGTCCAAATGATTTGATTTGTTTTTAGTGATTATTTATTTTGAAATTTCAAATGGGTTGAAAGGATTGACTCTTTTTTTCTTTTATCAAAGAAGATATGTGTTTGAAAAAAGTTAAGAAATATTTTCTTGTCAGTAATTCAGATGTTTCTTAAAATCTGAAGAGTGACACACTTTTAGGGAATTATTTCTACATGACAAATAGTTTTGAAGCCATGAATCAACATACACATAGGGCAATTTAAACACTCTTGTCTGAGAAGCAGCAGGAAATAATATGGATACTTCCTAATGAAGACCACAGATGTTATAAGGATGAGAAATATAACAAAGATTAGGGACTTTAATTCTCTGGATGTCTCCTGAGATTCTCATTCTACAAAAAGTAGGGCATGTGTTAAATTCTTGATTTGCCTTGCTGACAATTTCATCTCTAAGAATATTGAGGAAACTGTGAAAGAAACTTCATCTTTGGACTTAATGTTGATTAACAAGTAAGAATAAGCTGGAAAAGTGGAGGCTAGAGGACCTGCAGCTGAGATCTCCCAACTGATGTCAATTTTCTATGAAACTCCAGAGGGAACAGAATACTCCAACGAGGTCTCTAAAGTAGTTGAATGAAATATACTCCCATCAACACTGTAAGTGTTCTCATCTCTGCACATTGTGGATAACGCTCAGGGTTATCACTTTTTAAAATGCCTTTTCAATCTGAAAGTATTAAGTATCTCTCATTGGTTTTAATGTGTAATTTTCTGATTCCTAGTGAGAACATTCTTTTCGCAAATATTTATTGACTATTTGACTTTTTAATTCGGTGACTTGCTTACATCCTTTACGAATTTTCCAATTTTAGTTAGGTTGTCTTTTTTGTAATTAATTTGCTTAGGTTTGTTAAAAATATCTCTGTTGCCCATGTCTTTTGAAAAATTTTAAAAATAATTTTTCAGTCGCAGACTTTAAGAACTTTAACGTAAACATATGATTTATCTTTTAGTTATTTTAATATGTAGTTATGGAGCACCTACTGTGTGCCCTGGTTTGTGGTTTTTTGCCTTGTTAAGACATTCTACCAACAAATATGTCAGGCATTCCCCACATTATGTTGTTAAAAGAGTAAAGTCTTATTATTCAACATACAGATATTTATTCCTTCTGAAATATATTTTTATGTCTAACATGAGGTAGAGATCGTTTCATTTTGTAGTGTTGACATTTGGGCCACCATCATATATTAAATAGTTGATCTTTTCTCAATTACTGTGAAATTCTACCATTGTTTCACACATATCCCATGAAGACTTACAAATATTTCCATTGTCTAATATATATTTGTATACATGTTCATATATACTTATAAACATAAATACACATACACATATACAAGTTTATACAATGCATTAAATATATATATAATACATATAAAACAATGTATAATTATTTTTAGTTTGTTCCACATGTAAAGATAGGTTGATAGACAAAGTGAAACATTTCAAGGTACACAAGTTTCTGGACTTTCTATTCCGTTCCATTGGTCTATTTCTCTATCCCTGTAACAGTATCATAATGTTTTAAGCATGGTTTTACATTAAATCCTGATATCTTCTAGGCAAGCTGGCTCATCCTGTTTTTTTTTTTCTTTAAATTATAGCTGTCATTCTTAATACTTATATAACTTTTGGGATTAACTTATCAAGTATCATGAAAAAACATTAGAAGTTAGATTTAAAACGTTAAAATTTTTTGAATTATAGCTTATTTTAGAGAATGACCCCTTTAAGATATTGAATCTTTCCATTAATAAACATGTTACATCTACAGGAATCCTCCTTGTCTGCTGTTTTGCTTTTGATGGTTTCTGTTACCCTCAGTCAACTGTAGACCAAAACTATTAAATGAAAAATTCCAGAAATAATAAGTTTTAAATTGCATGTAATTCCCCATATTGCGATCAAACCTTTCTTCTCTCTCTGTCCCACCCAGGACATGAATCATTCCTTTGTCTAGCATATTCATGCCGTGAATACCACCTTCCTGTTACTCATTTACCGGCCATCGTGGTTATCCAATCAACTGTCGCAGTACTCATGTTCAAGTAACCTGTATTTTACTTAATAATGGTGCCAAAATACAAGAGTAGTGACTCTGGCAATTCAGATATGAAAAAAAAAAAAATCATATGCTGTGGTTGCTAAAATCCATGGTAAGAACGGATCCTCTCTGAAATTGTGAAGAAGGAAAAAGAAATTAATGCTCATTTTGCTGTCGCACCTCAAATTGCAAAAGTTATGGCCACAGTGAATGATAAGATGGAAAAGGCATTAAGTTTTTGGGCAGAAGACATGAACAGAAAATGTGTTCTCATTGATGATAACTGGGTTTGGTACCATCTGAGGTTTTAATCATCTGTTGAATGGTCTTGGAACATATGCTCTGCAGAGAATGGAGGACTACTGTGTCTCCATAATCAGATCTTTTTAAAAAGTTGTCCTTCAGAGATATTGTTCTTTAATTATTTATTTTAGTAAACATCATGGTTCTGAATATCTTCTACTGCTTTTGATTTCCAATTTTTTCTCTCCAGACCAAATATCTCCCCTGAAAAACCAGACTCACATATGCCTAATTTTTCCTTTGGTATCTTTACTTTGATATCTAGAAAACATCTAAAACTTAAAATAGCCTAAATGAAACTTTTAATTTCTCCATCTTCATCTTATTCCACTTCTCTTTCAGTTCCTAGTTTTAGTTAATGACACAGCCATTCACCTCATAGCTCTGATTAAAAACCTGGGAGGTTTTCTTTACTCATTCTTTCATTATTTATTGAACATTTACTATGTGGTGGGCACTATTAATGCATCTGGAGAGAAAATAGTAAAGAAAACAAATGCTAAAAAATGCCTGCTTTGGTGAAGTTGATGTTGGAATGATATCTAATGGCTGTTTTTCCTACCTAATTCATTAACAAGTCCTATCATTTCGCAAAAAAAAATCTATCTTGAATCTATATACTTCTCTCCAGCTTGTTTGTCAACATCTTAGCCTATGCTAACATCATTTCTATCTTGGACTACAGAAATGTCATTCTATATAATCTCCATGCCTACACTCATATCTCTGTAAAAGATAACGTTTTAAAGGTGTTTATCAGAAAAATCGCTTTCCTTAGCTTTTTAAAATGCAGACTATTTTTATAGCTTAATCAGACCTATATGCTTTTCCTACTGCCTAACTTCCAACCCCACTCCATATTATTATTTTTTCACCCACTAGATCTCTACATAGTTCCTTTTTTGTTTCTAGAACATAGTAACCCCCTTTCCACCTAGTAGGGAGTTTGCACTTCGTAATTCCCCAGTGTTCTTTTCCCATATGGCCATATGCACAATTTCTTTTATGTTCAATTTACGAGGACTCAGCTTAAATATCATCTTCTCAGAGATCAATCTCCCTTCTCCCTAAATCACTCCTCCAGGTATGACTTATTATGTTACCATACTTGCTTATTTTAGAGTCTATATCACAACCTGAAGTTATATTTTATGTTAATTTGTTACCTTTATTATATATATTACATACGAAGAAAGTTCATGAAGTCAATGATTTGATCTTCCTTATTCACTATTAATATCCCCTTTACCTAGGAGAAATAAAATATATATTGGATGTTCAATAAATATTTGTTCAGTATATACATGAGAGAGAAGGTTACTAGAATGATAAATCATTTTATGTTCATAAAGGGCAGGGAGGATTTTGGCAACAACTTCTTGATATTTTTCTTAATATGATGTGTCTTATTTTTAATAAGATGAAAAAAGACAGTATAATTACTTTGAGCTGTAACTGGCAGAAAGAAAGAAAGAAAAAAAACCTTTACAGTGGCTATTTTATGTATAGATACTGTCCAAGTATGAGATCTGAATTCATAGGCTAGATTGATTTTAGAGTGAGTCAGGTAAGTTCTGGGTCACGAGGAGCTGATAGGGTGGCCCTGAATTTCTATTTGTTAAGTACAATTGAATTCACCTAAGTTTCAGTGAATTGAGTTGTTCTGGTTCTTACTGTGTACAAAGGACCTCAACTGTAAAGCTTTGCCCGGTTATAGGTATCACCCTTCAAAAAAGATTTATCACTTGGAGCATACTTAGCAGAGATATTTGAAATAGTGACATGAGTTGAAACTATGTCATATGTACACCTCAGAAAAGCAATAGGGAATTTTTAGCCAGGAAAAGACCTAGAGAAACACAATCACTCTCATTATGTCTTTAAAGGACTATGATGTGAACGACTTGTTCTGAAGGGCCTCGAGGGGCAGAATACAACCTGTGAGCAGATGTTAGAAGAATGCAAATTTTATCTCAAGATAGAGATGAGTGTTTTTAGCAGAGCTATCCTGACAGCAATTGAACTTCATTGAGAACACAGGATTTGGCGTTTCTCAACATTACAGACATTTAACACAAGGAGAGTAACTAGTTGACCAAGGTATTTTAATGGGGGGGGCACAAACAAACCTTGGGTGAAAAGCGGGTCTAGAAGCCTTTTGAAACCCAATCCTGAGATCCTCTAATGAATCTGTCTATTTTATGAAAGAGAGAACTGTGATCTAGATAACAGCCTTGCTGGAATACTACAGGTGTGTGAACAGTTATACTCAACCTGGTGGAAGGATAAAGCCATCTATAGGGCTTAATCCTTGCTCCATTTTAACAAGTGACTTGAAAGAATATTGAAAAAAATAAACATTTCATATTTGTATAAGGCACAAAACTGAAAAAGGTAGACAGTATGGTCTAATGTTTGAAAACTCATAAGCTGAAATTAAATAAGGGCAAATACAAAGTCAGAGCTAAAGCTTAAATACAATCTATTGCACGAGCGTATAGTGAAACTATTGCACATCAAATGCACATGGGGTACCAGAACTTGAGAGGGACATTTGTTATCTGGTTCAGCAAATTTCAAACCTGGGTCTATGAAAGCATTTTCATGGTCTATAGCAAAAGTAGCTCAGTGTAGTTAGCTTTTTTCCATATAGTGAAGTTTAATCAACTTTTCATTCTGAGGTTTTATATTTACTACTTTATCAGAAATATTTGATTTCTGAAATAATAAAGTAGATAATAGTCTTTTTTACATTTTTATTTTTGGCCAAAAATAAATTATTTATCAATAAAAAATATGTTTTTACTTTACTAATAAAAAAATAAAAATATACTTACCCTATGTCAGTTCCTTCTCT